>NW_023270316.1:8683781-8730150 GCF_011800145.1 Mirounga leonina | reverse complement strand
GTTAAGCGTCTGCCTTCTGCTCAGGTCATGATCCTGTGGTCCTAGGATTGAGCCCCGTGTCGGGCTCCCTGCTCAGCGTGGAGTCTGCTTCTCCCTCTCCCTCTGCTCCTTTCCCACTCCTGCTCACTCTCAATCTCTCAAATAAATAAAATCTTTAAAAAAAATCCGAAGGTAAAAAATGTAAGGCTATCAACTTCAGCTTGCTTGGTTCCATATGTTGGAATATTAGTGACCAGTTTTAGGATATTGCCTCCTCATTACCAGAGAATGGATCGCTGTTGGGAAACAGTTTTAGGAGCCCTGCTGCAACAGAATCTAGAGTCTTTTTTCCTTACCTTGGGTCCTACATGTTGAAATCTTAGCTTTGGGTTATGTATCTCCACTTCTTTGCTTCCAGATGATATATTTTTTTTTCCATGGGGGAGAGCTGGACATTACTATTTTTTGAGGCAAAATGGGGCATTTTGCGGTCTACTCCTAGGCATCATTACTTTTCCCCTTGAGTATGGATCACATTGTCTTGCTTCTCCATGTGTCTAGGTTTTGTTTTCTTTGGTATATGCCAGACATTGTACATGGTGTGTTGCAGAGACCCTAATTAAGGAATTTTCCTCTGAAGAGTGGTAGTTCATGCAGTTGACCCAAATGGCAGCTGACTCAGTGGGCGGCTAAATTACCGGCTTATTACATTGAACTTGTATGGGCTTTTCACTCTGTAAGGATGAGCCTTTTGGTTTTGCACTTAGTCTAGTCTTATGGTTAGATTCTTAGCCTTGAGACATAGATTTTATTCTCGAGGCATGGCCCTTCTTTCATGAAAAGCCTGAGGTGTTTACAATACGTCTCTAATTTATAGGAATACACGTCCAATGTTGTGTCTTCTCTGGTAGGCGGGAGCTGAAATCTATGATCAGCTCTTTCAGATCTCAGCTCTTTCTTTCTGCTTTACTCTTTGGAGTCTCCCTTGTACACAAGCTGCTCAGGGGTCAGCCAAGGATTTAGGGAAAATTAGATGCAAAGTTGGGGAATGTCCTCATATCTTCCTTCTTCCTGGGATTTCTCCCTGATTTTTAGATTCTCTGGCAATTGCAGACTTTTTTCTCTGACATCTCAAGCTTGTGTGGCTTTCTGCTTTAATTCTACCACACCACACTGCATGGACTGATGGCTGCCTTGAGGGGAAGAGCTTTGTAATTATAGATCTCACTCAGAGCTGTTCTCTTTTATCAAGGATCAAATACCTTCCAGTTTTGTTCTGCCTTTGGTGGCTATTCATTACCTTCAAGTAGTTCTTTTTAATATTTTTGCCAGAATTTATAATTGATATCTGTAAGAGGATGAATTCACCATAAGCCCCTGTGTCATTACCAGAAACAGTAGTCTGTGAGTCCATTTATTTAAAAACAAAAACAAACCATACTATAGTCTTTAGGGAGGTTTGCTTGGGTGGCAAAAGATTAAAGAGAAACAAGGATGTGATTACCTTGAAAGTGAAGTTCTGCTTTGCAGAGAGGTAGGGAGTAGTGGTTGGGAGGGTCCACAAACAGGCTCCTGGGTGCTGGTGATATTGTATTTCTTAACCTGAACAGTAGTTTATGAATGTTCACCACTGAATTGTGGTGGAATGTGTACTAATTCTGTTATGAGAGCCCACCCTCCCCCTAGGAACTCATCTACACTTAATTACCTCCCAAAGGACCCCCTCCAAATACCATCGCACTGGGGGTTAGGGCATCAACACATGAATTTTGGGGGGACAAAAACTTTCAGTCCATGATAATACAAAGGCATAGATTGGTGAAAGTAGAAGGATGGAAGACGTATCAGACTACCTAGTGTAAGAAAGCTCATTGGCTCTATTAATATCATTTAAACAACTCAAAAGGAGCAATATTATCAATAAAGGGACTATTTCATAATCATAAAGATTCTATTTATTCTGGAGATGTAACAATCCTGAATGTGTATACACCTCCTAACAGAACTTCAGAATGTATGAAATAAATACGGAACTAAAGGAAGAAATCCATAAAAACTTGGTGATTTTTAACATCTCTCTCAGTAATTAATTGATAGTACATGTAGCCAAAAATTAAGTAAGGTTGTAGAAGATTTGAATAATGCTATCAACCACATTCACCTACTTGGCATTTTAAAAACCCTGTACCCAATAACGATAGAATACACGTTTTTATTTCCTAGTACACACGGAACAGTCACAAGATAGATCAGGTAACAGGACAAAAAAAATGTGTTGATAAATGTAAGAAGATCAAACCTTCTGTAGTATGTGATCTAACCACAGGATATTAATTATAAGTAACTACCAATAAGAGAACTGGAAACATTTCAAAAATTTAGAAGTTAAAAAAAATTCTAAATTATCCATGGGTCAAAGAAGAAACTACAGGAAATATTTAAAGCATTTTGAAATGTATGCAGTTGAAAACACACAATATCAAACTCCACATAACAGTGGCATTACTAGCTTCAAATGTTTGCAATAAAGAGGAAAAGTTTAAGATTAATGATCCAAATTTTAATCTTAAGAAGATGAAAAAGCAAAATGCTATAAGTACTAACAAGATATTTATGAAAGAGAATAAAACGTTAGGGAAAGCTAAATTAGTGTTTTGAAAAGATCAGTAAAGTTGATAAATGGCTAGAATGTCTGATCAAGTTAGAAAAAAACTTGATGATAAAGATCAGGAATGAAAGATACAATATTACTACTAATACTATGGACATTACAGTGATAATAATAAGCAAATATGAAAAATTTCATGCCAATAAATTAGACAACTTAGATGAAGTGGACACATTCCTTAAACGACACTACTTACCAAAACTAACTCAGGAAAAAATAGAAAATACTAATAGTTCCATAGCTACTAAAGAATTTGCATTTGTAATTAAAATCTTCTCACAGAGAAAACTCCAGTCCCAAATGGTTTCACTGATGAATTATTTTAAATACTTACAGAAATGCTCTCCAAATACATTTTATGAGGCAAGAATGAAAGTGGCTGTGCTTTTCTTATTTTGTAAATTTTTTGTCAGGTTCTCCATTTAACTTCTGTGCTTTTTCCTCATCTCTTGAGATGGATATATAACCCTTCTCTTCTAACATACACATTTTTACATCTTTAGTTCCATTCCACAAGTTCTGATATGTTGCATTTCTAATATCAATGAGTTAAACATTTTTTCTAATTTTTGCTTTAATTTCTTCTTTGAGAACAAGATTCATTTAGAAGTATTGCATAGTACTTTTAAATACGTTCCATATCTTTCTTCAATTTTGGCAAACTATCAGCCATGGTTTTGGTGACTATTACTTCTGTCCCATCTTTTTCCTCAGACACAAATTACATGTACTGTAGGCTTCTCACTGTGACTTCTGACTTGCTCACTCTCTCATGTTTTTTTCCATAATATTTTCTTTATCTTCTATTTTGGATCTTTTCTTCTGGCCTATCTACCAGTTCACCAATACTCTTTACATTTAGTTGTCTTAATTCGGCTAAACTCATTCATATCTTTCTAATTTCAGTCATCATACCTTTTATTTCTGGAATTTTCATTATTTTGAGATTGTCTAGTTTTCTGATGATAACTATCAATTTTGTTTGCATCTTATTGAAAACAGTAGTAGTACTTTTTTTTTTTTTTTTTTAAATATAGACTCTCTAATACCTGGAGCCACCATGGATCTGATTCTGTTGCCTTTTCTCCCCCCTCCTACTGGATTTCATTTAGTTGTCCTGCATCCTTGAGTTCTTGGTTTTTAGTACGTGCCGGACTCCAGTCTGTGTTCCCTCCCTCAAAAGCTGTTAATCGTGCAGCTAATCCCTTTGACTCTCCTCCAGAATTGTAAGGACCTTGGGTAAAATTGTCCGCCCCCCCCCCACACTTGCTTAACCTCTTTTACCTCTATATTTCCTCTCTAATTAGCTTTTATATTATTAAGCAGTTTTTAAAAAGGTGTTTACACCTATTTTAATCTCACTGGAATGTTGGTTGAAGTTGCTTACTCTGTGGTAACTGTGGTACTTTTATGTTGATAAATTAGTAAATAATGCTTTAGTCTTCCTTTTTGTTCTTTTTTATTGGTTGATATTTATATGTGAATTTATTTCTGTCAATGAATTCGTCAATCTGGAATTGGAATTCATGTGCAAACCTTGTTTTTAAAATACTGTGGCAGTCTGGGGGTGTCTGGGTGGCTCAGTCGTTAAGCGTCTGCCTTCGGCTCAGGTCATGGTCCCAGGGTCCTGGGATCGAGCCCTGCATCGGGCTCCCTGCTCCGCAGGAAGCCTGCTTCTCCCTCTCCCACTCCCCCTGCTTGTGTTCCCTCTCTTGCTGTGTCTCTCTCTGTCAAATAAATAAATAAAATCTTTAGAAAAAAATACTGTGGCATCCTGTTGTACTAGTAAGTCCCACCTCAGACCTATGATTTATCGTTATCGCTGTCGGCTGTCTTCCAATCTTATCACTGTATTTTGCTTCATGCTCATGTAGTCACTAAATATTACAGGCATGACTGTATTTAGATTTTATTTTATCATATCCTCCTTATTTGACAGAATTGGAGGGGGCTAGTGCATATCTTGAGGAAGATTACATTTTACCTTTTCAAACTACCCTCTCTCATCCTCAAAAATGAGCTCATACAGGAAGCCTATTTTCAGCCCTGCAATTGACAGGAAAGAGAGGTTGGGACTGGAAACTTCTCACTTTTATTAGGAGTTGACTGTCTTGTCTTCTTACTATGTAATCCACCAGTAAACTCATCTATAAAATATGTTGGTATGAATGACCCACCGCGAGAAACCATAATTCTCAAGGTTCCTACAGAGAAACATTAGAGAAGCAAAGAGGAATATAATATGTAATTGAATGCTATGGAGAGCAAACATTTTAATTTTTATGCATTAACTGTACTCGGTGTTGTCACTGTTGCTACCCCTCTGGCATTTGGGACATGTTAATTCAATCTAATTACAGAGTGACTGAAGCTGATGATACGGTATAAGAAGGCCTCGTTAAAAAACATTGTTGAGTTTTGGTAAAATGTATACTTCCAAAAATCAATGGATGTCAATTCCCATAAAGAGTTGTGGAGGCACCACAGTTTACTCACACATGGGCTTGATTTTCCTGCGGCATATCTTGTTTCCACAAGCAGAAAATCTCATCGATTTGGAAGTCGTCCATCAGAATGCCCTTCCCCGTTCCTGAGGACCTAACAGAAAGAGCAGAGCTTCTCACATGTGGTAAGGACTCCAGAAATCTGTGCCACATCTTGAAGAATATTTCTCTGGAATTTTGGACTGTCTGGAAAGTTGTTGCAGCAACAACACATGTTTAAATATTTGACTATAATTTATTCCATCTGTTTCACTGAGGATTATCTCAACATTTGATAATTATTGAGGAGAGCATTTTGAATTCTTATTGCATGTGTAGCAGGATAATTTTTGAGATATTACTTTTTGCTGTAAGAATTCCATCTTTGTTCCAAGCAGTTGGTCACTTTTTTGGGTTTCTATATGTCAGGAAGTGGTACTTGCAATGCTAAGTAAAAACAAGGGTGAGAGCCACGGCAAGAGAAAGGTAAAATAAATGGCCTGGGCCAATTTTTTTTTTAAATTAATTTATTATTTTTTAAATTTTATTTTATTATGTTAGTCATCATACATTACACCATTAGTTTTTGATGTAGTGTTCCATGATTCATTATTTGCGTATAACACCCAGTGCTCCATTCAATACGTGCCCTCCTTAATACCCATCACTGGGCTAACCCATCCCCCCACCCCCCTCCCCTCTAAAACCACGAGAGACTATGAACTCTGAGAAACAAACTGTGGGCCAATTTTTGTTTATGGATCTTGCCTTTTACTTCATTTTCTCAAAGCAGGTGTTTGGACTATACTGTTTCTTTCTTTTGGCTTGCTTTTCCCTTGGGCTCATCCTTCTGTGGTTTTTTGAAGAAACAAGAGGGCAAAGGTTAGATCAGGTGCAAATCAGAATGGGGCTGAGTTGTTTAGATTAAGGGTTATGGGCCAAAATGTTAAAGAAATACAAGGTAATTTTGTGTGTCCTTGTGTTTTGTGTGTGTATGAGTCCCTCCGGCCTTTTCGGAGTTGCTTGTAGATGTTCTTGATACCTGGTCAAAACTAGAATTTAGAATCCTGGTCCTTCCTATCTATGTTCATCTCAGAGAGTGAATACCACACCCTCTTCCTCTGCCCCTCCCCATCAGTGACCACTGAGATACTGGACAAACAAAAATTTGCAAACTAACAAAACCCCAGAAAATGAAATAAAAGCTGGAGTCAGTGACAGATGTCTGTTACAAAATCCAGCCAGAGAGGTCAGAATTATTTATAATCTGAGCTTCTGACATGCCTGGGTTTTTGATTCTGAACTTTACCTAGCCTACCTTGGTTGAGCATACCTACTGATACCTCATCTATTTCCTTGCCAGTTGGTCACTCCAACACCTCTACCGTAGGCTCAATTTACCTTGGTGCCTAATAAGAAGTTGAGGTTTAAGGGGTGTCTGGGTGGCTCAGTTGTTAAGCGTCTGCCTTTGGCTCAGGTCATGAACCCAGGGTCCTGGGATCGAGCCCCACATCGGGCTCTCTGCTCTGCAGGAAGCCTGCTTCTCCCGCTCCCACTCCCCCTGCTTGTGTTCCCTCTCTCGCTGTCTCTCTCTCTCTCTCTCTGTCAAATAAATAAAATCCTAAAAAAAAAAAAAGAAGTTGAGGCTTAAGTTACGAGTCACTCTGGGAACCCCTAAGCAGAATTAAATTCGTGTTAAGGTGTAAATGACTGATTTTGTATATATTACTGAGAGTTGCCCCTAAAAAGGGAGAGGAAGAGAGATTCTCATTCAGGAATAATGGATGGGGATGGTAGACAGGATTCTTTCCCCAAATGGGGAGGGCTGAAGGGTGTCAAAGTCATGTCTGTCCTGATTGGTGCTGTCCAGCCCTGTCTGTCGGGGCTTGGGACTGTTGAAATTATTTCTTCATTTTTATTGGGTGTCCTGGGTTTAATTATTGTGCTCATTTCCCAACTTAAGCTTTTATTCTGTACCGTTCTGGTTTCTATCCTTTATCTCAGACTGAGACAAATTTCATCTTTACAGCCCGTAGTAGATCTTCCCACTCAGCTTCTTTCTTTATAGTGGTTGGATAGATAGTTAGACAGACAGATAGACAGATAGGTAGCTATCCTTTGCCTCCGCATGGAAGTTAGGAATCGAAGATAAACCTATGCTAGCTCTCAGCTGCTCATGGAATATGCCTTTAGGGGAGAATTTTGGAGAGGCCCCTGCAAGTGGGTCTTGTCTTCTGGTTTGCTGGTGCAGAGTGGCTGGAGTTTATCAACGTTCCAGAGACTGACACCTTAAACCAACTCACAAGAGGGTGATGTATGACCATAATGACAAACCGTTATTGACAATGGAGAAAATTTATTTCCAGGGACCTCAGTCTGATGCCTCCTTTGCACTATCAGGGTACCTTAAGGGTACTCAGAATTCTGCTTGTTGATATTGAACAGAGAGAAAGAGATCACCTTGAGGGCTGTTTTTTCCAGGCTCTGGAAAATCCAGGGAGCCCTCCCTGCTTTTCAGATTTTCCAGCTCTAGAAAGAGCAGCACGTCTCTACCTCGGGTTCAGTATTGCTTTTTTTCTGAATCATTCTCGACAAACACTGGAAAATTTCTCTGCTTTGCACTTGTTCTTCTTTGGCTCCTTTATGTTCACAGTTCTCCTGCAGAATAACGATTACGTCAATTAAGCAAAATTTTCTTGACACCCAGTTGTGATGGTTAATTTTATGTGTCAGTTTGAGTGGGACTTGGATACCCAGATTAAGTGTTGTCTCGGCTGTATCTGTGGAGGTGTTTCTGGATGGGATTCATATTTGAATAGATGGACTATTGACACCCAGTGTGGGAGGGCATCCCCTAATTGTTTGAGGGCCTGAATAGAACAAAAGGCAGATGAAGCAGGAATTCATCCTTTTTTTCTCTGCCTCCCGCAATTAAGCTGGGTCCATCTCATCTCATTTTCTCCTCCTCTTAAACTGGGATTAGTACCATTGGCTTCCTTGGTTCTCAGGTCTTTGGACTCAGACTGAATTACACCACTGGCTTTCCCGGGTCTCCCGCTTGTGGATGGCAGATCTTGGGACTTTTTGGTCTTTGTAATCACATGAGCTAATTCCTTATAACTTCTCTCTGTCCTGATTTTGTTTTTCTGGAACATCCTGACTAATACACAAATCAAGTCTTTATTGGGCTGGTAGGCCCTGGTTTTTCAGAGTTGTACCTAGAAACACCAAAACTTGCTTTTTCCCTGATGTGTTTATTCAGTAATGTAATTCACAGGGGATACCTGAATTTGAGATTTTAGGTGGGCTTTACCTAATTCTATAAGTTACATTCATAAATTACTATACTACATAAATAACATATTTATACACATTTCATATCAAATATTCCCAAAGAATACTTTTTTTTCACTAAAAATATCTAAGTTACTTTCTCTAAAGAAGAGGGGAAAGAGATCATTACTTTGAAATAGATATTGTGTTTGTGTCCCTGATAGGCTTTCTTGCAATAAACCTGGGAAACAATTATTAGAGGAATCTGCATATTCCCCATCCTGAAGGAGTAAGTAAAGAATAACCGGGCTGGGTTTTATCTTTGGAGGACTGTGTAGAGCCGTGCAGAGAGGCTTGCTCTCAGTATTGGCACTAATCTGAGTAGGCAGAGTCAGAGGAAGTTTGTCTCCAGATGTCCCGGCATAGTGTTCCGAGTGTCTTCCCAGGAGCCAGAGTTGGAAGAACTGGCGATTGACAAGAACACAGAGCAAATGGTTAAAAAAGGGAAGCCTTGAGATTTCCAAAAAATTCAAAGAAGAGCCACGTATAATTCAGCAATCCCACTTCTGCGCATATATCCACAAGAATTGAAAACGGGATCTCAAAAAGATATTTGCACGCTCATGCTCATTACAGCATTATTCTCAATAGCTGAGAAGTGAAATCAAGCTAAATGTCCATCAGTGAATGAACAGAGAGAGAAATGATGACATATGCGTACAATGCAATATTACTCAGCCTCAAAAAAGGAAGAAATTCTGTCACATGCTACAACATGGAGGAGGCTTGAGGACATTTGGGTAAGTGAGATAAGCCATGCATGATGATTCCCCTTACACGAGGTCTCTGAAGTAGTCAACCCTTGTAAAGGGAAAATTGAATGGGGATTGCCAGAGGCTCAGGAAAAAGGAAGAGGGGAGTTGATGTTCAATGAGTGTAGGGTTTCAGTTTTGCAAAATGAAAAGCTTCTAGAGATCTGTAGTTAACACGAATGCACTGTTCATTTAAAAGCTGGAAAAGATGGTAAATATCATGTCGTGTGTTTTTTACCATGACTGAAAAAAAAAGAAGTCTCTGATCACATGGCGTTTTCTCAGCTCCAGATGGTGGTGAAGACACCTGCTACTCTTGAGAACTCTGCATGGTTGCCACTGACCCTCACACACACCTGTTGTTGACCTTGCTCTCCTTTCATACCAGTGTTCCTGCTTGTGGTTCTCAGTTCACCCACATGGGCTTCCTCGGTGGCCCAAATTCTGTCCAACGCTTGGAGGACAAAGTGGCTGGAAGTTAACAGAAAGATGAAAAGGGTTGTTTGTTGTGGGACAGGTGGAAACAGGTCCCTTTCAAAGTCCCTGCCCAATCTTGGCCCTGTTCTCTTGTTGTCAGTAAGACAATCTCAGTGATGGTTTTTGATGGAAATGTAGGTACAAACTCCAGGGTGATAATTATATAGTCTCCTGTACTTGGGCCAGCACTGCCTAGATGTGGGAGAAGATGCTGAAGAGTATATTAAAACTTGGGGTAGTAAACTCAATAACCTTTAAAGTTCTTTCAACCTCTGAGATTCTATTATTCCCCCAAACCGATTTATCTTTTATTGTTATAAACACAGACTTTTGTGACATGTTTACTCAAGATGTCTCTGTCTGACATTTTATATTTTTCCAAATGTCACACTATTATCAATTATATATGAAGCTCCCATTAATTTATATGGTGGAAAATTTGTCCAAAGTAAGAGAATTTCATATATTTTTGAGATTTTGAATTTTTGGATTTATATGAAGTATTAAATATAATTTACTATGATAACTTCCCATTTCTGCACTACTGACTCAGAAAGTGAAAGAGGCCATAGACGATATTTTAGTTCACAGCCTTAAAAAAATATTAATGAAGTCTCAGCTTTGGCATCAGAATGCCATGTAGGGACAAACAGCTCTTCTCAGTAATTTTACTTATTTTAACACCATAATTTATTAGCAACAATTACACGGAGCTATCCTTCCCCTGATGTACTGCACCATACTAAGTGGGACATAAACACCAAGACCAGGTCACAACAGCCTCTGTTATTTGTAGAGGGAGGTGATTTCCTGAAGACTGAAATCTCTTTGTATCGCATGTAGCTGAAATTTAAAGCAGGACATATTTGCTAGAAGTCCCAGTCATCAAGAAGAGGTAAAGGACAGTCTCCTTTTTAGAGAGTGGGGTTTGTGCGCTTCCAAATTAATCTCATGTTTTAAGTATCCTCATTTTATGCAAACAGAAAAAAATATATTTTTAACATTCATCAAGTGGACTTCTCCAGGTCACATTTTGGAAGTCATAAGATTTAGAACATTCAGTACACTTAAGTTTGTATTTTTACAAGTCAGGTAATAAGGTTACAATACTCCATCCTAAGTACATCTCTTGGCACCATGTTTGATTTTCTCTAAATATTCTACCACCTGTTGAAGAATGATTTTACTTTTTCTAACCACATGGTAACTAACCTTCAGTTAAACAGTTCCTTGAACAGGCTTTCATGACTCTGCTTTCTTACATCAATCAGACCTGCTGTTGTCCAGTAGTAACTGGGGATGTAGATAATGTAGCACAGACCAGGATTGGGGTAGATAATGATGACAGGAAAGGTCATGAACTACCTTATGCTTTCATGATGTGAATTGGCACTGTTTTAGCTTCTTTCTTGAAATTTCTTCTCTTGAATTGTATTCGAGGCTAAGTGGTTCATTTGTGACTCTTTAGAAACATAAACAGGATTACTCTTTTTAAAAATAAAAATTAAAAAAAAGAACAAATAAAGTGTCCACAGAAAATTCCAGGAGCTTATTTAACTTTAACTTTTAAAATCACCTCCATCATAGTGGCACCACAGCATTCTGAAGCTGGTCAGCGGGGTCTGAATCTCAGCTTCACCTTTATTATTTGTGTGGTTTAGGGAAAGTTAATGTTTTGTGTCTTTGTTTCCTCTTCCATAAAATGGGATATAAAGAGCACGTAGCTCACTGAGACGGTGTGAGGAGGATTCAGTGACTATGTAAGGCACACAAAATGACGACTGACACATGTAGCACACTGGAAAATGCATGATTTCTCACTGTGGTTAAAGTGAAACAAACCAAACTCAGTCTTGTGGTTATCTTTCTAAAAACTCCAATGAAGAGCAAGTGAATGGAAAATAAAAGGGCTTCATTACACAAAACAAATAAAAGTACCTACTATAAGCAAAGTCTGACACCAGGTAGAGGCTGAGAAGTACTAGATATAGTTCCAAGTGTTGATTAATATAAGATAGAGTGAGATAGGAGATGAAAGGGACAGATAGCCTGCAGTCCTACAAGGAGGCTTATTTATGGATTTTCCGTGGCACCCTGTGCATCTCTCTCTCATGACACTTATTCCTTGGGTCATTATTACCTGCCTTCAAGGTCGTCCTCTGCCTGTGAGCTATGGACCTTGTTTGTTTGTTTGGTTTGTTTTGTTTTATCTCCAGTACCTAACACAGTTCCTGGAGGAAAATAGGTGTTCAATACATATTTGATTGGGGAGTAATGAATAAATGCATGAATCCTTTCAAAATAAGATGGATAGGATAGCATTCACTGAAGAAATGGGATTTAATCTGGGCTTGAATGATAGGAGAATTTACCTAAGAGCAGAGCTGCCAGATAAAATACAGCAGGTCCAGTTCAGTTTGAACTTCAGATAAACCACAGATAACATTTCAAGTGTAAGTATGTCCCATGCAATATTTGGGATGTACTTATACTGAAAAATGATTTATTGTTTAAATTTGAATTTCAGATAAACAATGAGTCTTTTTTAGTACATATTTCCCAATGTTGCATGGAATATACTTATTACTAAAAAAAACTGTTATTTATCTGAAATTCAAACTGAACTGGATGCCCTGTATTTTTATTTGCAAAATCTGGCAATCCTAGTAAGAGGAATAGAGAATAGAAGGAATTTTAAGTTAAGGAAATGGCAAGAGAAAAAGAGGGAGGCATTTTGCTTTTAAGAAAATTTGAGTCTTCGAGTAGGAATATCTGAATGGGGAATTGTGATAGAGGACAGTGTCTAAAATAGTCCCTTTTCCTTGCTGATTTTCTTTAAAAATGTATATTCCAATTTCTGAACACCCTTCACCTAACCTTGTTCTCCATGCACGCCCCTCCACGCACCCCCTCCGCCAGCATGGAAGTGCTATATAAGGTAAAGGACAAAGGGTTTCTAAGACACTTAGCTCTTTGGTCATTGAACCTGGAAGGATACCTTAAATGTCACCGACTGTATCACAGATAGGTACATGGCTATGAGTTCAGGAAATAAGTAAGTTACAATAAACATCCATTTAGACATTTCAGATGGCTTTATTGGAGCTCTTTAATGTAGAAACCGACCATATTGTTTTCTTTAGATAGACTCAACTCTGGACTTTGACAGGTGCTGTGTAAGTCAGATGGAAGTCTTCCCTTTGCTTTTTCAATTTACTTATTATAGGAGACAGCTTGAGCTCACTCTCCCAAGGTCAGCATTTCTCCCTCCCTCCCTCCTATCCTCTCTTCTTGCCTTTATCCTTTCTTTTTTTCTTTCTTTCCAACTAGTTCAGTGATTCAATGTCTTTTAAAGAATCAGGAAACAAAAAATATTGACAGTTTTTGTCTTTATCACACTATGTTATCATCTGTTTATTATAATATGCTGGGCTCTGATGAACCTTATAAAAATCCATTTAAACAAAAATAGCACATCCTTCTGGGTGCTCCTGTTGAGAAACAAGATGACACCTTTGAGATGGCTCTCAAAGGAACATTCCTTTGCTTTGTACTTTACATAGTGACTACAAAGTCACGGTACCCAATGGCCTCATTAAAGTCATTCTTCTCATCTTTTCACCTTCCCACTTTTTAAAAAAGATTATTTATTTGAGAGAGAAAGGGAGAGAGAGAGCGCATGTATGCACAAGCAGGGTGAGGGTAGGGGGAGAGGGAGAGAGAGGATTCCAGCCCACGACCCGCTGAGCCGAAGGCTGAGCTCCATACCACAACCCTGAGATCATGACCTGAGCAGAAATCAAGAGTCAGATGCTAAATCAACTGAGCCAGGTGCCTATCCACCTTCCTGCTTTTTGACCTTAAGGCATTTAAGAGGCACAGATCCAGAGAGAAGAAACCACAGAGACTGAGAAGCCAGGCTCAGGGAGGACAAAGAGATATGATTTATTTTCTATAAGCATCCAGAACTTCTTCGTATGAAGCCTAATTTTATTATTCTACATTCGTGAAGTGAATTGTTTACAGTGAAAAAACGGAGAGAATGCTGAATTTTGTGGGGATGAAAGACTAGAGATAAACCAAAGGATAATTGAGAATTATGGTCTCAAAGTCTAATAATATAACCTGGCTTTTAATATTTCATTTTATTCTTATGGAGCCATAGCCTCGTGCAGTATGCAGGTTATCTGAGAACATGAAATGCTTTTGGACTTTCCCCTGAAAATGTGAAAAACATGAAGATTAAATACAAGGCCTGGTTCTCCATTTTTTGTTGCTCTTTCTGCTTTTTTGGCTTTCGGCACATACACAGTGTATTGAGAATACTGTTCATTGCCAGTAACAGGAACAAAACCAGGGGAAAGGAAATATTAAGTTGATACAGTCAGTAATATTTGCAAAATAAAACAAAATAAATTTAAATAAATATAAAGTAAATCAAAGGGTAATTATCCGCAATACAATCTTCAATTCAACATGAAAAATATTTACTCAGTGCATTCGGCATGCCAAGCTCTGTTTTAGGCCTGGCAGGGGATACAATGACACAGTCTCTACCCTCAAGATGAATACAGCTTGATGGTGGCAAATGAAACAATTCAATATGTGAATGATTATAATATAGAGCAGAATGGAATAAGGGCCCAAGGACAGGTACACCCACGGTGCTAGGAGACGTTAGGTGGAGAGAGATTACATCTTGTTGCAAGAGTTGGAGGACACAGCAGTTGTGCTGAGGGAGGAAGTATAATCTGATATGGAAAAGGAACAAGGCTAGGGGAGAGATTGGGAAAGAACTTTCTGGTGGAAATAAGATCACAAGTCATTGAGAAAGATCCCTGGGGAACATCAACTACTCCAACCTTGCTGGAGTGTGTTATGTGCGTGGGTCATCAAAGGAGATCAGGCCAGAAAGGTAGGTTGAGGCTAATCTCTGAAGGCTTTCCAAAAGGAGGCTGGTGGTAGTAGCCATGGAGAGCCAAGAGCGTTCGCCGTGTGGGAGCCTGCTGCTGGCTTTCAAGGAAGCCTGGCTAGACTCAGCCAGTCAACTCATCACTGCTTCTGATTTAGGGGTATGATCATTTCTCTTCCAAATGCCTTCTCTGTTCTGGGCTTTCTGGGAAGCAAGAAAGTGGAACAGGAGTAGAGCACATACCAAGGCTGCTCTAGTTGGTGGCACATCTAGTTGGTGGCAAATTTTCTTTCTACTTGAATGTCATGACCGCAACATTCAAAAATATTATTTGTCATTCTTTAAACTGCAAAGTGATGGAAGAAAGACTGAGTTCAAACAGGCTCCAAAGATGTATCTGTGCTGATTTGCCTCGTGCCTGGCCAGGATGCCCTCCCAGGATGCACTGGAGTAGGTACCTCCCATGCTCAGGTACCTGAGCATCTTTGTTTAGTTGACTTTGGGAAAGGTGTTATCAGGGAGGCATTGGAGGACGGGTATCGCATGAAGTTACTCAAGACAGTTAGAAGAGATCTGAGCCAGAGGATAAGTACAAAACCATATCTACGGAGAGTTTGAGAAGTGGGACCATGGAAGTCAAACTTGTCATCACGTCTGGGTACCAGAGAAGATGGAAAGTGTCTAAAAAGTCAGGAGTCAGCTAATGGTGGGGACGATACTGATGAAACATGATGTAATGAGATAAGAATGTCCAGGATCTAGTCTGGTGATGGGTATTAAAGTGGGGAAGGAATTGCATGGAGCAATGGGTGTTATACACAATGAATCATGGAACACTACATCAAAACCTAATGATGTAGTGTATGGTGATTAACATAACATAATAAATAAAATTAACCACCAAAAAAAAAAAAAAGAATGTCCAGCATCAGGACACCTGGTACATGGTCCTACTGGGTGCTGGACCTTTGGCTAATAATAATAACTGAGACTTATTTAATATTCACTATGCAATATTGAAGTCTCACATATTGTAACCTGAATTTTTCTCTCTCTCTGAGGCCGTCTTCAACCTAAAAATGGCATGGGTCTATGCCTGCCTCGGTTCTCTGTGCTTTTCAATGTATCGACACTTAAGTTCCTTCAGTCCTCCTATTATATCCTCACTCCATAGGTGAAGAGATTGAGGCAGAAGGAGGTGAAGTAACTTGCTCAAGGTCATAGCCTGGAAGTGGTCAAGTTGGAATTCAGCTTACAAAGAAGAACTCTATAGGAAAAAAGGCAATTATGTAGGTAAGTAGTCTAGGAAGTTTAAAAAATAACAAAGCCGGGGTGCCTGGGTGGCTCAGTTGGTTAAGCGACTGCCTTCGGCTCAGGTCATGATCCTGGAGTCCCGGGATCAAGTCCCGCATCGGGCTCCCTGCTCGGCGGGGAGTCTGCTTCTCCCTCTGACCCTCCTCCCTCTCATGCTCTCTCTCTCAAATAAATAAATAAAATCTTTAAAAAAAAAAAATAACAAAGCCAACATTTCAATATTAAAGTCATAGAAATGCAGGTGAAAATTGCACATGGATCTCATCAAGGACCCATTGTATTATCATAAATGAGTAGTTACTTAGGAATTTGCAAGATTAAGATTCAGTCTTGGAAACAGATTTTCTTTTAATCAAACTAGATGCATGAGCATGTTAAAATTGGTGTAGGGGGTTTTTCGTGTAAATGGGTTTGACCCTGTGATTTTGTTGGCCTTGCTACTTTGATTGAAGTCATGCTTAGGCCATAACAGTATAAAGATATTTTTTTCCTCTTCCTGTTTCCAGACAGCTAGACTTTGCCTGCAGCTCTGTAACAGGAACAAATACATTTGTCTCTTCAAAAAATGGGCTCTTGGCTACTGGGCATTTGTTTGGAAGGACATTCAGGATGTAAGGCACATCAAGCACGGGGCCCTTGTGCATCTGTCTGAGTCAGCTCTACAAGGGCGAAGCGCTCATTAAAGAAACAGGTGCCAAAGACAGCTGGGGCATAACTGGGCTTTGGGAGGGGTGCTGAGCCAGGGGAGGGAAACTGCTCCTCTGTGACTATAAAGGGATCCTCGTGTCTGAGAGAAGTAACTGCGGTAGTTTCCTGGTTCTTTGAAAGAGTTGGACTCTCTCCCTGATAAACCAGACTGGTACTTTGCGCTAACCTCCAAAGGGCCCAGGAGTGTCATCTGGTAGATGCCAGAGTGTCATCTGGTAGAGATAACTGTACATGATGATGATACATCTACAGTGTTCCTTCATAAACTAGGCACTGGGTAAACATGCTTGTTGAATGCCTGCTCATTTAACGTTGACCTTTTATAGAAAAGCTACTGCTTTGTATAAAGAAATGTCTTCCAGAACTGACAGGTGGAGCCTGGCTCTAAGGTGGCTGTGGAAGCCCGTTTGCCCTCTTCTCTAGCACGTGAGTAGAGACCCTTAAGGCAAGCTGGGACCATCCTTAAGACAGTGAATTACCAGGCAAATTTCCAGGGACATCAAACTTGCATTATTTCTTTCCCCTTAAGAATTACAAGTCCCTTCCAAAGCTGTGGTAATCTCTGACTGTTCTCATGGAGCATGGCTGTCTTTTCTTCTCTACTTCCTTCTCCCACTGGAACTTCCCATGTAACTTCTCTCACTGCTGCCATCCTCCTTCGGGAGTGAATGACATTCATGAAGAATCCACAGGGGGTGGGCGCCTGGGTGGCTCAGTTGGTTAAGCAACTGCCTTCGGCTCAGGTCATGATCCTGGAGTCCCTGGATCGAGTCCCGCATCGGGCTCCCTGCTCAGCAAGGAACCTGCTTCTCCCTCTGACCCTCCCCCCTCTCATGTGCTCTCTCTCTCGTTCTCTCTGTCTCAAAAAAAAAAAAAAAAAAAAGAATCCACAGGGGCAGTTGGCTTAGTGGAGGTGGGGTGCAGGAAGTGAATGTTAAACACTAACCTACATCCCAGAAATGGAAGGTATGGTTGACCCAAAGGTGAGGCTTATATAAATGAAGTGAGCATGATGGATATGAAATGGTTTAATCAATTTCTTATGAATAAGGCTGTTCTCAAAAGCCTAGACAGAGTAAGATGTGCCACCCCCCTGCCTCCATGCATATCCTTGGTTCTGGAAACCTTTCCAGTGCAATGCTGTAGCATCATGTACCTTAGGTTGCAGTTGAGACATGAGCTGAAAATGATTGGCTTAGTGAACAACATTGTTTCTTGATCTGATGGCATGTCACTTATCATTATCACTGTGGCAGGTCTCCCTGTTTTCTTTGTTATAACAGGAAGTGCAGTTCATTCTTATTTATTGAGGGAATGAATATTCATTTTTGGGTACACTAATCTCTTTTCTTCTTCTAGTTGACCTATTTTGATGATTGTCTGTTTATTAGCATTTCATCTATAAACATGGGTAGTAGAAATAGAAAGGGATCAAACTTAAGTTATTTAAGTGTGGTAGATACTGTGGTAAAGAGAAAATGAAAGGGTTTTGGAAAATAGGATGGAGTTATTAGATCATTAATTTCAGTTATGTTATTACCTATCATCACAAATAATTAAGTCGGCTATACATAGGAACTTAATAAGACAGAAACATTTTTAGTGAATGTCTACTCACAAGGCTTACCTTGCTTGCATGTAAAATATTCATTTTAAATAATAATAATACTATTAATAATCCATCTAAAGTTCTAGCTGTGATCAACAATTAATCGATCAGTTAAAAGGTTAACTGATTATTTTTCAGTTAAAAGGTTAATTCAATAGCTGAAGGCATATACCTTGAAGTATGAAATTTATGACATAAGCCTCTATCTCATTGGATATGCAGGGTAATAACCTCATTAAAACTACCGTGTGAAAAGAGATTCACATTTCACCAAGCTTAAAGGCAAAGAGATAGACTAAGTATGAAAAGAAGGCAGTTAGCAGAAAAATGCTCAAATTGACATATTATTTTTATATATCTTGTACCAATAAAAGATCAGATGGAAGAGACAAGTTGCTTACACAAGTTTGGGCCAGAGTGGGGGGAGGAATCAGGTTATATGGTCTAGGACCTACGTGATCATAGCTGCAGCGACTCCAACAAAAATGTCAGGAGGTATTGGCTGATTGGCGGTTGGTATAGACTTTTTTGTTTGTTTGTTTTGATTTAGAGAGGAACATTTATTGAACATCTACTGTTCCAAGTAGTAGACCAAAGTGATTTTTCACCTGCTAAATTATTTGATTCTTCTAATAACCTTGCGATTACTGACAAATGAGAACATTTATTTTTGTTAACAGTCTCTAATAGATGTAATCAATGTTCTTAGTAGATGCAGTCAGATTGACCAGATGTTGGGATATTGACTATAATATGGAGATACAGATCAGAGGAAACAAACAATATAGTAAGATTGTAAATGAACCGACGTGAGTTCGCTTTTTGGTGAGTCAGAAGCTGCACCAGGTGGAGTTATCACACAAAGTGAATTTTATTTGCAGCAAATAAGGAGATCACAGGGAATAGCTTCCAAAGCCATGACTCCCCAGACAAGGGAGGACAGGCTCCTTTTATTTAGGGTTAGGATGAATATTTAGATAGGGAAGACTTGTCATTGTATGTTGAGATGGGCATAAGGTCACACATAGGCCTTATGGAAACATGCCTATACCCACATTGTATGTTATGTAAATGAGACTTGTGTTCTTCCTTGGGTGGAGATTTTAGTATTATAATGAGGTCAAGGTAGTTGCTGGTCACTCTAGAGGTTACTTGTGCTGGCAGGAGTCAAGGGTTAAACTCAAACTGGTCTGGGTGGTCTGAGCCCGTTGGAGGTTTCATCGGGGCAGTTGCTATAGCTTGAGAGCTGGTTTTGTTTTCCATTTGCCCAAGTTAAGAGAGAAACTGGAAAGAAGAGCTTAAGGAAAACGTGGGACCGAGGTTGGGGAGTACAAGCAGGTGGGCAGTAAAGGTCAGGTCTTGGGGTCTAGCTGGTGATAAGAGGACTTCAGAGTGCTTTCCTTGACATTATACTCAAATCTAAAACCATGTGTGAGCCATTTTTGATAGTATAATACAATAAGAGGGCTAGTTGGTGATGATCATTAGTTTAATGATTTTGTAGGATTATTAGCATCACTCTATTTCACCTACAGACTCTATCCCTAGCAATCTGTCCTATAAATATTTATTCTTGGCAACTAAGGAAACTAGGTGTGGTGATTTAAAAATCTTCCCACAAATTCTTTGATGCTTTTTTCTTCAAAAAGTAAAATGGAATTTTGCTTCTCTTGAGTGTGGGCCAGACCTAGTGAGTGAGGTGAAAATGATGGTGTGTGACTTCAAAGATTAGGTGATGAAAGGGATTGCATCTTCCTCAGTGCTCTCTCTTGGATTACTCACACTAAAGGAAGCCAGTGGACACTTAAGCAGCCCCATGGAGAGATCCACGTGCTGAGGAACTAAGGCATTCTAAGGCCAAGAGTCATTGAGAAACGAGGCCACCTGCCAACAGCCATGTGAGGGTACCATCTTGAAAGCAGATCTTTTGTCCCCGTCAAGCCTTCAGATGACTGCAGCCCTGGATCATATCTGGACTGCAACCTTATGAGACACCTTGAGCCAGAGCCAGCCAGCTAAGTCACTTCTGAATTCCTTACTCACAGAAACCATGAGATAATAAATGTTTATAGTTTTAAGCCACTAAGTATTGGATAATTTGTTATATAACAAAAACTAACTAATATACCAAAGAGAGGATATATGTGTCAGCACCAATTAATCTGTATTATTGGAAGGAAACAAGGTGTTTTAGCCTGAGAAAATAGAGCCTAAAGTCAAGATTGCATGCCTTTGTTATATTGGAGACACAATCTGAAGGAAGAAAGAGTGAAGGAAAAAGAAAAGTGAGGCGAGGAAGACAGGAAAAAATTCAAGTGGGGCTTAACAAAGTTGGCCCCAGTTTTTCAGGATGACATAGTTGATTGCTCAAGTCGCAGGAGGTGTCTCCAGAAGGGAAGGGAGGGGATATGACACCAGTGTGCCTTAGAGCAATCAAGTGGGGAGGAAGGGAGAGGAATTTATCTGCTAGTTTCTCCCTGTCTGTCTGGGGTCAAAGTACTTCCCATGGGGCATTAACTCTTCACACTCCTTAGTAATATCATTTTGTCACTCTGGACAACTACTGGGAAAGCTAGACTTTCCAAGGGTCTTGTCATGTTGGCTCTGAGTACTGAGACTATGTAATTCTTATAATGGTGAATGCACAGAAGCCATGACAAGGCCTGACTCCAGTGCTCTGGGGAGGCTGAGAACGTTGTTGGTGTTTAGAGATGACTGCAGAAATGTGTGTCTTTTTTTTTTTTTCCACCATTTTCTATGTTTATTGGCTATTTTGATATCCTCTTTTGTGAAAGATGTGTTCAAGTATTTTGCCCATTTTTTTCCATTGATTTTTTTTTAATTTTTTTATTCTTATGTTAATCCCCTTACATTACAACATTAGTTTTAGATGAAGTGTTCCATGATTCATTGTTTGTGCACAACACCCAGTGCTCCATGCAGAATGTGCCCTCCTAAATACCCACCACCAGGCTAACCCATCCTCCCACCCCCCTCCCCTCTAGAACCCTGTTTGTTTTTCAGAGTCCATCGTCTCTCATGGTTCGTCTACCCCTCCGATTTCCCCCGCTTCATTCTTCCCCTCCCGCTACCTTCTTCTTCTTCTTCTTCTTTTTTTTTTTCTTAACATATATTGCATTATTTGTTTCAGAGGTACAGATCTGAGATTCAACAGTCTTGCACAATTCACAGCGCTTACCAGAGCACATACACTCCCCAGTGTCTATCACCCAGTCCCCCCAAGAAATGTGTGTCTTTATTGGAGCCATTCTGGCCAGGAGACGAAGCAAGGAGCTGAGACCCAGGGGCAGATGGAGCTGAGTGGATATGGGAGATGCGTAAACTGGTCTGGTATCCAATTAAAGACACACCATATTTGTGTATGAAGACTAGAGCATTGTCAGAGGACATAAGATTATCCTTGCAGAAGCAGCATCTTGCAGCATGTAGGAATTTAGGTTCTAGGGTTTGAATCACTTCTATGCTTCTTAGTTAGGTGACCTCGCATACACCGGATAACCTTTATGGACCTCAGTTTTCTCGTCTTTAAACCAGAGATAATAATAATACCCACCACCTCAGGAAGTTTAAATGAGTTCATAGACATATAATACTTGCAATAGTGTGTGACATAGAGTAAGTGCTAGATAAGCATTGGCTATTCCTGATATTAGTACCTACCAGGAGCTTATGCATCTGAAGAACAGATAGACAACAGCACAAAACATGAAACTAGGAAGTGAGGGGACAAAAACCCTTACAGTGAATAGAGATCAAAGCCAGATTAATAATTTTGCATTTAAAGGCATGTATGTAATTAGAGTGGCAAATTAAGCACTGCGTGCTTCTCTTAATTTGTATTTGGGAATGCAAATGTGGTAGATTCTTACGACTCTTTCTGACTCCGTGATGACTGATTGGTTGAGGGTATAGAAATATAACACGTTTGTTAGCTACCACTTATGTGCCAGGAATTGCGAAAGTTCTTTCCGCATGCTGATTTGTATAGACTGGCCAAGGGGGAAAGTCCACATCTTTTATGCTCCATTACTAATCTAGCTGGACTTGGGATATGGTCTAGTTAAAAATCCCCAAATCAAAAATCAAGTAAAGAAGTAAATAGGAATCAGGGTAGAGTTCCCAGATCGGCCTTAATCCACATAGGTCTACATTGGAAGAAAGCAGGGACAGTGATGAGGGAACACAGTCAGTAAAAAAGAAACTGAATTCAGCCGGCCAGTCACACCTGGGAAGCTGGTAGCCTGGGGTCAGGAGTGAAGAAGAAACCTCGTATCCATTCAACAAGTATTACATGCTAACGCTCATTCCATACCAGGCATCCTGCTAGATTCAGGTTCTACAAATAGGAAAGACAGAAATTCTCCACCTCACTGTGGTCTAGGAGGGTGTTGAAGATTACTTTTAAACATGCTTCTATTTCAATGACAAGGTGTAAAATAATTGTCTATACAAGTGCACATAAAAGTGACATGGGACTCACCTTCCTCTGTAATCAACTATGACACTGGTCAGTATGTGGGAAATACTGTTTTCAGATATTTGTCAATAGGCAGCACAGTCAGAAGAAAGAAGGCTAACAATGTGAACCCTAAAGTTGTCTCAGATTTCCTGCCTGAGAGTACGGTTTGGACCTCAGTGCAGGGAGAAGGAATACAACCAGTACATGCCCGGTGTGCTGAGCTAAAACAGGAGGGGGTAGCTGGAATTTGTAGAGCAGACTGCTGAAGAAGGAAGCTGCTGGCAGGAAGAGCTCCAGAAGTCTGCACTTAGGTCTGTCCTTGATCTTTGGCTGACCACTAAGCTGCATAGGCAAAGGATGAAACTCCACAAGGCTGGGCCAAGGATAACCAGTACAGGACTGTGAATGAATAATTCCTAGAGCTGACACAGCACTAGGAGACATCGAATTTCTGACAAGTCAGAAGGAATACCTGGGGCATTCAGTCAAGACTCCAGAAGGTCATGCATGTGTTAGCAGAGACTCCAAGTGTTCCTGCCTCAGCCCTAGAGCTAAAACAGCCCCGGGATTAAGATTATTCTGAATCTACAGTGGTGGAGCCTAAAAAAAGTATCTAGAGGATCTAACTGCTGCTTTAGTACCTGCCAAAACAAACACAATACTCCTTAAGGAAGACAACAAAATACTCTAACATAATATTCACAAAATCCACCATCCAGAGAAAAATTATTAGATACGAAAAGAAGCAAAAAAAATCTCACCCATAATTAGGGGAGAGAAGTCAATAGAAATAGGTCTAGAAATGACAGAGATGATGGAAGTAACAGACAGGAACTTTAAAGCTGCTACCAGAAATATGCTCAAAGATTTAAAAGAAAACACGAATACAGCAAGAATAGAAATTAAAGATAGAAGAAGAACCAAATGTAATTAGAAAGCTGAAAAAATACAATATCCAAAATACAAAAATAACTCGATGGGCTTGCTAGCGGATTGGACCCTGCAGAAATCAAGGTCAGAGACCTTGAAAATAGCCATACAAACTATCCGCACTAAAGCACAGAAGACGATGATTTCAGTAATTATCACAAATCTATGAGATACACATCCATGTTATCCCCATTTTGTAGGTGAGGAGGCCGAGGCATAAGGCTGTGAGGAAATTTGGAAAAGGTCACACTGTTGTAAGTGTGGGGTCAGGGAGTATGCTGGGGTGTAGGGGCAAGAGGGAGGGAACATGGACCCTCAGGAGGAAGTGAGTGTTCCCTGCCCTGAGTCTGGGGGAGCTATTTTGCTCCTCAGGGAAGGAAGGAGAGGAGTTCAGGCACAGGAAGAAGCATGAAAATGTAGGAGTCCTTTTTTCTTGTATTTTAGTTTCCCCAGATAGCTAGAAAACCATGCAGATTTTGTAGAGAACCAGGCGGGTTTTACCCACCTCAGAAAATATTCCCTTCCTTCTTCCTCACTCTCTTTGTGATGTGAACCTTTTTTTTTAAAAAAAGATTTTATTTATTTATTTGAAAGAGAGAGAGAGCGCACAAGCGGGGTGGGGTGGGGTGGTGGTGGGGTTGGGGGGGGGGAGCAGGGAGAAGCAGACTCCCTGCTAAGCAGGGAGCCCTACGCAACTCGCAACTCAGGGCAAGATCCCAGGACCCCAGGACCCCAGGATCATGACCTGAGCCGAAGGCAGATGCTCAACGGACTGAGCCACTCAGACGTCCCCTGTGATGTGAACCTTAGATATTCTCTCTGGCTTCCAAATTGCTTCACTGAGCCCAGCAAGCCTGGTGTGGGGGAGAGCCACCTTCTTCACTGGCCATGCTCTCTGTGTGCTTGCTGGAGTGTTCCTTGTGCCCTACATCTGGCTCAACTTGTACAAATATTCTCACACAGCAGGTTCAAATATTGAAGAATTTCCATGCTTAGTCTGGCTCCACCTGAACCTAAAGGAGAAGAAATATTTTTTATATGGGATTTTTTTTTCTCAAATTTTTTTCCTCAGCTCCAAGTTTATAAAATTTCAAAATCAGATGTAATATCATAGTTTTGAGATCTTTATCCCAAGTTGCTCAGAATACATAAAATCTATTACCTCGTTCTATGGGCAGCATTGTGCCCCTCTTCACTCCAAATTCATATGTTGAAGCCCTAACCCCTAATGTGACTGTACCTGGAGATGGGGCCTTTAGGAAGTAATTAAGGTTCAGTGAAGTCATGACGGTGGGGCTCTGATCTGATGTGATTGTTGTCCTTATAAGACGAGACACCAGAGAGCTCTCCCCTTCTCTCTTTCTCTCTCTGTAAAATGGAGATCCTCCCCCGTCCAATAGCTATAATAATATATATAGATATATCATAATATGTAGATATTATTATACCTGTCAGTGCCTATAAGGAGAAACCGAGGGTGAGGGTGGCTCGGTAACTAGTGGACAAGTAGGTATTAGGGGAGGTCTGCTGCAGCCCAAGGCCCATGCTTTGAGCCACCATGTTATACCGCATCACAACCAAGAATCCGAATTTTGGAAGCAACGTTTCATTATCTGCCCTTCATTTGCAGCATATCTCTTCTTCATCCTGCTCTGTGTCTGAACGTCTGGTGGAGCATGTGGAGGCCTGTGGAGACTGATGCTGTTGATACATGTCATCTCCTCTGAGCACCAGTTGGCCAGGCATCCTGGGACGCGAGGGATGCGCAGGTGGCCCCTGACAGTCCCCTGACGGAGTGGTGAGTAGCGTGAGACAGCCGTTGGCTTTGAATCTGCTTGCAGTGCCACCAGTGCTTTGTCATCTGTCTAAACCCAGTGCTGCTTTGTTCGACTGTCATTTATTGAGGGGCCGTGGGCTGAGACACACACCACGGCGGTCACCTGGTAGCTTCGGTAGTGACGAAGGCAGGGAGTGTTCTCTGGGCACTGAGGACAGTCTAGACCACAGCGAAGCAGAGAGCTGGCCGCCTGGAGACAAAAGGGAGAAAATAGGAGGCGATGAGGCGAACTGCTTTTGAAAGTGTTTTCAGGAGTAGAGACTTTAAGTTAGCTTAGGCGTCCATGGTATTCCAAAAATCGCATGCAAACGTGTGTGTGTATGTACCTACGGAGTACGTTTGAAAGATTTTTTTTTATTTTTAAAGCTGTCTGTAACTTATGTAAAGTAAGGAACTCCCGCTTCAACAAGAAGAGCCACATCTTGTCACATCTGAATTCGGGTTTTACTTGTTGAGCCAAAGCAGTTATTAGTCCCAAGGACAGACATTTAGAGAGATGCAGGCACCATTCCTGTTGGAACCAGAAAAGGCTAAAATTTAATACTAGAAGCGGTGAAAACATGAGCCAGCAGAGTTCCTGCCCTCTCGTGATTTACATCCTGGGCTGTTATCCCTATGGAGCAAAATATGAGATCCACTGCAAGATTCTACCTTTGTGGGGCACCTGGGTGGCTCAGTCAGTTAAGCGTCTACCTTCGGCTCAGGTCATGATCTCAGGGTCCTGGGATCAAGTCTCAGCAGGGAGCCTGCTTCTCCCTCTCCCTCTGCCTGCCGTTCTGCCTACTTGTGTTCTCTCTCGCTCTGTCAAATAAATAAATAAAATCTTAAAAAAAAAAGCTACTAAAAAAAGATTCTACCTTTGCTATTTTTATATAACTATATGCTATAGATATATAAATAGCATATATATCCTCATACTCATCATACACACACATATACATGCATATACACACATATACACATACATACATATGTACACATAAACACACATACACATACATATGTACACATGCATATGCACACATATCACACATATATACACACATACACAGATATATACACACATATACACATACACATATACACACACATTTATACACATATACACACACATATACACATACATATGCACACATACACACATTTATACACGTATATATACACATACACATATATGCACACATATATACACACATACACAGATATATACACACATAAACACCTACATATATACACACACATATACACACGTTCCTGAGTGTCTGGGTATTCCCGTGCGTGTGGATGTGTGCAGAGGCACCCCTGTGGGACACGTACAACACATCTGGGCTTCTCTCCCATTTCTCCCAGGCACACTCCTGCCACCTTGTGAAACAGTGGTCAGGTGAGCTAACTGGAGTGTCCTGGCAAAGGACAGGGATGTGAACTAACTGGTCCAAAGTGCCCCCTCAGGTCTGGGAGAGAGCCTCTGCGGCCTCTGTAGTTGAAACTTGTCATTTCCCAGGCAGGGTCGCCCCTCCCAGAGCAGAGCGTGTCATGGGACGAAAGTCGGATGACACACGAAATGAAGGGGCTTGGGCTCGGCCGGTTGGTGAGTGTGCGCGTTGTGCATCACAGGAGAACTTATTTCTCCTAAGGACAATCTTTAACTTCAGCAGTATGTCCTAAAGATGTCTTACAAGGGCAATCAAGATTTAGCCAGGGGGCTAAGTGGGAGGAAGTTATAATGTACAAGGTGAGTCTTTTGAGACTCTGAAAAACCCATTAACGGAGAAGTTATTAATGTCTTTTTTTATGCAGCTACAGAGCAGAGGCAGACCCCAAAGAAACCAGTCCACATTATGAAACATTTTATAGAAATCCATTTTTAAAAATAGGAGAATACTCTAAATGGAGTCTGGAGGTGGGAACCAAGTACGTGCCTGGCCTCCTGGGCCAGCTGCGGATTTTCTACAGAATAAAGGGAAATTCTCCTTAGTCTTCACTTTGAGACAAAGAAATAGAACGAAATCTCCTACTGTAAAATTTGATTATCTTTTCTATTTTTCTTGCTCTCATATTTAATTTTCTCCCTTTCTCTCTTGTACTTCCCCTCCCCAAACCTAATATCTTCAGGCTTCTGTTAACTTGAATTTAACTTAAAAAATATCAAATTGTTAAACCTTCATTAGGCATAGATGTGATCTACCATTAAGGGAGTTCCTCTAAGAATGGTAGAATATTCTTACCCTGGTAGAAGATAAGGGTAGGTTTTTCATCATGAACATGAAGCCTCTGAACTATTATCAGAGGGAAAGAATAAACTTAGAAATGCTTTCTTCCATAGAGGTGACATAGGGGAGGGGCATTCTAGAGAGAGGGTCACAGACAGGGTCAAAGCCAGGAAGGAGTGAGCCTACTGCCCACAGTGTGTAGACGCCTGACCAGTCAACATTCCTTGTGATCACTGCAGGTGAGCTGGCGAAGGCTAATGCTGGAGACAAGTGTGCAGGGGTCACAGCGGAGGACCTGAGGATCCGTGAACCGTGCCCTGATGCCCCAGTATGTTCTGACCAGATCTTTTAGTGCTCTTGAGAAACATCTTTTTAAACAATAAGATGCACACAGGCACAAAGAAGTGCATGAAACAATGGAATCAACCGTTCAGCAAATGCAAAAATGTTTACTGATTCCAGTTCTTTTAATTCTTAGGGCATAGTGATAAGTAGAAAAGTATTAAAGCCAAATAAATATGAAATAGAATTTTAAAAATCTGCACTTGAATTTGCTCAGTGTTGGTCCCGTTGTCACTGCATGCTTTTGTGCCTTCCTAATATCTTTAAAGGCAAACCCAGAGGGAAATATCTTAGGTAAAAAGCCTGCTGGTGACCCAGAAGATGATGTTTTTGGGATGATTCATCACAGCCCGCTGGTTTGGGGATGGAAGGGGGGATATTCAGGCAAAAGTTTAGCTGGATGATCTGATAAATCACTGATTATTTTCACTTATTAAAAGAGAGTGTTGGAATAAGGGATCCCTTTATTTTATTTTTTAAAAAAGATTATTTACTTATTTATTTGAGAGAGAGACTGAGCATGAGAGAGTGAGCTTGAGTGGGGAGAGGGGCAGAGGGGGAGGGAGAGGGACAAGCAGACTCCGTGCTGAGCAAAGAGCCCCACATGGGACTCTGTCTCATGACCCTGAGATCATGACCTGACCCAAAATCAAGAGTCAGAGACTTCCAGGAATCAGAATCTTAACAGACTGAGCCACCCAGGTGCCCCAAAGACATCTGAATATATATATTTTTAACTTTTTAAAGTGATCTCGGGCGCCTGGGTGGCTCAGTCATTAAGCGTCTGCCTTCGGCTCAGGTCAAGATCCCAGGGTCCTGGGATCGAGTCCCACATTAGGCTCCCTGCTTGGTGGGAAGCCTGCTTCTCCCTCTCCCACTCCCCTTGCTTGTGTTCCTGCTCTCGCTATCTCTCTCTGTGTCAAGCAAATAAAATATTTTTTTTTTAAAAAGTGATCTCAACACCCAGCGTAGGGGTCAAACTCACAACCCCGAGATTGAGAGTTAAATGCTCCTCTGACTGAGCCAGCCAGCGCCCCATAAGTGATCCCTTTAGCTCTCAAATCCTCAGACAGTAGCAATTTCTTACTTGATCCTTATTTTTCATAAAAGAATAACCTTTACCTTTTCTCTTTATCTAGAAGTTAATTTGTCTTCTACTCCAACTTCTGTTTTTTTCCCTCTCTTCTTCTTCTTTGCTTTTCCCTTTCTTCCCCTTAATTTTCTTTTCTTAGAGACAGAAAAAAAATAAAAAAGAAAGAGAAACTTCCTTTTGGTTACAACTGAAGTTAAAACACAGATATGAGAGAGATTACCTTTAATAGTTTGAGCTGTGCTGGAGAGTTTAAAGAGGATGTTTCTGACTCAATTGAATTTTAAACTTACCGAGGTGGGTTTTAACCTTTTATTGAGAATCTGATAAAAGCTGTTTCCACCTCTGCTCACCCCCCGCACAATTTTGCATCTAGTAACAGGAAACCATCTTTCTCTCAAAACCCTCTTGGGGAGCTCAGGTTGGGAATGCTTTGCATACACAGGAATTGAAGGTAGACCAGGGATGGGAGATGGTCCATGCACATGTTGAGTTCGTTTTAAGCACAACCGCTGTTTCTTTTTTCTCTTTTGCTTTTTTGACTCCCCTCCATAACCTGCAACCTTCATATGGGGGCAATTCACAGTTTTGCCAGGTGGCTAGTTGGACACAGCACGTGTGTCGTCCTCTGTGCTCCTTGGAGAGGGGCCATAGCCCCTGCTGCAGGCCACTCAGCTGGGAAAGGCCTCTTGCAGATTTCAAGCTGCAGGGGAAATGCAAACCAGGCTTCTGGGCTCCGAAATGGTAATAAAACGTGGCCAGGAGTGCAGCTGTGGGTAGGCCTCCCCATTGAAAACCTTTTTATTTTATGAGATATCCTAAATTGTCTGCTCTGAGTTTTATAGGATGATAAGTCAGAAATCTCAGATTCTACCTACTGTGTGGAAAGGATGGGGACTGAGCTCAGGTGGACGTTTGGTGGTTGTCTCTAGCACAGCGGGGATTCCTTACATGGTAGTGAGTATTCTGGGTAGATAAAAGTTTGTAAACTCTGGGTTTAGGGAGGGGGAGTTGAACAGCAGTCTGTGGTTGGAGTGATACGACTCCAGGAAGTGTGCCTGCATGTGAAGCGAACATGTGTGACATGTTCACCTGCCAGGCTCTCTCTGCTGCTAGGGCTCATCACGTTTAAGTCTTCAAGTAAAAGAATGAGAACTTAAGACATTAAAATAGCACCCAATATTATCAAACGTCTGGTTCAGCAGGGTGACTTTTAGGAGGTAAAGATATCTTTTTTTTTTTTTAAATATTTTATTTATTTATTTGACAGAGAGAGACACAGCGAGAGAGGGAACACAAGTAGGGGGAGTGGGAGAGGGAGAAGCAGGCTTCCCACCGAGCAGGGAGCCCGATGCGGGGCTCGATCCCAGGACTCTGGGATCCTGACCTGAGCCGAAGGCAGATGCTTAACGACTGAGCCACCCAGGCGCCCCTAAAGATATCTTTCTTAAGAACGAAACGGTTTCATTTTGCAACTTCAAAATGTCAGCAATGATCAGTATAATGCCTCTTGTATCTCCTAATGCTCAAAATAATGCACACAGGAAAACAAAGTCCTTTTTGTTGAAAGAACATCCTTGTAAACATACCCATCATGAGGTTTGGGGGTACCCCTCAAGGGTTCCACAGTGTAATGATTGAGAGAAGATTCTCTTTTCATTTTTTACCCTGGGGAATGGTATAATTTGCCTGAATTCTGCAACTTGTACTTTTTTGATTTTGAAATGGGATAAGAGTTCTCACATACAGACATGTGTGAGAAGGGGGTCATCCTAAGAGGCCAACTGCACCCCTGTTGTTTGGACTAGAGTCCCCATAGTGATGATCCTCTGGACTCTGGGCCACTGAGGAACTTAGGACTGTTCTTAGAGACTTCCTGCTATGCTGCCTGCAAGTCTGGATGGAAGGATCATTGATCTGATTGATCAAAGATCCTCCTCTTGGTGACCTCCTTCGATCCCAAATTGTCACCACCTTTGCTCTGAGCACTACCCTACTTGCAGTGCAATGGGAAATACGGCGGAGAGGAAAATGAGGTCATTTTCTCCTGCTCCTGCTTTGTTCATTCTCCCAAGATGGCTCTCATTAGTAAGCTGCTGTTAGTGGAACTAGACGGATGTGTTAGTTTCCTCTTGCTGCTATAACAAGTGACCGCACACTTAATGAGGTCAAATGAGGAACAAATGTGGACTTTGGTAAGGAGGCACTCTATTCGAAAGGATTATTGCAAGAGAGGTGGAGTGACTATTGCAATAGGGAAAACATTCTGTCCCTGAGATCTGTAAGCATCTCCAAGTTCAGGCAGCAGAAGGCTTCTCTTTTATAAGAAAGCGTGAATAAGGCTATCGGTTGAACCGGGTGTGTGCAGTGGGGTGACAGGACAATAGGTCAGAGAGGGTTTTACCCTGAGGTTGGCCTATTCTTAAGAGAGGACATTAAGGAGGGGCTCTGGTTGAGGCTGGGTCAAAGTTCAGGGACATGGAGGAGGGAGAGAAACTTAACTGATGTTTGGTAAATGTGGATTTTGCTCTAATTGTCAATGTGGCCCAACAGTTCACTCAATCACGTATGAGGCCAAGAACAGGGATTTGGAGGGTCCGTGTCTGGCCTTGTCTCAGGCAAACAAGAGGGTATCCTTGTGTCGTATCTAAGTCACTCAGGGAAGAGGGGATTCTTTGCTGTTTCCCAGAGCACAAAATGGCAGTACGAGTTTTTCAACATTGGCTGTTTTTCAGAATGACGGGGCTTCGGTAAAATTCAAAGTTGTCAGGGTCTTAAAACGATGCAAATGTATTATCTTACCTTCAGGAAGATGGAAGTCTGACATGGGTATCACTGGGTTAAAGTCATGGTGTTGGCAAGCCTGTGTTCCCTTCTGGAGGCTCCAGGGCAGGATATATTCTCTTGAAGTTTTCAGCTTCTAGAGGCTGCAGCATTCCTTGGATTGTGGCTCCTTCCAGTCTCCGAAGCCAGCAATGGCTGGTAGAGTTGTCCTCATGTTACCTCACCTTGACACTGACCTTCCTGCCTTGCTCTTCCATCTGCATAATCCAGGATAATCTTCCTATGTTGAAGTCAGTTGATAAGCAATCTTAATTCCATCTACAACCTCATTCCCCTTATGCCACATAAAGTAACATATTCCCAGGTTCCAGGAAATAAGACATGGTCGTCTTTGGGGGTTATTATTTGCCTAGCACTTGAATAATTTGTGGAAGGTACAAAAAGACCTATTTTCCCAAATACTACTTTTTTGAGTACTTAGAATTTTTTTGACTTAGGGCAGCAGCTCTCAGACTTTTTCATCTTGGGTCTTTTCTACATTCTTAAAATTCTTAAGGACCCCAAAGAACTTTAGTTTATGTGGGCTCTATCTATTGATATGTACTGCATTAGGAATTAAAACGGAGAAAATTTAAACACACTTATTTATTAATTAATTTTAAGTATCCGTAATAAATGTATTGCATGTTAATATGAATAACATTTTAATTAAAAATAAACATATTTTCTAAAACAAAATTTTGGTGAGAAAAGTGACTGCTTCACATTTTTGTAAATCTCTTTGTCTCATTTGATTGAAGACAGCTGAGTCTCATGTTTGATTCTTCAATTTCTTGTAATATGCTGTTTTGGTTGAAGAATCTGAATAATATCCACCCTCACACAGATATGTAGTTGGAAAATTGAGGGGGGAAAGGGTGTTTCAATCATAGATAATTGTGGGTATACTTCTTTAATACTACACCAGAATTTGACAAGTGAGACAGGTGGTGGTTTTTAAAAGGTTAATTGCAATGTGGAATATAAAAACACATCAATGAGCTTTTTGTAATCTATTACTCTAATATCCAATGGTCTTGCACTTTGACTAGATCTTTTATTCATGCATGATTTTATAATCCCATTCATGATAATTTGGAAAATGTTAATTCATAGAGTTATGAAGATCTTCCAATTATCAAATTTTTAGTACATCAAAAAATCACACTTGTTAATATCACTGCTAATTTTATCAGAAAAAAACTAAGTTTTAGAGACACCTGGGTGGCTCAGTTAGTTAAGTGTCTGCCTTTGGCTCAGGTTATGATCCCGGGGTTCTGGGATGGAGTCCAGCATTGGGCTCCCTGCTCAGCAAGGAGCTTGCTTCTCCCTCTGCCTGCAGCTCCCCCTGCTTGTGCTCTCTCTCTCTCTGACAAATAAATAAATAAAATATTTTTAAAAAATGGTCCAATATTAAAAAACAACAACAACAACAACAACTAAGTTTTGAAAAGTTCACACTGACAGTATGAGATTTTTAAATTTCTATTTTTTTCTTGATAGGTCAAATTTTATTAGTGGCAACAAATTGGCCTTTTCCCCTGTGTGGGCACTTGCATTAATGGTACAAAACCAGCAGTGAATAAAAGTGCCGGTGCCTGCCTGTGAATCATGGCCATGACCGCAAACTGGATCAACAGTCACGGCATTCTTTCGCATCCCATGCAGCAGAAGCAAAGAAACAAAAGTTAGTTTCACTTAAACAGGTTCATGATGAAATAGCAAAAATCATATTTTATATTAAATCTCTACCCTTTGGTAAACATGTTTTTAAAACTATTCCTGAGTAATGAAAGGACAAGTACATATATTGACTTTTGCTATGGACCAAAATTTGATGGTCATCCCCAGGAAAAGACCTTGTGCTGTTGTTTGAATTGTGAGATTTTTTTTTTTTTGGTGGACTTGAAAAAATGGTGGACAAACTATGGCTTATTTAGACTTGGGTATTTGGCAGATATCTTCTTGAAAATGAGCTCAATAGGTTAATCACTTCAAGGAGAATAATGAACAGTGAGAAAGGCAAACAGTATCTCAGCATTATTATAAAAGTGGTTGGTCATATGGACCGCTGAAAGTTCTTGGGGACTTCCAGGGTTGCTGAAAATACTCTTGGAGAACCTTTATATTTTTATCTACAGTAGGAAATGAACAGTATGACCTTTGCTTATGTTAGGACCACCATATTTATCAGATTATCCAGTTATCAGATTGCCTTTGTCATGAGAGAACCAGGCAGGACATAGGCACGTTATGTTTAGGAAATTGTAATCAGAAAAGGTTTGGAGAATGAATGGGACCCAAGACAGCAAGATAGAAGGACCCAAGTTATCTGCCACCTAAGTAGCCAGGAACCAGCCTGAAAGCAGCAGGTTCCTTGTGAAGTTGAAAGGGGAAGGGAAACTCAGGACAGGAAAGATTCATCTTTGCTCACTTTGCATGACCTTTTGCCGAACTTCTTCGGACACAGGTTTCTTTATACAGAGGGGAGAGAATGAGGTCTAGCTCATAGTTTGATTGTCAGGGTTCAATGAGAGAGTGAGTATAACTTGATGGGCTCAGGGTGGGCGCTCAGTAATGGAACCGTTATTGGTATGACTTCGTGAGCTTGTACTGTGCCTCTTCCCTCTCCAGATCTTTGTGCAGGCAGTGCTCATGGTTGTTCTGATATCTGTGGTGTTTAGAACCCACATGCGCCAGACCAACCACGCCTTCTTCTTCCTGGACCCTGACTCTGCATCACACCATGGGTTTGTCCCATCCTGGCTCACTCCTTATTACCTCTGCCCCAGGTGACTCCCAGTCTGGGGACATATACTCTTTGGTGCTCCTTTGAGCGGGGGTTCACCCCCTGGATCAAGGGCAGTGCACCCTCCTGGGCTAGCAGACCTTTGTCTTTACCAATTAGCCGGTGGCTTGGAACAAGCCAGGGTCTTCCCATGCCGAGGTGATTTGTACTTTTCAGACGTAGGGTCAGAAGGCCCCTTTTAGTGGACTAACTATCGTTTATCATAGAATTTAATCTTGAGGCCATATTCTCCTCATGAAGGAAGTAGTAGTTGCATTGTAGAGATTGCCGATAATCATGCCACAATTCTACTAACTACCAAAGTGCCAAGCGCTTTGCAGATGCTGTCTCATTTAGTCTTCCTGAGCCCCTGCCTAGGAGTTGTGGTGATGCCCTTTTAATGAGAGCCCGGTGTTCTGCGGGACGGTGAACGGGTTAGACCTACACCCCTACACCGCTAGCTTTGAGGAAAGTTGGATTTCCAATCCAGGTCTGTCTCATTTTTACAACACGCTGCCCCTTTTTCCAAAGACAAGTGTGTTGCTATGATTTCACCTACCTAGTACAGTCACAATTAAAATTCAAGTTTCCTTCCATGGAGTGATTTTCATCTTTGTTAGCTGCATAGTTCATGTGCTCTGGCTAGCTCATCCCGAAGTCAAATGCTACCCACTTCAAGCAACAAATACAATGCAGCCCCGAGGGAGTTTATTTATGCCAGCAGCCAGGTGTTCAGGCCTCAATACCTCTTCCTGAACCAGAAAAGTAGTGTTTTTCTATTTGTCTCTCTTCAACTAATCTGCAATTCTTCAGGCATTATCTGTAACTGCTGAGTCTTAATGCTGCCTTTCAAACTTTAATCAGCTACACGAGGCAGATGTGCTGTCTCCTGTGAATTTCTCGTCACTTATAAGTGCCAGTTTGTAGCTTTAATATCATCTCAAATGTCAGCGTTCTGGCATGATTCTAATTTTAGTTCCTTTCTCTCTTTCCTGCATTGTTTATAGAAATGGCAAAAGCACGCCCCCCACCCCCCTTTGGTAGGAGCATGCAAAGCATTTGGTCACATGTGTCTTGGAGTTCTGAGTTCATCTGGCTCCTTGAAGACGTTTTAGCTTTCTTTTTAATCTCAAGGGAGATTACCTTATCAACAAGAGATGTTTAGTTGGTTCCGACGAGCAGATGTTGGAAGAGCAGGATATGCTCTATTATACTGGTTTTCATGCATTTGATTCCTCGGCACTTCGGAGTCATGAATATTATTAAACTGTAATTAATGAGCTGTTGGGCTTATTGAATGTTGTAGTTTGCCTGTAATTCGGCTTCATCAAATAGCGTTTTCCTTCCCCTTGTAGCATGCATGAGTCCAGGATGGTCTGGTGGTTCTGTGATGTCCCCTGTCTTAGCCTCCTCCCGTCATTTTCCTCCCATTCTTACCTTATGGTTTTTGTCTTCCCTCTCATCACCTCGTGGTTGTAAGACAGGCTCCAGCTTCAGCTTCATATTCATGCTTCAGGCTGGGGGAAGAGGGAGAGCCAGCAGCGTGCCTCCTTCAGAGACTCTATCTGTCCTTATTGGGGAGGGGATGGCGTCTTCGGGGGTTTCTGCCTCCCTCACACGGGGCCAGAACTATCTCGTGACCCTGTTCCCATCCCCTGCACCCCCTACTCATGCAAGGAAGGCTGTGAGACTATTTTCAGCAGCACAGATTCCTGCCCTGAACAAAACTGGGATTCTTTAGGAAGCAATGGGAGGGATACTGGTGTACAATCTGCCTAAGATATCCATCTTAACTTAATCCCCTCCTGAGCCTAATGCTCAATCTTTCTTTCATCTGGCCCTGCCTTTGGGTAGTTTTGGTGTTCTAGTTTCTGATATATGCTTCCCTAGACTCTCAGTGTTTTTCTCATTAACCTTATGCCATTTCTCACTCTGATTCCTTAACAGGTTGCCTGTAATTTGGTACAAGACCCTCTGTATCTTGACTCCATCTTTGAGGCTGCATGGTGCATTGCCCTAGCCATATCTGTGGTTCTTCATTCTGGAAACAAGACACATTCCAGGCTTGTCTCGTACCCAGGAGCCTCCTCGTTTTCCAGTCTATGTTTTCATATTGAGCCTCAGTATCTGAATTTTTATGGGATCTAGCCCCTTACAACCTCAGCCCTTCTACCACCCATTCTGAAGTTGGCTGTGTTCTTTGGACCATTGGAAAGCTATATATCCCATAACCTATAAATATCTCTTAGAAAGTCTCAAAAGCTTTACACAGTGGTCCTCCCTGGAGACCACAAAAGGAGGAACTCATGCCAAGTGTTTTCTATATTATGGGCATAAACTCTGAGTACACTCTAACCATGTGCCCTGATCTTAATGTATTTGAATTGTCAGGAGGACCTGGGAGAGGCTCAGATTGAGGATTTGCCCTCTAGTCATTGCTGCTATTCTGGTACGACCTTGGTCAGGGAGTGCTGATGCAATTATTTGGACAGGAAATCTGAATTAGTAATTTTCTCTCCAAGTAGGATGACTGCTGGGTAGAAACTTTGGATTCTGGAGGTAGAAGGGGACCTGGACACCCCTGGTCAAATGCCTATGTTTCACGGATGAGGACACCTTGCTTTAGGGAGAAATGAGCTATTAGAAGTCATATTGGTAATAGGGACAGGTCTAAGCTTGGAACCCAAGTGTTTTCATGCCTGGTCACAGAGCTTTGCCCCTATATTATTTTTTAGGGGAAAGGCTTTGTCCTTCTGCCCTGTCCCCTCCACTTAGGAATGCTGGGACAACCAAAAAGACTGACTAGCTGAAGGAGAAGCAGATACCAACAGGTAGCATCGAAACAGTTTTGTGAAGACATTAAAAGATCTCAATCAAATCTTACATTTTCTATCCTGTTGAGCGCCTTAGTCTCGCCTCCTTCTGCACTTAAACTGTATTTTGTTACTGTGTGTTACATTGTTGCAGTTGCTTTGTGTAATTAACTTGAAAGGGAAAAAAAAAAGATGTTGGGTTTCAAAGGAAAGTCAGAAATGTGTTTAATTCACCTTAGTGACTGTATTTAGTGCAAAATCTTCCATATACAGAGAGATCAATCACATCACAGATTTTCTTAATTGCACTATACTCTTGAGTGCAATTAAAAGCATTGGTGCTGCCCTGTTTAATGCTTATATTCTAAGACTTCATTAGCAGTTACAATGGATGGAGTCTTAAGTGTGAGAGTGCTTTTCAAAGATACAGAGACCTGGGCCCCACTTCCCTTTTCTACACCCTTCAGATTCTGGATTAATTAGTCTTAAGTGTGTGCTGGGCATTGGAATTATTAGAAGATAATGAAGCAAATAGTAACAACAACAAGACAAACACCCCAGGTGATGCTAAAGTGCAGTCAGGGAAGAGATGCACATTTTCATGTGTTTATCAAAAACATTACTTAGATTTAAGGAATCAATTTTCATGACCTTTAATATGTATTTTATTTTTTTTTAAAGATTTTTATTTATTTATTGAGAGAGATAGTGATAGAGAGAGAGCATGAGAGGGAGAGAGTCAGAGGGAGAGGCAGACTCCCCGCTGAGCAGGGAGCCTGATGCGGGACTCGATCCCGGAACTCCAGGATCATGACCTGAGCCGAAGGCAGTCGCTTAAACAACTGAGCCACCCAGGCGCCCTGTATTTTATTTTTCTATGTGAAATTCTGTGCATAGATTATTTCGTCTAATTTATCTGAATACAGACTTGTGTTATCCGTGATAATGTAGATAATGTGCTTGGTGATATCTCTTCTACAATCACGGTTTGCTATAACTGCTTTTTAGGGCAAATGAATCAATCAGACTTTATGGAGGGAAAGCTGTACTGAGAGCATAAGTAGAAAAAAGGTGGTCAGATTTCATGTGTCATTAAATGATTCAAATCATTATTTAACAAAAATAATTAGTTCTCGGCAGATAATGATAGTTTTTCCTCAACATCCATTCTACCTTCTTCTTTAATCATAGAGCTTCCAAATGCTAGCTGGGAACATAATTTCCCAGGATAAAGATGAAATTCCCTAATCTCTTTCACAGCTGTATGGCCATATAATTAAATTCTAGCCAAAGTGCTTGAACAGAGGGGTATAGACATCTTCCAGTAAGGATCCTTAAAGGGAGGGAGAATACACTTCTGCCCTTTCCTCTTCCCTTCTGGCTCCTTCCTTCTGGACACGTTGCTAGAGCTGAGGCAAACATCTTGATCCACAGGGTCTCTGCCATGTGGCGAGAATAGCCGAGATCCCACGGATTGTGGAGCCATCATACTTTGTATACTTGAGAGACAGTAAATTACTTCTTGCTTCAGCCACTGTTATTTTGTCTTTTCTGTCTCATTAAACTCAAACTAAATTCATTGCTCATTCTGAAGTATAGCTGGATGTGTCACTGTTGATTAGCAGAGAATCATAGTAAACAGAGGGTCTGACTAAGTCTCTAACTGCATTCTGAAAATATTAGGGACTAAGAAAGCCCATTTGATGCTGTTGATACTTTTTCTGAGTATCGAACCTTCATCCATTCTCCGGTCTGTTTAAACTATATTTTGGCTTCTCTAGTTGTTTTAATATTTCCTCTTTCCATTTCGATGAGTTCTAATCAAGGTTGGCAAAGCCAAGAGGCAAAAGAAGTGATAAAACCTGCTATCTCAAGTAGGTGAAATTGCTTCCCCAAGGCCTCAAATACCACTTCCTCAAGGCCCACACCTGTCATATGGGTTCTAAGCACAGTGTGTCTCAAGAATAAAATTACTATGGGGCACCTGGGTGGCTCAGTCGTTAAGCGTCTGCCTTCGGCTCAGGTCATGATCCCAGGGCCCTGGGATCTAGCCCCGCATCAGGCTCCCTGCTCAGCGGGAAGCCTGCTTCTCCCTCTCCCACTCTCCCTGCTTGTGTTCCCTCTCTCGCTGTTTCTCTGTCTGTTAAAAAATAAATAAAATCTTAAAAAAAAAAAAAAAGAATAAAATTACTAATCGAATGGGTTAGTCCTGAAGACTAACAAATTATTTTTCAAACTAGATCCAGCATGCGAGTTCCTAAATGGGCGTAAACACTGAGATTTTGGTCTGTGACATCGACTGCACAGTGACTTTGATAAATTAAGAACCGTGTCTTGAAACGAAAAGTACATATGTAGGGACCAACATCAAACTCAGCTAAAGGATATTGAAATTACCTAGCCACTATATGGCTGGATTAGTCAAATGATAGTGCATAATCAGGTCAAAACCAGTCACTCACTGTCACTGCACAGAAATCAAATGGCTGTGACCTGGGTATGGAGGTACTACCAGTGAGAGAGAGGGAATGTGGTCTTTCATACCATTTGGGTAGTTATTCAAGCTATTTGCCTACTCACCCCACCAGCCACCATGGGACTCGGTACCTGTCATATGCTCAATTAGTATAGAAACACTCGATGAATTAATGTATTAGAGAAAATGTTAGTCTCAGAATTTAGAAAGAGGTTGGAATCAACAGTGTTCAACATGAACAAAAAATGCATTAAGAGTTAAGAAGAATAGGTTATATAAGATATTGAAAGATTTCACAGTTCGGAGAAAGGAAGTTGAAGACAGGATAATGCTTTCAAAGTATCTGTTGACATGAAGACCCGAACAAAATAGTATGATTTAAGATACATTGCAGACTTCCTGATTTACACAGAATAAGGTAAATGGGTAGACTGCATATGGTGGAAGAAAAAAAAAAAGGATTTTACTATGGATTGATTCTTGAAACTTAAAGTGATTAATCAAATTCTTTCTTTCTTTTTTTTTTTTTTTAAAGATTTTATTTATTTATTTGAGAGAGAGAGAGAATGAGGAGCATGAGAGGGAGGAGGGTCAGAGGGAGAAGTAGACTCCCTGCCAAGCAGGGAGCCCCATGTGGGACTCGATCCTGGGACTCCAGGATCATGACCTGAGCCGAAGGTGGTCGCTTAACTGACTGAGCCACCCAGGCGCCCTAATCAAATTATTTCAATAACAAATGATTCACAGTATTTTTTTAAAAAGATTTTATTTATTTATTTGACAGAGAGATAGAGAGCACAAGTAGGTAGAGAGAAAGGCAGAGAGAGAGAGGGAGAAGCAGACCTTCTGCTGAGCAGGGAGCCCGATGCGGGACTCGATCCCAGGACCCTGGGATCATGACCTGAGCCGAAGGCAGCCGCTTAACCAACTGAGCCACCCAGGCGACCCGATTCACAGTATTTTGACTGACTCAAACCTGCGGCTGACATAAACAGTTTATCACAGAGAATAGTTAGTAGCAGAAACTATTTCACTGAATTCACTAGCTATGTCTAGCTCAAGTGTTACAAATACACAGGAAATTGCAAAATTCTTCTAATTTTTAGGTACTAAAAGTCAGAGTAACGATTAATTAGATTGGGAATTTGTCTCTGTAGTAAAAGATGATCTTGACAATAGAGGGAAATAATGGAGTTTCTATTCTAAGAAACATTCTCCCCAAAGCAATCTTGCCTTTACTGGGACTGGGTAAGCAAATTTGAAGGTATTCCCTTTAGATTCCTAAAGAATAGTGAACTCGTGAAAATGAAGAAATCTCAGTTTTAAACCCTCAAATAAGGAAGAGATAAGGGTAATAGGCTTGATGAAATGCAGACTCATTAACGGCACCTTTAGTTTTATTTTACTGAAGGGAAGGGAAGATTTTCTTGCCTGTGTCTACCCAGGCACAGAGAACAAAATACATTGAGTCGATTATGTAAGTCATATATATTTGAAAGCCCTGTTTGGGGGCCACAATTTAGTTGGACTGCCACTCAGATCCTCTGCATACTTTCCCTCTTAAAATTTTATTTCCCGGGGCTCCTGGGTGGCTCAGTCATTAAGCGTCTGCCTTCAGCTCAGGTCATGATCCCAGGGTCCTGAGATCGAGCCCCGCACTGGGCTCCCTGCTCAGCAGGAAGCCTGCTTTTCCCTCTCCCACTCGCCCTGCTTGTGTTCCCTCTCTCTCTGTCTCTCTCTCTGTGTCAAATAAATAAATAAAATCTTTTTAAAAAATTTATTTCCCTGTGTAATTGAAGACTATAAATAATGACAACAGACTGATTTATTTGTTTTTCAAAAGAGGCAAAATCAATGATCATGTTCTGCAGTGGTAGATGTGAATTGATGAGTAACTATCTGGTGGATTTGCTTCACCTGAACAATTGAATGGATGACAACATCTTAGCACTTTTCTCTCCTTTTTAAATCCAGATGATAGAAGTCTCTCTCAGGTCTAAGCAAAGTCACAGACACTACCCTCTCCCCTCTTTTTTTAAACTCAAACGATACAGGTCTTTCTCAACTCATCATTATACATTACCTGCATTTTCAGGCTGTATGCAGAAACTTTCCTTCACAGGTATTTCAAACTTGTTTGTTAAAGATCATTTGTAAGGCTTGCTTTCCTCATTGAAGAGTCTAAATAATTTGTAGAATTTTCAGATATGGTCTAAGCAATCAATGATTCCCATTCTTTACATCTTAATATAGTTTTAGAATAAGCTGGACAATTTTCTTCATAGCCAACTTTACTGAAACAAGAAAAGTAAAAAATATACCATCAAGCTTGACTAAGGATACAGAGCTTTAAAATTCATGGTAGGCCATCAGTAGCCTTAAAAATGGTTTAGGTGCATATAGCTCCCCTGTACTTAGACAATAATTGTGGGAACTTGAATGGTGATGTTGTTATGACAATAAAATCACTCATAACTGGAAGTCCATTAGAGATGATCTATTTCAAGCTCTCATTCTATTTAAGATTAATTAAAAGTAATACTTATATTATTGTATCATATTACAAAAATTTGGAGAAGCAGAGAAGTATAAAGAAGAAAACACCATAGAAAACACCGCGTTTGACATTTTTTCTCCCTCTCCCTCTGCCCCTCCCCCACCTCTCTCTGTCTCTCTCTCCAAAATAAATAAATAAATCTTAAAAAAAAACTACAAATTTTACTGCAAGGTTATTACTGCTATATTGAAAAAAACTATTGATTTTTTTTGTATTTCTCTTATGTGTATCCACTTTGCTGAACTTCGGAATGAATTAGGAGAGGTTTTTCAGCTTATTTATGTAGATTTTCTAGATATACAGCCACATTTGTCATTAATAATGACATTATTCTTTCTTCCTAATTATTGCCATCTTTTTTTAAATTCATAGTAGCATCCAGAACAATGCTAAAAAAGAGTGATGATTATACCCTTCCTTTAATGAGGTTGACTCTCATTGACTTAATAATGGCAGTGGCTTTCGGTATGAAATTGTTGCTGTGTCTCATGTTTTTAATTCCTAGATTGTTTAAAGCTTATAATGTGCATCAAGACATCTTGATTTTCCTGCATTTTCCATCAAGAAAAATGGCTAAACTTTATTAAATATTTTTTTTTAACCCCAAATCAAGGCAACCACAAGGTTTCCCGCATTTGAGTTAACATAATTTCAATGCTAAAACCTTTATTAAAGCATCCAGGCATTTGTTCTTGATTATAGTGGATTAGAAATTTGCTAGTATTTCAGTTAGGACTTTCATATATACATACAGAAATATATGAGAATGATCTCTAGTTTCTGTTTTTTTCATTATCAAACTTTGATGATTAGGATTATAGTGGATTCATAAGTTGCTCATCTTATTTTTTTCCCTAGATGTTGAAAGGGCATATAAATATGTAGAATGGTCTAGGATGTTAAAGTTTGAAATAATTTGCCATGTGCCCAGAGATGTATTTGGAAGTGGTCTTTTCCCCATGCATTCTTTGTTTATAGATATATTTTTGTTTTCTATTTTCTTTTAATTGATTTTGACTATTTCATATTGCTCCAGGGCAATGTTCCTTTCTTTGAAATATATCAAATAGTTAACATGAAGTGATACAAAGTATTCCATATTAAAAGTTATTTTAACTTTTTCTTTACTAATTTTGATTTTTTTTCTTAATTTGGTATTTCTGTTATTTAATTTATTCCCTAGGAAGCAATCTCTGTATTAATATATATTAATATAAAATTTTCCTGCAATTATTTTTAAATTCTTTTTTATAATACACAAATGTATTATAACTACTTGTTATATTAATTTCTTCATTTAAAAAATGTAACATTCTAAGCTTTTAAGTATTTTGTGGTGTTCTCATAATTTTATTTTACAGTGTTTTTCTCTCTTTTTTGTCTGTTAAATATTTGAATAGTTGTTTTTTTTTTTTAAAGATTTTATTTATTTGACAGAGACATAGCGAGAGAGGGAACACAAGCAGGGGGAGTAGGAGAGGGAGAAGCAGGCTTCCCTGCGGAGCAGGGAGCCCGATGTGGGGCTCGATCCCAGGGTCCTGGGATCACGACCTGAGCCGAAGGCAGACGCTTAACGACTGAGCCACCCAGGCACCCCGTGAATAGTTTTTTAATATTCAAGGAATTTTTTGTATTACATGAACAAATTAATTTATAATATAGTTTAATAATCAGAAAATCTGGCTTCTATAACTTCTGCCTTTTAAACTATGGGATAGATTTTTTTTGGCCACGTTTAAGATCAATTTGCCAAATTTCTATTGATGATTTTTTTTTTAAAGATTTATTTATTTCAGAGAGAGTGTGTGCGAGTGGGGGGAGGGGCAGAGGGAAAAGGAAAGAGAGAATCCCAAGAAGACACTGTGCAGAGCACGACATGGGGCTTGATCTCAGAAGCCTGAGATCATGACCTGAGCTGAAACCAAGAGTCAGACCTAGATCCATTTTCTCCTGGAATCTAGTCTGATGGAGGAGACATATGAGGCTAATATGGTATCTCTTCTCTTGCTGAAAACCAGGAATTTTGTTCTTGACCTTTGAAATTTAACAATTTTGTCAAGTTTTATATTCTCTTCCTGGAATGAGGTGAATCCTTTTGATCTACAGAGGTAGTTATTATTTATTTATTTTTTTCAGCTCAGGGAATTTCTCTTTAATTTCTAAAAAAATATATATATTTTAGTTTCTTTTGCTCCCTTTGCCACTTTCCCTCCATTGTATCATCTACTCCTAATCTTTTTATCTTTTCCTTTGCATTCTAGGTAACTTCAGTTTCCTTAAGTAGGAGCTAAATATGTATAGATTCTTCTTTTTAAAGATGGTTGCCTTTGGATTTTAATTCTGCCCTTGTGGTTTTAGGGAGGGTTTACAACTTTTCTTATCTCAGATTAAATCTCAGCCTTTGTCTTCTTGTCTTACCTTGGTCTCTTTTTAGGGCAGCCTATTCTATATCATTATTTTTTCAGTGGAGTCTATAATTTCTTGCTTATCTCTGAGAACAAGGAAAACATTTTTCTAAAAATTCTTCCTTTAATTAAAGCAAATCGTTTTCAGAGATATGATTCTCTGAAGTCTTTAAGACTTTAGGCCATAGAATAATCATTCATAAGGAAAATGAGGATTTATTGTGTCTTCATCTAGATTTAGGAGGCATAGGTCTAGTTTTAGTTTTTGCCCACAGATAGAATACAAAGTCTTCCTTTAACTGTGCTTAGGGTCCACTTAGGTGCCTTGTTGAAAACCTATCTCAGACCAAAACCAGGGTCTGGTCTCTTGAAAACAGAAATTATCCAGTAAAATTCTCCTAGACTAGGATGAGATTTTCTCCTTCCCTGCAGCTTAAGTGCTTTGCCTGCAGGATTGAGAAACTCTATCCCCAGATCACCTGTGGCTGTCCATGGTTCTTTTCTAATCAGAAACATTTATATGAAAAATTAGAATTTCTGTCATATTCGGAAACCAGAGTTTCCCTGTCTCTGCCTTTATGTGCACATCCCAAAATGTAATAAATTTGGGAGGTTGAATATAGAAAAAGAAAATGGCCAGACCATATATAAAAGGAGATCTGTAGCAACCAGCCCAAGAAAGCAACCCATTATCCAGAGTATCCAGTCCAGGAAGCCAGCATTCTAGCTGTAAGTCAAATCTAACAGAAGTTCCACCACTATCTCTAGCAACCATACAATAAATGGCCTTTGTAACAATTGGCCCCAAATGGCCAGGGCTTAATTAATAACTGATGGCTTCCTTAATTTTTTAACTCATTTCCAACTTGGGACCAATCAGAGAAAGCCAAATGTGTACCCTAGCCAATCACATCCATCACCCCAGTTCTAGTTAGCCTGCCTCCAGCTTCCTCAGGCCAGCAGCCTCCAATCAGGGCACCCCTGGAACCTTCCCTTTGAACTCTGTCAAGCTCTCTCATCCTCTGCTTGCCTTTGAGTCTCTGCCAAACCCAAGTGATGGTGGCTCCCTCTCTCCCTATAGCAAGCTCTAAGTAAGTAGCCTTTGCCCGTTCTCATCTGATGGTCTTCATTTATTTCCCAAAATGATACTGTCTTCTTAGTCATTAGGTTTTTGAAATTCTAGGTCTTTTGGTCTGTTAAATGAGTATGCTTATATGTGTGTGGAGGATATGATGGTATGGTGGTAGCCACATGGGGGGATATAACTTTTATAAAAATAGGTTGTGTGCATGGTAGGGTGAGGCAAGGTGGGTGGGAATGGATGCACTTTATTTATTTATTTATTTATTTATTTATTTATTTATTTATTTATTTATTTAT
>NW_023270316.1:8359281-8683771 GCF_011800145.1 Mirounga leonina | reverse complement strand
TATTTATTTATTTATTTATTTATTTATTTATTTATTTATTTATTTATCTGTTTATTTATTTATGATTTTGCAGATCCTCTAACTCCAAGCAGGCAGTGAGATAGTGGGTATAAGGTTTGGCATTTTCCTACCATTGTCTAGGCATGACATAATGTTCTACTTTAGAGAACAACACATACATAGGCCAGCAGTTTTGTTGATGAGTCTATCTCTAACCATTTTCTTTTCTTTTTTTTTTTAATTTAAATTTAGTTAGCCAACTTATAGTACATCATTAGTTTCAGATGTGGTGTTCAACAAATTATCAGTTGTGTATAACACCCAGTGCTCATCATATCACATGCCCTCCTTAATGCTCATCACCCAGTTATCCCATCCACCCCCCAGCAACTCTCAGTTTGTTTCCTGTGGTTAAGAGTCTCATGGTTTTTTTGCCTCTCTGATGACTTCCCATTCTGTTTTCCCTCCCTTCCCCTAGGGTCTTCTGCTCTGCTTCTTATATTCCACATGTGAGTGAAACTATATGATAATTGTCTTTCTCTGATTGAGTTATTTCACTCACCATAATACCCTCCAGTTCCATCCACATCAATGTAAATGGTAAGTATTCATTCTTTCTGATGGCTGAGTAATATTCCATTGTGTGTGTGTGTGTATATATCTATATCTATATCTATCTATCTATCTATCTATCTATCTATCTATCTATCTATCTATATCTTTATCCATTCATCTGTCAATGGACATCTTGGCTCTTTCCACAGTTTGGCTATTGTGGACATTGCTGCTATAAACATTGGGGTGCAGGTGCCCCCTCGGGTCACTACATTTGTATCTTTGGGGTAAATACCTGGTAGTGTAATTATTGGGTCATAAGGTAGCTTTATTTTTAACTTCTTGACCATTTTCTATATATTAGAAGTTCCTCCCAAATCCACAAATGATTTGCTATTAGCCTTAATTTCCTGGAAGTATTGCACATTAAAAATTTTCCCATTTCTTTATAATTTTTTCAATGAGGGAAATTTGGAGAAGACCAGGAATTGCTACACAAATACCGTCTTAACCTGGAAATCAAGCTCAATCTATCCATTTTAGAGATGTAGAAACTGGGGTTTGGATCTCTGGATTTGTTGTCCATTATATCCTCTGCTCTAGGGTTTCACTTATTTTTTCCATAGCTCATCAGAGTCTTTAGCCAATTCTTTGGAATTAATTTAGAAAAAGTCACTCCTCCACATAAATAGCTGTATAATCTTGGATGAGTTACTTAATCTTCTTAAGCCTCAATTTTGATAATAGGATTGTCAACGCATTGAATATGTCAGAAACCATTTTAGGTAGTTTTAAATGCATCATTATGTAGTATTGTTAATCCTCTCAAAAAACCTTATGAGGCAGAAACTGTTAGCATCCCTAATTTACAGACGAACAAACTAAGGTTCAGAAAGGTTCTGTTTGCTCAAGATCATATATCTAGTGAGTGGTAGAGCCAAGCAGTCTTAATTATGACTCACTCTTTAACCACAACATAGTTTTTTATTGTTTCTTTTGGTGCTAAAACATAACTATACTTAAATTTAAGTGATATTGTGGAATGAGGCCAGGTAGGTACAAATAAAAGGGGCCTCACCATATACTGGGATCCTCAGAATTGAGAATGTTCAAGATTTCAGTCATCCTATAGGGCAAAGTGTCTATGATGGGGGATGTAGGGCAGCAGCATGGCCCCATGGGACCATTTAGGGGCACAGTTTTGAATGGTGGCATGACCTTGAGATATATTTAGTTCTGCAATTTCCTTAGGAATGGTTCATTCCAAAACAACTCTAAGGTTTGAGACATTTCCAACCACTCTGGGGAAGAATGTGGTAGGTCTGGGAATTTGAGATTTCATCAAATCCAACATGGATAATCTTAGGGGCAAGATAGGCTTAGGAAGCAATTTATATTTTCCAAGGAAAGCCCTGGAATCTTGCAACTTGCTGGAGTTTTGGAATGCAGTGAAGAGAGCCTTCTGGGACCATCTGTGAAGTGTTCAGAGGCCATAGTAAAGTGGCATAATTTGAAACAATTCCTCAGTGGGCTTTATTATTCCTTTGAGTTCCCTGCCTATGCCTGGGGAATTCCCCATCTTCTGAGTATTTGTGGAGGAGAGTCAGCCTCCCACTGTAGAAGGAAAAATGCCAGACACACACTTTCCTATTTACTTTTGTAGCTAGGAGTCCTGAATCATGACTTCCTTGTGAGAGTTAGGACCAGAGGCTCCATTTTCGTGTGCGGTGGTTGGAGCAAGATCAGGGGTTCAGGTGGCAGCAGGTGTCACGTTCACCGCCATTGGCAGGAACCACTTCTCCTGGCTGCTAAGTTGTGTAGCCAACGGGAACCAGAGGATGTTAGTGATCATTCACCTCAAAGATCCACCACCGCATGCTGCACTTCCGACAGAGCCTGCACCACCCAAGTGGGCTAGCTCAACCTTCATCCCAAATTTAGAGTCCGTCTTCTGCTTTTTCCCCTCAGCCCCGATTCACCCTTTTTAGGCATCGCTTTTAGTTCATGACTGTAATCCTTGGTCTGAAGCCCTCTCTTTGTCCCCTATTTTATAGCTACCTCTTGAATTTCCTTTCTTAGTTCTCTTGTGGGTCTTTTCTGTCCATCCTGCGGGATACAGACTGATATGGAGGCGGTTTACTTAAAATTTTGTGTGGGTTTCAGAACTAGAAAAGCCTCAGTGACAGCACGGACCTGTTACCTCCAAGGCTGGGTTTCCTGATCTCAGCAATGCTCTCCGAGTGTCACTGGGGGCCCACACATGGTTGTGTACAGGAAAATGCTCAGCCCGAGCACACAGACCCTTCTAGAATGCTGGCTTTTGGAACACAGAGTGTGGGAGGGAGAGGTGTTGTTCTCAGTTTGGGAGAGTCCCAGTTACACTTCCCTCTCTGGTTACCAGGTAGAGATCATTTTCTACGTGGCTATGTCCTTAATTCATTCCACTGGCTTTTTGGGACTTGGAAATGCTGGGTTTTGAATCTGTTTCCCTCCCACCACCCTTTTTTAAGACAGAAGCACTCCAGCTGGGTGTTGTAGCCCATTCTTTTCAGGGTAAAACTATACATGGCAATTCTAAAGTGCGCCCAAACCAGTATGTTCAAGAAATAAACACACATAATGTTCAAAAGAGAATATAAATACACACAAGTGAAAGTGGTGATAGTTTGTGTAAGCTGATGTTCACACCAAGAAGAACCCTCCTGGGACAGCAGGCTTTGAGATACTGGACATGCCCGTTTTCTTCTGGCATTCTTCTTTTGCTAGGAGATACACTATCCTTTCTCAGGGCAAAGCCCCTACACTGATCTAGTCATTTTGCTCTGATTTCTCCCTCTTCTCTCTCTCATCTTCTATGACCTGTTGTATCTCTCTCCAAGCTTCCCTAAAGTGGGCTGAAGAGAACCTTTTGGGGAGTGGGACCCCTGGGAGTCATTTTAAGTAATGTGAGTCTGCACCTCATTGGAAAGATGTCCAGTCCCTCTTTTTGTATCTCCCCTCTCCTCTCCCACTTTCCACCTTGTCAAACTTACAACGTGAGGGCCCAGGGGAGTCAGGGGTGCTAGAAGGAGAGGGCAAGCATTTCTTGAGGTACCGGGTCCAGGCACTGTGCTCGCCATTTTACTCATAGACTTTGATTTCAATGCCGTTGTAATCTAATGAGAAAAGTATCATATCACTATTCTATAGATGAGGAAACTGAAGCTCCAAGAGACTATGTAACTTGCTTACTGTCAAATAGCCAATAAATGAAGAACTGGGATCCGAACACCAATTGGTCTAACTCCAGATCAGGTGATCATTTCACTACCCCCTTCTCTCTCCTGTAGTTCTAACTCTATTCAACAGACCCTATAAACAGTTTCTAAGTCTCTGCTTATGTCAGTTCAACGGGAAGAAGGATGGGAAAGGATTAAAATATGCTGGACTCGGAAGGTTCTAGGACACAAATGACTATCCATCACTTTTTGTCAGGGGTGGATGTTCAAGTCTACCCCTGGGGGGTTGTGTTCACTACATAAATCTGGAAGGTCTTTCTGACTTTGTCCAGGGTGCTAAAGGTTTTCCAAGGTTTTCCATTGCAGGAGCAAAGTGACGAGATTAAACTATTACCAGGTGAAACCACCTGCAGGCTCAGTTTCAAAGTATTTTTGCCTTCAAATGACTTCTCTGGAGGAAAAGGGGTTATAAATCCCCCAAAGAAATAATAATAAATGTAATAAATGTTCTGGTCTGTGTGTGTGTCACAGGGAGATTACTTTGGCATGCTGGACTTAGCAAATGAGAAATGTCAAAACAAATAAACTGCTTAATCCATATTGGATCATGACAAATTGATTTGGAAATCCTGCTTTCTCCTCTCAGGTGCTGCCTCAGGGATGGATTGTTTCACATTTTTTTATACTGGCTTTGAGGCCTTTGACTCATGTTATTGAGAATAGAAAGGCAATTTAGAAGTTCTAGGAGGTATCTGACAAAATGCTTTAAAAAAAGTTTTTATCATCCTTTTCCTGAAGTGATATTTTATGTCACCTCCATACAGAGTCATGGTTACATTGACTTTTTATGCTGGGAAAAGTGTCTATAACCATTTCTATCATCTTCCATTTATTATTAATTCATCCTGAATATCTATAAAGAAAGTTATCTGCTTTCAAATTATGCAGAATCCTAATGACTTTGGTAGCTCTCATCGTTCAATTACTGCTAAAGAGATTCTTAATAAATTATTGTACCTAAAACAAACTTGTAAGAAGCTATTTCTTTTCCTATCAAATTAAGACTCACAAGTTATAATTTATGGCCATACCCTCACTTATTTCCTTACATTATTCTTTTCTTTTTTTTTTTTTAAAGATTTTTTATTTTATTTATTTGACAGAGAGAGAGAGAGAGACAGCTAGAGAGGGAGCACAAGCAGGGGGAGTGGGAGAGGGAGAAGCAGGCTCCAGGCCGAGCAGAGAGCCTGATGGGGGGCTCGATCCCAGGACCCTGGGACCATGACCCAAGCCGAAGGCAGACGCTTAACGACTGAGCCACCCAGGTGCCCCCTTACATTATTCTTAATCAGCCACTTTCTTATAAGCTTAATAATAATAATAGACAACAACATAAAACATGCTGCTTTTGTGTCATCAGATCCCCATCTGAAACTCACATCCACACTCTAAGGTGGATACTGTTATTACCTGCATATTGGAGATGAGCAAACAGATACAGTGACTCGCCCAAAGGTCACAGGTGATGAATGATAGCACCTGGATTTGAATGGAAGTGCCTGTGCTGTATTTCCTTGATACATGAAGGAAGAAAGCTCCAAATTCTCTCTTCAGAGTGCAAAAACATTTTAGACAATTGTATTTCTTTTTACCTTGTTTGCCAATTTAACATAACCTCAGAGCATTACGAATACTTGGGATACGTATTTTTCAGGCATATATCGTTATTTCTCAGCAATGTTGTCCTGCAAGGGCCCATGGTTGGGGGTGGTGGTGGTCATGAAATCAAAGCCACATGACTCTGTGGGCAATGTCAATCAGTGGGACGAGAGAGACATCATGGAGCAAGGAATTTGAGTTCTCCTCCAGTCCTCCTCACCACCCAGATGATCGGTTAGGAAACACCAGCCATCGCATCAGCCTGTTCCACGTTCACTCCGACTTCTGCTGAGGCTCAAGTCAGTCTGCTGTGTTCCTGTGGCCGCAGTTCCTGGATGGGTCCAAGGGTGACGCCCCCACACCAACATCATGTGGGAAGACAGGCCCACCGCCGACGGTGTGAAGAGTCATCAGAACGATGCTCCACACCAGAGGTCGTGAAGTGGTGACTGCAGGCCAAGTATGGCACATAGATGTGTTGAGTTTGGCTCGCTAAATGTCTTACTTTTTAAAAATTAGCTGTCGATGTTTAAAAAAGGGAAGTTTTCCCGCACATCCAGATCTTCTTTCCCTCAGGAAACATCAGAAGAGCTGGCAACACTGGGTTCTCATCCACAGATGCTAGCTGATCTGGAGGCAGCTGCCCTGTTTGGATGATTTGTCCATTTGTCAGCTCACCCCAGCCTCGCCATGCACCATTTTCTTATTAACTCACTCATTTTGTATTTTAAGGGGCCAATCAATGGCATTTGAGTTTGCGATACCTGCCTCTACAAAATTTTTGTTATTGGTTCTTGTGATGAGTAAATTTCCTCTGATGAATTGAATTGTTTCATGGTTAAATTTCATACCAAAAACATTGTAGAAGAAACATGGGCTTTGCAGTGAGGCAGATCTGGGCTCGAATTTGGATCCTGGATGTGACTGGTCCAATTACCTTGAAAAAGCTCCTTGCTGTCTTTGACCATCAACTTCTTCCTGTATCAAATGGGAAAATTACCACCTGACAGAGAACTGTGAGTACATACTTGGCTTCCAATAAATGTTGGTTCTCTCCACCCTTTCTACTACACGTGGTGTTTTATAGAATCTGGGAAAGCAAAGATGAATAAGCCTAGGACCTTTTTTTACAGTCTCACAGTCTGGTGAGGGGTCCTGTGATCCATGTCTTTAACTTTGATCACTTGCTTAGCAGTGGCTTCTCCACAATAGAGTTACCATTTTCCCTTTTGTGATTAGTATACAATCTGTTGGAAGGCATTTAGAGATGTTGTAAATATCTTATTCCTCACCAACCTTCACTCAGCCACTTGAAGATCCGGAAATGATTTTTATCTGAATAAATTCTTATTATGATGGTGGCCAAGACAACATCTGAGCAAGGTGTTGGGACTTAGGGAACACAATCAGTGTTTTTCCAGACAGGGCATGGTCAGGCCTTCTTTGTCCCTACTGCATCACAGGATACCTTTGTTACTGCTTCTGCAGTGAAGACAATCCAACCTGCTATTCATCTTGGCACAACTTACTCATTTTGCTGGGTGAGTGGCTTGGGTGTAGGTCAAAAAGAGGTCTACTCCCCTCACTGTGGTGGGGTGGGAAGAGCAACACCTGGGTTCTTTCCTTTCTTTGGTTGAATGTGGTGAACTGACTCCCACCAAGAGGACAGAGTCAAGGAGGCCTCAGAAACGTTGCAAAAATGCATGGAGCGTGTCACTGGCATACCTACAATGCTCCTTTAAAACCTCATACACATTTAATCCCATATCCATCTGGAGCATTAAGCCCTGTATCTTTCTCACTTTTGTAAGGGTCCTAAATAAGTCACTATTATAAATTCTAAACACTCTGATGATGAACATTTTATGTTAATAATTTAATTATTTACTTGCTTTCCTATAAAATATAGAAAATTCAGTTATGTGTGAGAACTAGTAGAAAATAAATGCAGAAGAGTATAGGAAGATTAGATTATTTTTATTTACTTTCTGCCAATTTCCAAGTAGAAAATGTTCCCAGACCCATGTTCCCATTATAAAAATGATATAATTTGGTATAGAGAAAAGAATAGAAATATTTCCATTGTTTATCTTGCATGTTCTTCTACAACATGTAACTTTATACTTTATACTACTTTATACTACTTTTAATTATATGGGATATATAATTTTACCTTACATTGTATTACAAACTAGCCCCATAAATTTATTCCCATAAACTATTATGTAGCCTACATAGTCCATACTTTTAATATCTGCATGAAGTTTAATTGAGTGCATGTAACAGTGTAGTTGGCCACTCTTCTATAAGGTGTTTATTACAAAAATTTCTATAATGAACATTGCTTTGCATAGTGCTTTTATGTATTTAAGACTTTTTTTAAGGTAAGGAAGAGATATTTCACAGGAAAAGACTTTTAAAAACTTTTCATGCATATGATTAAATCAATTTTCAATACACTTTGGCCACTTTTCATTGTTAATGGTAATATATTAGTCTGTTAATCTAGTAGTGTTACCCGTCTTTACTATGTTTCTGTGTTAAAAAATTCCTTTGATTGGAAATATTTATTGCCATTGGTGTTGAACATTTTAAAATGTTCCTTACCTTTCCTCATTTATAAAATTTATCTTCTGTATATCTATCTATTCTATTCTCAGTGCTTTTCTTAGAAATGTGTTTGAACTCTTTATATATGAAACTCAAATATTCCTACTCTCATCAGCCTATGGCTACAAAGTAAGACCTAATCCAGAAATAATTCTAGCATGGATGGGGCCATTTGGGTTTGACTGACAGAAATCAGCAACTCTTCAGTGCCTCCCATTAGAATCTTCAAAGGCGTACCTGGTATTGACCATGGTCCAGGTTGCCAGCTATGCTACAGAGTAGGATACACAACTTTGGGGTGCTCTCTGGCCCATGTCCATGAGGCTCCTTAGAGAATCTTCATCTGTTGCTGGCTATCAGAAGAATGCCAAGGGCCGTGCCACAGATGCTATTTCCAGATGTTCCCAAACTTCTGTTCTTCCAGGTGTAAGAGCATTGCTAGGTTCAGAGGTTGGAGGAATGTTCTTCTTCCCAGTTTATCACTTGGTCCTCCTAGACTTCAGGAGCTTAGGGTCATTCAAATTCTATTTGGACTATTCCATTGAATTTTGTTTCTTACTCCCCTCACTACAGGCTCAAAGCCTGATCTGGACCCTCTCCTCCAACCCAAAGTCCTTCCTCACTCATGAAGCAAGAGCTGCTGAATATATCAATAGATACAAACATATGGCCCAGGGGTACGATAAGTCCAAATCATATTAAAACATAATATCCACAATCTCTTGTCTTTCTCTACCATCTGAAGATAAAAGAGTCTTTGCTTTTTTAGCTACGTAGCCTCCTTTGTGTTAATCCTTGTGAGTGATAAAGACAAACATTAGAAAACTGGAGACAATGGTCAACAAAGAAGAGGGAGGGAATATATAGATGAAAAAATATGATTTTGGAGTAGGGGGATTTAGATGAGCTGATCCAAAGGGAGGACTAAAGAATGGGGAGGAAATGACCTTGTGCTAGAATTTTAAGAGCATAAGAAGAGCCCCTGAGCATTGTAGAAATTGGGGATTTTGTCTTCCCAGCATGCATTTCCTTTTCCACTTCTGTGGACCCTTGTTTCTTATAGTAAATCTGTTTCATTTGGTTTGAGTCAGGTAGATGCATCTTCACCCCATCATGGAGGTGAGCATGTGAACCCAAAAAGGTCAGTCATAGAGCTCTTTGGAACATTTGTTAGAACTCTTGGGGAAGGGAAGGGCCTCTCTTCTTTGGGATCAATGACTGCGATGACTGTGTAGTCCCACAGGAGCTGGTGGCCAAAGCAGTGGTGAGATGAGCCTAGTGACAGAGGGAGACACAGAGTCCTAATGACACCACTGGGGACTCTGGATTCAGCCATGATAGGAGCAGGTCCACTCCTGGACTTTCCAGGTATTTGAGAAAAGAAATTCTATATTTTCTCATGCTAATTTGATCGAGTCTCTAAAACCTGTAATCAACAGAGTCCTGACTATTCCAAGATGAGAGATAATGGCAGGATTATAGGGGTTTTGCTCTGTACCCTTGTGTCAGCTCACTTGGTTTCCTCAACTTCAGTACTAATTTGCTTTACTGTTCAAGGGTTTTTGATCTGGATTTGCATCTCTTCTGAGTAATCTTCAAAGATGAAGCCAAAAGCTCATTCAGGCTACAGAAGTTAAGAAGTGTTTTCTGTATGAGTGGTCTTTGGGCCCTAGTTCAGGCAGCTGGAAATACCTAAAAAATGATTAACCCTTGCGGCAAATATCTTTTCCTAGACTATTTGCCAATTTTCTTGCAAAGGGATTTGAGGGTCTTATAAGAATGAACATCATAGAAAGAAGGACACTTGGGTTGAAAAATAGGATCAGAGGGAGTAGATGCTTCCAGACAGCAGAAATGTGTTTTTATTTATAACTAATCATTGTATTTAGCTTTACGTTTCCTGGCAGCTGTAGACAAAAAGGAAAGATTTGGGGTTAGAGTTGTTTTTCTTGACAAAATAAGTCATAGAAATTCACTCAGGATAAACTTTAATCTGGAGCCAGATGCTGATGGGGGCATAGTATAGAAGTCCATGTATCTAGCTCACTGGATTATGTTACACAAAGGTGTTGCATGTTGTATTCATCACGAGAGAGACTCTGAGAAGGAGCTTAGTGCACAGAAAGGTTGTCCAGGTGTGTTCTTGGGATCATCCCCTCCAGAAGAGAGGAGAAAATAGCAGGATTGGGCAGAGAGAGAAATCAGACCAGGCCATAGTCTCTGAGGCCTTAGGCAACTCTCTGGGGTGCTCTTAGGCTGGGAGGACCCATCAGAACTGTCCTGAATGGGAGAAAGGAGCTTGGGTTGCCCTGGCAAGAAGGTATGTCTTTGGTGAAACTGCTTTCTACAGGACACCCCCCCCCCCAGGTAGTATAATTATTTAGATAGTTGTCATTCTTGTCTCCCAGCTAGACTGTAAATTCCATGGAGTCTGGAATCCTTGTTTTAAATCTTATTTCATTGCTTAAAAACTTAACACTGGGCTGAACACAAAGTAGATGCTCAATGAGGCAAAGCGAATAAATGGGTGGTCATAGTATTGAGGATCATGTAAAAATAATAACACAAATTAATATGAAGAAATAATTTTGTTTCCACCTTGGAAATATATCTAAGTGTTGAGGAACCCTTACTACCTCTCCTGCTAGTACCCAGATCCAAGCCACTGTTGTTTCTTGTCTTTTCCTGACACTGTTAATGTCATTGGTCCCTTTCAGTGTTCTCAGTGGAGCTGCGAGAGCCGTCCTGTTGAAGTGTAAGTCAGATGATGTCACTCTCCTAGTGAAGGCCACCAATGGCTCCTGATTTCTTTCAGAGCAAAAGGAAGTGTCTCTCCAATGGCCTGCAAGGCCTCACAGAGTCTCTGCCCCTTTCCTGACCTTGACTGAATCACTCTCCCGCATCCCCATTTTACCTGGCCACAATGGCCCCCTTGAGGTTTCCACCCCTGGGCCTTTGCACTGGCTGCTTCATCTGCCTGGAGAGCTTTTTCCCTACATGCCCACGTGGCTACCTCCTCACTCCCTTAAAATCTTTTCTTACTTGAGGAAATGTTTACTTTGAAACTCAGAATTTCAACTTTTAGAATTCCCCCAACACTTGTGGTTCTTATCCTACAGTATCCTCCCCTCCCCTGCCACAACCCTGACAGACTCTATAATATGCTTTCTGTATTATCTTGTTTTTTCTTAATCAGTTCTCACAAGAATGTAAGTTCTACAAAGGACACAGTGTTTTGCTGTTGTTGTTCAGTTTGTCTACTGCCTAGAACAGTGCTTGGTTCAATAAATACTCCCAAATGAATGAACGGAGGACTTTCTGCTTAGAGTTTAAGCATGGGGCAGATTTCCACTTGGTCATGAAATACAAGGAGATTCAGCAGTCTGGGAGAGTGGGAATATTCTCTGGCAAGCTTGCCTGTGGAGATGAGTGGTCGGGGCCCTGACCCTGTGCATCTATCTGCCTCATTTCTAACGCATCTGCAGGGTGGCTCTCTGCTTTCCTGGTCGGTGGGTGGGAAATGCTTCCCCACCTGACCCAACAGGTCCTGCACTTAAAGTGCTTAGAACAAGGGCTGCCAACTGTTTTTAAACCAGTATGCCACAGATCTTGGCCTCCAGAAAGAATTAGAATTTCTTTTGTTTCCAAATTTCATACCCTTGGGAGAGTCTCTGGTTGCTCTTCCTTGGATCAGTGGTTCTCCCTTCTGTTCAACTAGTAGAAAGGGGAAATAAAGTCGGGAATAAGGTTGCCAGACTGCATGAGGCTACCTCTATGGTCATGCACATGAGGCTAGTTTAGAGAAGGAAAACTGCTTTCTGCTTAGGAATCACATAGTCACCCAGGGCATGGGTCCCTGCTTCTCCCCTCCATCTCCATCTCCTTTCCCTGTTTTTCTGACTTCTCCTACACTGTTCCTTGTTTTTGGTTAAGAAAGAAGCTCAGGCAGTGCTAGTTTAGGGCAAAGGAGACACACTGGTGGAGGGCCCATCTGGCCCTGCCTTTCAGTCTCTGACATGGCGTAGGTCTCCTGGTATTGTATGGTTGAGGCCATAGACTCCTTTGTTGTCCCCAGACACTTTTCACTATGTCTCTTAAGCAACGTGTTAACCCCACAGGCACTGCTCCCTGCCACAGCCTGGCTAAGGAGTCTGCTGCTGGAATCGGGCCCCCAGCTTGCTCCTCAGCTTTCCTGATCAGAGCGGCCTGGGGAGCAGCAAGCAGCAATCAAGTTCCTTTAAGACCTGCCTTGCTAAGGGAAGGGTTGGCTGGTTCTGGTCCATGCCGCCTGGCATAAAAGGAATTGCAGGGAGTGAAGCAATGATATTCTCTGATGCCTTCTCCAAAGCAACCTTAAGAAATCATTTATAAGCACTTGATATTTTTCCTCCTTTTAAAATTAAACTGGTAGATGATAAGCATCAGTAGGTTTTACCTAAGCCTGGCTTCCTCCACTTTTTTCTCCCTCCTCAGACTGGGAAACTCAAAAGATTATGTAAATGTGTTTGTTATAAGTCTTGGATGTCTTCTCTGGGCCACTGCACAGGTTTGGATAAGAGACAAAGATAAAGTTCCAGGTCATTTTTTGAGTTCTTGTTCAGGTTGGACGTTGTGTTCTCCTAAGAAGGCATTTTAGCTGGATGCTCTGCTGCATTCCTAGGAAATGTCCTCAAATATTGAGCTGCCCATGGGGTAGAGAGGCATTTCCATATGGGGCTGCTGGGGGAAAAAAGGCAACCCAACACTCTTGTTAGGCCGTGCAGACCACCTACCAAGTTGACTCCATGAGCTGACCTTTTGTACACAGAATAGATGGAGTGATGCCTGCTGGCGGAGTAAAACCACGATTAAGTGCAAACCAAGGGCCGTCAACTAAAGTGAAGGATGAACAAATGCAAAGGTTAATACACAGTGCCCTGGGTGCATGTGGAACTGAACTGTTCTATCTGGAGGCCCATGAAATTAGTGGATGGGACCCCCCCTCTAGAAAGGGTGAAGCCAAGGGGCTGGAGAGATTCCTAGGCCCAGAGTGACAGGCAGAAACTGTAGAGCTTATGCCCAACCCAGGATCCTCTGGCAGAGCCGAGTGGTCTGTGCCTGGGGAGGAGAGAAGAGCAAACACATTGATCCTGGGACTGGGTTCAGCTGCCAGAAAACAGCAGGAACCAGCTCTCTCTCCCTCTCTCTTCTGATGGAAGAGAAATTAAAAACCACAACAAACTGAATATCACCTGTGTGTTTCATAGTCAATGTGTAGCTGTTAAAATATCTTTTTTTTTTTTTTTTTTGCTGGTTGCTTTTACTAGAAATGGTCCTGCACCATGACATGCTCATGATGTGATCAAATAATGCTTCCTGCTTTATCCCTAGGTGGGGCTCACTGTTATTTATGTAATTTAGTTTAGATGACATGTGCAAGTGCTCTTTTTTTTATGCCTGTAGTTTATGTTTAATGATTTGAGTGTTTTTAATACAATATCAACAATTTTAAAACTTAGAGGATTGATCATTTGTTTTGTATGGTTCTAAGAGGAGAACTTAAATTTCATACTGGAGGAAAGTCACACACCCATTCCCTCCTCTGATTTATGACTTCATCTATTACTGATTTTGACCTATAACTTATTTATCAATGAGCAACCTCAGCTAAATGCAATGGAGAAAAGCAAGGGAATCTACTGCAAGCCTATTATACTCTCCCTCAGCCTGGGTGGCAGTGGGTTTGCCAGCGTGGGCCCTGAGCTCTGTCTTCTGACGAGGTTTCCTGGGTACTCCCCAGAGCACCAAGCAGATAGTTGTCCTCAATGAAGCTCCACTGGATCCATTGCATCTTGGGATTTCCTGTCATATTCGTTGTAAAAAACATTTATTCCCACTTAAGAGTAAGTTTGCCCATTGTTTCTATATCACACTGAGTCTTCACAACATTCCTGTGGGTTCACGATGATTTCCATTTCATAGACGGATGAATTCAGGCTCGGAGTAGTCATTTAAATTAAAAAAATTTCATACACAAATACTTATGCATGCTTCTCATAAACAATTTTTATTTTTTTATTTTTATTTTTTTAAAGATTTTATTTATTTGAGAGAGAAAGAATGAGAGAGAGAGAGAGAGAGAGAGGGAGAGAGAGAGCACATGAGAGGGGGGAGGGTCAGAGGGAGAAGCAGACTCCCCGCTGAGCAGGGAGCCCGATGCGGGACTCAATCCTGGGACTCCAGGATCATGACCTGAGCCGAAGGCAGTCGCTTAACCAACTGAGCCACCCAGACACGCTCATAAACAATTTTTAAAAAGATTTTATTTATTTGTTAGAGAGAGTGCATGAGTGGGGGGAAGGGGCAGAGGGAGAGGGAGAAGCAGACTCCCCCTGAGCAGGGAGCCCAGCAAGTGGCTTGATCCCAGGACCCCGGGATCATGACCTGGGCTGAAGGCAGATGCTTTATGACTGAGCCACCCAGGTGTCCCTGCACATGCTCCTCATAAAAGAGGCCCCCCTCAACTGTCACATTCTCATTTATCACTAGGATGATGGATCTGATTACCAGACCTCTAGCCACTCACTCAGCAAGTTCAACAAATGTTTATTGAGTCAGGAGTCAAATAGAAGTCTGCTTCAACGGAGAGCAAGGCTGGGAGGGTGCAGGGAGAACAGGACAGACTTGGCCTGCCTTCATGGAGCTTACAGAAAAGGGGAAAGTTTATAAATTTACTGTCAGTTTTGAGACAAATCAGACCCTATGCAGATAAGTAGTATGAGTCTGATGGGTAGGAAAGAGCCACCCAAAGCAGATCCTCTGGGAGATACTGGCCCAAAAGCAAAGACAGGGGCAAAAGAGCTGTGGAAGGCAGACACAGAGGCCATGGTTTTAGTTCTCTTGTGTGATGATTATAACAGCTCAATTAAGTCTTTACTATGTCCTTATTAACATTATTTAATTCTGCCAGCAAGCCTGTGAGAAAATAGTGACCATTACACGTGTTTACAGATGAAAATGCTGAGTTCCAAAAGGTCAAGCAACAACTCCCTGAGGTTCAAGGCCAAGGAGCGGACACATGGCTCCACACAGCTGTTAAGGCTGACAGAGCAGTGTGGAGAAAGCACAGTCCCTTTTACTGCAAATCTAGTTTCTACTGCTTGTTAGACTCAAATTGGATCCCCACGCTCCCTTTCCTTTCTTGCTGGAGGACTGAATGATTCTCACCAGTTCTTTTGTCTGTAAAGCTCATAGCATCCCCATCAGCTTTGTTAGCCAACCCCCTACCCCCGCCCCCGGCCCTCTGCAGCTCGCTCCCCTAAGACAAGTGTAGGGCACTTGTGTTCTAATCTAGAGCACGGATCACCACGGGAATATAGGTGTGGAGGGACTCAAACACATCGGGCAGCTCTTGAACTTAGGGATACTGACTAATGGCCATGGCCACTCTATTAAGACAACTTCTGCTGGAGGCTACATCTCACTGTCTTTTATGTCTTAGTTTGTGGGCTGGTGTTATAATGGGGTCGTAACAGGAGAGGGCAATGGGTAGCCACTTAGATGCTTACTTCTCTCTTGTGAGTAATTGCAAGTTTTAAAACTTTTCAAGGTCCCTGCTTCACACTGATGGATGTTACTTTCGGTGGTTTCAACAAAGTTTGTTTTCCTGATTTGAAAATGGAATTAGACTATTTTAAACATGTTTTAATTCACCCTTTACTATTAAACAATAATCAGCAATGCTTAAAATTCTAAAAAATATTTGATGGCATTGGGAGAGGTCATGTATAAATGTATTTACACAGTCTTGTATGGATTTCAAGTCAGAATAAATTCTTCAGTCTCCATGCCCATCTTTATAATTTTAAATAGGAGGTTTTCAAATACCTTAGTCAGCAAGACAGCATGGTGCTGGCACAAAAACAGACACATAGATCAATGGAACAGAATAGAGAGCCCAGAAATGGACCCTCAACTCTATGGTCAACTCATCTTTGACAAAGCAGGAAAGAATGTCCAATGGAACAAAGACAGTCTCTTCAACAAATGGTGTTGGGAAAATTGGATAGCCACATGCAGAAGAATGAAACTGGACCATTTCCTTACACCACACACAAAAATAGACTCCAAATGGTTGAAAGACCTCAATGTGAGACAGGAGTCCATCAAAATCCTAAAGGAGAACACAGGCAGCAACCTCTTTGACCTCAGCCGAAGCAACTTCTTCCTAGAAACATCGCCAAAGGCAAGGGAAGCAAGGGCAAAAATGAACTATTGGGACTTCATCAAGATAAAAAGCTTTTGCAAAGCAAAGGAAACAGTCAACAAAACCAAAAGACAACCGACAGAAGGGGAGAAGATATTTGCAAATGACATATCAGATAAAGGGCTAGTATCCAAAATCTATAAAGAACTCATCAAACTCAACACCCAAAGAACAAAGAATCCAATCAAGAAATGGGCAGAAGACATGAACAGACATTTTTCCAAAGAAGACATCCAAACGGCCAACAGACACATGAAAAAGTGCTCAATATCGCTCAGCATCAGGGAAATCCAAATCAAAACCTCAATGAGATACCACCTCACACCAGTCAGAATGGCTAAAATTAACAAGTCAGGAAACGACAGATGTTGGCGGGGATGCGGAGAAAGGGGAACCCTCCTACACTGTTGGTGGGAATGCAAGCTGGTGCAGCCACTCTGGAAAACTGTATGGAGGTTCCTCAAAAAGTTGGAAATAGAGCTACCATATGATCCAGCAATTGCACTACTGGGTATTTACCCCAAAGATACAAAAGTAGGGATGTGAAAGGGTACGTGCACCCTGATGTTTATAGCAGCAATGTCCACAATAGCCAAACTGTGGAAAGAGCCAAGATGTCCATCGACAGATGAATGGATAAAGAAGAAGTGGTATATATATACAATGGAATATTATGCAGCCATCAAAAGGAATGAGATCTTGCCATTTGCAACGATGTGGATGGAACTGGAGGGTATTATGTTGAGTGAAATAAGTCAAACAGAGAAAGACATGTATCATATGATCTCACTGATATGCGGAATTCTTAATTGCAGGAAACAAACTGAGGGTTGCTGGAGTGGGGGGTGGGGTGGGAGGGATGGGGTGACTGGGTGATAGACACTGGGGAAGGTATGTGCTCTGGTAAGCGCTGTGAATTGTGCAAGACTGTTGAATCTCAGATCTGTACCTCTGAAACAAATAATGCAATATATGTTAAGAAAAAAAAAAGAAAAAGAAGGTAGTGGGAGGGGAAGAATGAAGCGGGGGAAATCGGAGGGGTAGACGAACCATGAGAGACGATGGACTCTGAAAAACAAACAGGGTTCTAGAGGGGAGGGGGGTGGGAGGATGGGTTAGCCTGGTGGTGGGTATTGAGGAGGGCACATTCTGCATGGAGCACTGGGTATTATGCACAAACAATGAATCATGGAACACTTCATCTAAAACTAATGATGTAATGTATGGGGATTAACATAAGAATAAAAACAAACAAACAAAAAAAACCCCCCCCAAACCCCAAATACCTTAGTCAGGGCATGAGGTTTTTAACATTTAAGAGAGAAAACTATTATCTCCATAAATGTTATTTTGATTTATCAGGTATCTCAGAAGCAAATCCAGGCAGCATTTATCCCTGGTTTATTGTTAATTTATTATTTATTAAACACTTCATATATGCTAGGCACTGGGGAGATCCAGAAGTGACTTAAACAGGCAAGATACTGGTTTCACTAAATTTATATTCTAGTGGAGAGAGACAGATAATGCTACAAAAAAGAAAGAAAAGATTAATTTCTGATAGTGAAAAGTGAGATGAAGAAAACAGGATAATGTGATAGAGACCTAACTTATGGCTGGGGGAGGGGAGTCTAGACCAGGGAAGGCTGTTAACAATGGTGAGCTTTCAGCAGAGACCTGAATGAAGAGGAGCCAACCAGGGAAAGGGGTTCTAGGCAGAGGGACTATAAATGCAAAGGCCCTGAGGCCGAGGTGGGCTTTGTGATTTCAAGGAACAGAAGGGCTCATGTGTCTCAGGTGATGCACAGTGAGTAGAGAGAATTCTGGAAAAGGTGAAATAGAGGAGGATGCTGGGCCCAGAAACAAAGTCCTGATATGGATTTAGTCTATATGAATTGGGAAGCCATTGGAGAGTTTTTTTCAGGAAGCTTACATAAGTAGAAAACAGTTAAAAAGATTACTCTGGATTAAAGGGAAGTAAAAGTGTAAGCAGAGATCTTGTCAGGTAGTTAGGAAAGTCCAGGCAGGATAGGAGGGTCGTTGGGCCAGGGAGGAGGCAATAGAGGTGGGGAGAAGTGGGTGAAGTCCAGGTGTATTTCAAAAGTTAGAGCTGCTGGGATTTGCCGGTGGATCACATGTGGGGAGTGAAGGGAGGTGAGGGAAGGAGGAAGATTTCCAGGTGTTTGACTCAAGGAACTGTGTGCGTGACTGGCCGGTGGTGGTGTTTACTGAAATGGGGAACAGTAAGAGAGGATTCGGGGTATAGATCACAGACTTTGTTTTGCAGTGCAGAGTGTGAGATTCATCATATACATGAAGTGGAGATCATGGGAGGAGGAGGAAAAATGAACGAAGGGAAGCTGGGAGGGGCAGGTAGTCAGGTGAGAGGGGAACTAGTGTTGTCATAGAAAACAACGGAAGAAGGTGGTCCAAGAAGGGAGGGGTGGCCAACTGTATCATGGAGAAGGCAGAATACCATGATGGTTGAAGAGGGACCACTGGATCTCCCAACATGGAGTTCACTGGTGTTCTTCATTTGGTCATTTTATAGACAGAACAGAAACCCAATTGGAGCTCTATTACAAGATCGAAAATCTGAGCAGAATTCTAATTGAGCAGAAATTCTAATCCAATTTCGAAATTGGAAATTGGGATGCCACATCAGTTGTGGAGAAAATGGGAGTGCGAAAGTAGAGACAGAATAGTCTGCACTCAGTTAGAAGTTATCCTGTGAGGGGGAGCATAGACCTTGGCTGGTCAAGGTATTCATGTGTTAATTGTAAGGCGGGAGATGTATAGTATATTTGTATTTTAAAAGGAAAGTTCTAGTATTGAGGGAGAATTAAGGATGTAGAAGAGAGGGGAGATGAGATAATTTCTGATAATAGCTAGGCAAAGTCTTTGTGAAGTGAGTAAGTGAGGGTGGGATGCAGAGCACTGAAGGAGGTGTAGATTTTAATAGTCTGAACTACTTGATCCAGGCCATAAAGAGGGAGGGTAGACAATAGATAGAGATAAGAAAGGCTAGTCAACTTGGTGGTGTTGAGATAAGGGAAGTCCCCTCATGGCTTCTATTTTCTCTCTATAAGATGATAAAGAACAGACCTAAAGATAGAAATATTTGTAGACAGGTTTTAGGGAAAAATCCATTAAAATGCAAAGCGGTGTGGGCAGCAGTTTGGTTCCTTAAAGAGGTAAACCATCAAGCTCTCTAGAATGATCCACATCCCCAGGGTTCTCCAGGGCTGAGGGCCTAAGCAGAGGTGTCTTGTTAGATGTCAGCATCTACTGGTGAAGTCTGGACACTGCAGTCCAGAGCTGCTGAACGTTAGCCATTCAGAGCTTCCTACTTCACAGAGACTAGAATTCAAACTCCATTTCAATGCCCCGTATTTGGATCCAGCCTTCTTTCTTATCTTAACTTTTCCAGAAGGTTCTAGAAGTTTATAGCATCAGAAGGTAGCTGAGTGGAAACTCTGAATATGAGAAAGATGTCAAAGGAAAAGTGATTAATTATTAAGAAACCACCTTTTTAGCTGATTTCTTAGAAAAATGTATTATTTGAGAATGAAGTTCTTATTTTATAATGAAAGTTTGTAGGACAGTAGAACTTTTCAGAACCATGGATAAATTCAGGAAGCCTTGATCCATTAATTATTCTGTCCTTTCTATATTTCCAAATTCTGCTCAGTTGGCCTTTGTGACTCCGCATACAAATATATTCAGTCCTTCTCTCTTACACAGGAAGCCTCTTACTACTTTCTGAAATCTGGCTTGCAGACTCTTTTCCTTAGGCAGCCCCTTAGATATTTATGTTCTTGAGTGCTTGTTGTTTGGCATTTTTCTCTCCACACCGTGCAATTTTCTGGACAATCTTATCCACACCAAGGGCTTTAGTTATTACTTATAACCTCTGATGAGCCAGATAACTGTGTTTAGTAGCTTTCTCTCCCCGCCTGGAGATGGGGCAGAGGTGGCCCATGGGTATCTCATGTGTGTACCCCATCTTCAATCCAAAGAAAACTGGATTTGTCATCTTCCCCACCTGTGCTACCTGTGGTTCGAAGATTGTTGAATGCAGTCTTCTTTACAGCTGCCCAAGGAGGAAACAAAGAAATTATGATCTCTATCCCTTACCTCTGACATATATTTGGCCCTTGGTATCTTTCAAATATGCTTCCACCTTTCCTTCTCTTCTTTCTCCCAGACTTTTGCCAAAGAAGCACTAGCTGTTTCTTCCACATCCAGTCATTCCCCTCACATTCCTTTCTCCATTACTTATTTCTCTGATCCCACTTCTTGTTTTCCCTCTACAAGTTCAAGCTGTCACATAAGCAAACTACTTACCTACCTATGAATAGGTTAAACTCTCATCTCTGTGACTGCATATGCCAGTCTACTTCTAATTAATTCATTGATCAATAATTCTGTCAATTAATGAATTCAGCCACCTTTTTCATTTATGTTATTTTACACTTCTACTCATTTATTTTTCAGCACCCAGGCTCTGTTCTAAGACACAGAAGAGAGGGAGCCAGGAGAACGTTTGCTTTTCATTAAGGTGCAACTCAGAGTAGGATTCTGGGTGGTTCCTCTGAGGCTACCCTCTGACGTTGAGTTGGGTGTTCCTCTTCTGTGCGCTCACATCAGTATTACAAATCATCATCACGCTACTCAGCATAGTAGGTTATTGTTGATTTGCTTGTCTGGAAAACCTGGGAATTGAGATTTAGGGGTCTGGTCATCTGTCCGTCCCAGCCAGACACATGGTTGTGGCTCAATAATAAATACTGAATTTGTGAGGACAGGAATGAAAGAAGGGATATTTGAACAATCTTTTTTTCCCCCCTCTTTCTTTAGTGGTTCAAAAACTACAGAGTTTTTAATGACCCATTTATATAGGTTTCCAGATAGCCTGCTATAAAAGCACTGCTATTTGATCAAGGGATCAGGGGGGCAGATTAGATGGTCTGTTAAAAGTTCCTCTCAATTCCCTCCTGGTAATATATCCAGGGATATGGAGGGTTATCCAAGGTGATGAGGCTGACAAAAGATCTAATGCAATCCTCGGCTGCATTAATAGAGAGAAGAATGGTATCCAGTTCACAGAGGATAATAAGCTCCCTGCACTCAGCACTACTAAACCCACACCGGGTGAATTGAGATTAATTCTGGGTGCCTTATTGAGGAAGGAGAGCATCTCTCTGACATCTATGTGGAGAGGTCAGTGGGTAATGAACCCTATCTTACATAAGCAATGGTTGAAGGTGCTGTGGTTGTTCAGTGGGAAAAAGAGACAGCACAGAAACAAGCCTTCATGTATCTGAGATCTGCTATGTGGAAAAAGAATTAAACTTATTCCATTAAGGGGCGCCTGGGTGGCTCGGTCGTTGAGCGTCTGCCTTCGGCTCAGGTCATGATCCCAGGGTCCTGGGATCGAGCCCCTCATCAGGCTCCCTGCTCGGCAGGGAGTCTGCTTCTCCCTTTCCAACTCCCCCTGCTTGTGCTCCCTCTCTCGCTGTGTCTCTCTCTGTCAAATAAATAAATAAAATCTTTAAAAAACAAAACAAAACCAAACAAAACTTATTCCATTAAGCTTTCAGAGCTAGGCTTTTTGGGAAGGAATTATCTGCAGAATAAATTTCAGCTAATTATAAGAAATAATGTTGTAACAATTGGAACGGCTGCCTTTTATATAAACGGATGTCTCAAAGCTAGTGGTGTGCAGGATGAATGATTACTATTTGGTAGATACCTCTTCAGGTTCTTTCAGATCTAAGATTCTACTGTTCAAAGATGGCAACCTTATTTTCCTCATCTCCAGAGAGGATTCAAGGAGAAATGGAATTTAAGTACATTAGGGTAATTTAGGTAGCAAGGAGAAAGAAATTCCTGAAAGACCATGATATTCGTGAGTTGGTCCGTCAGAAGCATTAGGAAATCTTGATTGCAGATTAACTTGAAAAATAGTTTGGATAGTCATTTATTAAAATAATTTTGTTACTTGTGTTCAAAATCAAGAGGAAGTGAATAGGCAGGCTCATATTACCTTCAACTCATGGTTTAATTTGACCTATATGATGTCTTTCCCCACAGCAAGACTGTTAGTTTTGAGCATGGGGATGTTTTAAATAAGACGAACAATAACAATGAGAATAAATTAAAAAGAAAGGGCAAAAGGGAGATCAGTGGTTTATCAATTCATCAACTGTATTGCTAACTAATATGTTAGGGAACTTCACTGTAACATTTTGCAGAATCCCAGAGTGCTTTGTTTTTAAATAATCATTCTTGTTTTTTTTAAAAAATCATGTTTTATCTTAAATCTTTATAGACAAACACTAACGTTTTTTTTTCATTCAACTAATTTGTATCCCACGTGTGGCATTATGCAGACAATTTTATCTTAACAAATCAACAAATTTATAATTTATTTTGTTCTTGAGATATGAAATTCTAATCACTATTATCTTTACAGTTTATACCACCTTTGCTTATTGCACGCATGTACATTCCATTATCATTAATAAGAGTTATGTAATGAAGGCATTTACTCTTTAGTATCTAATACACTTCTCAAGGTTATCTTAAGATGTGGGAGTTTAATGAGTACCTAATGAGAACTCTAGTATCACTGATTAAGACTATCTATCATATTTGTGATAAGTCTATCACAATCTAACACTGGGAAGCTAGTAAAGAAATTAAGTCCCAAATACCTTCTTTTGTTATTAATCAACTATGTGAAAGGCACTTTGTGCTGACAAAGTTATGACCTTTATTTTAGTCCATTAAAACTTGGAATCTGCTAATCTCATAAGTAACTCTTTATAATTTAAGTTTTCATGCTGCATATGACACCTTTGTGAAAACTATCATATGCGACTGGAAAAAATTGGGGTCTTGTTTTAAAATAGAACTTTTACATACTAAAAAACTGCCTGCTTAAAACTGACTTTAATTTTTTGCTCTTTCCATAATAATCTAAAATGGAAAAATCAGTAATCAGTGAATATGGTGTGAGTGAAGTCAGTCTGGATAATTCAGAACAACCTTATCATCTCTCCATTAACATAGGTTCTTAGTTGTACATCTTAAGAAGAGAAAAGTATTTCTAATTGTGGGAGATATTCTGAAAACCCAATTAATGGTTTGATTTGAACTTTTTAATCTGCTTTATTTGCTAGATTTAAAAAAATCAGATAAAATATAAAGTGGAATTGTTTAAACAGGCTTCTCAGCAACTTTATACATTTTCAGTTAAACAAAGTTTTGACATTTCCATTGTTCTGGACTTCATATTATAAGCAATGCTTCCCATGCTGACTGTGGGTTTTTTTTTTTTTTTTGTCTAAAGCATTTACCGAAAAGTTTCTTTCCCACAGAACTGATAGGCTAATGACTGTCCTCCTACATTATACAATGGTGGTTGTAATGATCAAATGAGGTGACACATATAAAAGTACTTTATAGCCATAAAGGCTTTATAGGTGTGTAATTTGTTTTTGTTGGATATCAGTGAAAATGGGCTATAAAATCTGTAGCTTTTGAATAAAACTTGGTAGGTTGTGATAGATGTGTGGAATGATCAGTTTCCAAGAACCAGCATTCTCGTGTTGCTATCTGTATGTCTCCCTACGTCTCTGCTTCTCTCCCTGTCTCTGTCTCTTTCCCTCTCTCTGACACATACAGCACATACAAACATTTTAACTGGATGCATTTTTATGTATACTTCCTATAAATAGACCTAAATCCCACGTGGGCTGAACTCTTGGTTAGAAAAATATATATACCATCATTCAGATTGATACATAGATTTCTTAACCCATGATGATCAAGAGAAACATGTGGGATATTATAACCAGTGCCCTAGGAGATGGAATCTGGGAAATCAACCTGAAAATGAATATCATTTTTGTTATTTTGTTTTATTTATTTTTATTTATTTATTTTTTAAAAGATTTTATTTATTTGAGAGAGAGAATGAGAGAGAGAGAGAGAGCATGAGAGGGGGGAGGGTCAGAGAGAGAAGCAAACTCCCTGCCGAGCAGGGAGCCCAATGCAGGACTCGATCCAGGGACTCCAGGATGATGACCTGAGCCGAAGGCAGTTGCTTAACCAACTGAGCCACCCAGGCACCCTATTTTGTTTTATTTTAAAGATTTTATTTATTTATTTATTAGAGAGAGAGAGAGAACAGGCAGGGGGAGGGGCAGAAGGAGAGGGAGGAGACTCCCAGCTGAGCAGGGAGCCCAATGCGGGGCTCCATCCCAGGACCCTGGGATCATGACCTGAGCCAACGGCAGATGTTTAACTGACTGAGCCACCCAAGCGTCCCCATTTTTATCATTTTAAAAGTGAATACTAATATCATTGTAAGGATTGATTAGCTTTGCCATATCTTTTCTGGAGCCAAAACAGAAGAAGAAATCCAGGGGAGAAGTTCTTTGGTGCAACATTCAGAGTAGGAAAAAAGAGAAAATCCAGAGTAAATGATGACTGAACATCCAAGTATAAAACAATTATCAATAGATACTGTGCAGATGTCATAATTTTATTTATGAATACTTCTCAAGTGTCATGCAAATAAGTGAGCATTAGACTGAATCATGGAATCCCAGTGGTAATCACTAAATTCTCAATCCCCATTTCTCTCTGGGAAATACATTTTACTTCCTTTATAATGAGAGACTTTTGGTCTACCCATTATGGTGGCAAAACGTTAGGGTACTCTGATCCCAGTTTTTCCTTGTCTTGTACTAGATCATTACTGCTTGTAATGAATTTGATATGTATTTCAAAACGTGCAGGATTCACTATATGTCTCAGGTTGACATGCACATAAAACATTCATATCTCTAACCTATTTTAATATCTCTTCAATTAGATGGCTGAATAAACCTTGTCTTGGTAAAGCTAAATGTGTTGGAAAAATAAAGTTACTGCTTCGCCTCATATCAATATCACTTATTAAGAACCACCTAAAAATACTTTTATCTTTATAATTTACATATCAAAAGCATACAACACATAATTACATGGTTCTATAAATGTTCACAAAGCATACCCACTACCTAAATGGGGAAATAGCAACTCTCATGAGAACACATATAGGTGGTAATGCCTTAACTGTGACTTTACACCAAGGGTAGTACCAATTTTCTCCCCATTCACTGTGATTCCTTTTTAGATCAAAGGATAATCAGATTTACTGAAAAAGCTGATCCAGAAAAGTCATAGCTGAAGAAATGCAAGAGTTAACAGTGAAACTTTTCCAGTCAATGACTTTTATAGCTGATAACGTTTTCTGTACGTCTGCTTGGTCATTTGCACTGTCTTTAATGGTTCTGAGTATTTGGCATTTTGCCTTCAAAATGTTACGGAAATCATATCCAGATTTTTGAAAGCAAATCTGTTAGGATCAGCATTTTTCTGAAAAAAGTCTCGAAGAAATGATTCAGTCACAATTTTAAAAGTTATGTGTTTTTTTTGGGAGGGGGGTTGGGGACTTTTACAAACATTAATTTAGAGACCAGGTGCAGTGGGATATCTTGTGCTAAGTAAGAGACATAGGTCAAAATTTCAACCTCTGTGACTTGGGGGGTATTCCCATGCATACAAAATTGTATGGTTCAAGCTGTTAAGAGCATTTATAAAGTGATAGGGCTAACCTAAAAATCTCAGCTTTTCCAGAAATTTTTGGTTTTCCTGTTGAACCAGTAAAATGAGAAAATCATGACATTCATGGAGGATGAGTGACACAGAGAGAACTAGTGAAAACCATGATATCCTTTTCTTAATTCTTTGCAGTGCTTTCTCCCTATACCTTAGCAATGCTCTTGTAAGATCCTATTTAATTTAATGCATGGAAATATTTGCTTTTATAAGCCACTGCCAGAACCACAGGTTTTCTATTTAATGACACAACCATCAACTGAAAAGTGGAAAACTTGACTGTTTTGCTTTTAGCTTCTTTTCTTCTCTTGCTTATTGACATAAAAAACAATAACTGAACTAGGTAATCCTTTAGGAAATCCATCAACATCCAACATTTAGCTGATTTACCTTGTTCATGTCTTTAGGAAATTTCTTAAAAATTTTACAGCTGCACAAACACATACAATATAATAAAACACAACAAAATTAGTAACATTATACTGAGTAAAACAGAAGTAGACAAGTCAGATGAGTTTAGAAGGAAAGTTGGTTCACAAAAGTGCATATAGCAGAGCTTATTTACTAATAAAGTTGGGCTAAAAGCTCTGCATTTCTTTAAAAATAACAAACAAGAAAATATTCTCTGTTACAAGATTTTTTTCCTGTCTCTAAGACCATCTGGCTGATGACAGACGCTACCTGCTAGTGTCCAGTGAGGGCCCTAATATCTGTGGACAGCTTTTTGAGCCTCTGTCTTATCCAGGTGTTTTGAATGTATTCCTTCCATATTCAAAATAATTTTCCAAAAGAGATATTATCATTTCCTTTATGTAGATGAGGAAATGGAGCCTTAAAGAACTTTTGTAACTTACACAATGTCATAGAAGCAATAAGCTGAGCTCCAGAGAATTGAACCCAAGTTTCTCTGAGGTCAAAGCACATGTTTTGCTCTCTACAGAATTCTGTTTTTCGACCCATAGCATTTAAAAAAAAAAACATTTTAACCATTTTAAACGGAACTACAGTACAGTTCAGCAGTATTAAATGCATTCATAATGTTGTGCAGTCATCCTCACCATCCATCTTCATACATCTTTTCATCTTGTAAAACTGAGACTCTGTAGCAGTTAAACAATAACCTCCCCCTGCATGCCCCCACCCTAGCCCCTGGCAACCACCAGTGTTCTTTCTGGGTCTCCGATTTTGATTTCTCTAAGTATCTCCTGTGAGTGTTTCATTCTTGCTGCTTTCAAGATTCTTATCTTTGGCTTTTGGAAGTTCTATAATAATGTGTGTTAGCGTGGATCTCTCCGAGTTCATCTTACTTGGAATTTGCTGAGCTTTTTGGATGTAAGTATTTACGTTTTTAATCACACTTGGTAAATTTTCAGGAATTACTTCTTCAAATATTTTCTATGCCCCTTTCCCACTCTTCTCTGACAGGGACTCCCAAAATGTGTATGTAGACCTGTTTGCTGGTGTCCCACGGGTCCCTTAGGTTCTGTTTACTTTTTTTCAATCTTGTTTCTGTTCCTCAGACTTGACAGTTTCTCTTTTCTTATCTCCAAGTTTGCTGATTCATTTTTCTACTGTGCAAATCTGCCTTTGAATCCCACTAGTGAGTTTTTCATTGTGGTTATTGGACTTTTCAGGTCCAGAATGTCTTTTTGGTTTCGTTTTAGGTTTTCTGTCTCTTTATTGATATCTCCATTTTGTTCATGCATTATTTTCTCGACGTTCTATACATCTTCCTTTATTAGATCTTGGAGCATTTTTTTTTTTTTAAAGATTTTATTTATTTGACAGAGAGAGAGACAGCTAGAGAGGGAACACAAGCAGGGGTAGTGGGAGAGGGAGAAGCAGGCTTCCCGCTGAGCAGGGAGCCCGATGTCACGACTGAGCCACCCAGGCGCCCCGATCTTGGAGCATTTTTAAGACAGTTGTTTTAAAAATCTTTGTCTAGTAGATCTGCTCTCAAGTCTTTTCAAGGACAGTTTCTGTTGATTATTTTCCTTTGAATGGTACATATTTGAATCCAATATAATGGTAACTCTGGGAATCAGATTCTCCCTGTCCTCCAGGGTTTGCTGGGTTTTGTCATTGTTTTTGTTTACTGTTTGTTTGTTTATTGTTGTTTTGATTGTTATAGGCTGTCTTTGTGTCAAGGATCAGCCTGAGGTGTAAAGTTAAGGTAATCTCTCTTCTTTTCTGAGCCTTTCTCTGTGCATATGCAGTCGCTTTTTAATTTTCCCCATTATGCAGTTGTTTTTGCATGCCCTAGTCTTTAGTGTCTGGTTCCCAATAGAGGAAAAAAGAGAAAAATAGAAGGAAGTGAATCCAAGGGCACTGACCATTTAAGTTCTCTGGAAGTCACTTCAACTGGCAGAGGAAGGTCTTGCAATGGTGGAGAGAGATGCAGCAGCAGTGGTTAGAAGCAGCATTAACAATCACAGCACAGATTTCTGATATTTGGATATTTATCCCTTGATAGATGACAGGAGTCCTTTGTGCTCCCCACCTGGCTCCCACAAGCTGTATTCTAGCTGCTCCAGGAAGAGAGCTGCCTGCCACAGGGGTAGGGTTAGGGAATGGGTAGCTGCTACGGTGCAGAGAGCTGGAATGGACCAAATTAACCACAAGTTACCACCCAAGTCTTCCTCTGGAAGTTGCAAGCCTTCAATAGACTCTGGAGTTCCAAAATAGTTACAGAACACAGATGCTGTAAGTGTAATTGTTGTCTAGGTGGGGAGAGAGATCCCCCCATCTTCTCAGAATCTTCCTGGAACGTCCCTCAAAGCACACTTCTTGTATCTTCATTTTTTGAAGATTGTGATTATTTTTATAAGTTGACTTATTCAGACCTGAGTGAATATTTTCTGGAAGACTTAGTTGCTTTGGTGTTAATATCTATGCTTAATACAAGGCAGCTATAGACTTTTCTCCAACAATTTATTTAAGATCAAAAATCTGATCAGTGTATTGTCAGGAGGGACTGCAATATTCCGGATATTGCCCTGATTGCCTAGCTATGAAGGAGGGGTTATATAGATATTTAATTTTTAGTCTTTAATCTTATAAGGCTTAAAAATCTGGTTAAATAAGTCCTAAGTATAGAGAAATGTAACAATGAAATATTAAAGTAACACTTAAATGCAAAAAAAATAGAAGAGCTACCAAAAGCAGTATAAAATAAATTGACAAATGAGTAATGCAGACCATAATTGCTACAGGATTTCGGAGGAGGTAGACATTGCTTTTATGTAGCTGATTGGGAAAGGCTTTATGAAGGTAACAGAATTTTAAAACTCCCATCTCCAATTAAATGCTCAGATTTGTTTTTTCTTCTTTTTTCATTTATATAAGTTCAACGGAAAACTCCATGATGAATATTAGACCCAAGGAACTGGTTGGTGTTCAGGATATTGGGCTGTGCACTCCAATGACCTTTTAGATTTCCAATAAATGAAACTAGGATGCATTGATATTTGTGTGTGTGTGCGCTTTGAAAATTGCAAATAATTGTTTTGAGGTTTACAGACACACAGTAGAGAAAACCATTATACTTAGCAGTTGGCAGACATGAACAACTTTAAAAGATACCCCTTGGGAAGTAGAGAAATAATATTTTCCTCAATGAATAGCTAAGGAAATTGAAACACAGAAACAGCCACCAGTTGTCTGCATATGCCTGTTAAGGCTAAAGAAGTGAGTTTAAAAATTTAGTTCCTGGTTTAGTATCTTGAACTTGAGAGGGGTTGGACCACTTAGTAGGCACGTTGCCCTCATAAAACTCACTTTGGTCATTATTTAGTTGTCCTTTGGTATGATGTATTTCATATTTCTGTTATAATAAGAGTAGCACATTTTGATCCTTTTTGCTTAATAAAATGAGCAGTTATTTCATAGGTTAATTCCCATGCTGTTAACACCTCATAAATTAATGTATATTTAGGATGAGATCATCTTGCATGATTAGTTCTCGCCTTTTTTTTCCAAACCATGCTTGAACACCTTTATCAGACAGCAGTCTGAAAATTCACCTTTTTTACATTATTAAAGTTTCTGCTACTATAAGCTGGTAACAACAAGGCCACCATGGATTTTTTAAAAAAATGTTAATCAGACAATTAAATGGTTTCTTAGAAGTTTTCCTTTTACATGGAGTCATATGTGAGCAGTTTGATTATGCTTTCTTATTTTTTTGAGAGATTTTCAGAATAAAGCGAAGAAAGTAAGGAAGCCACAAACTAGCCAGATGAATTCAGTGGGTTCCAAGAAGATGCTCTGGTGGGAGAAAATGGCGAGGAATGGAAGATTCATCTTGAATAGAAGTCTGAGGAGAAGCTTTGGTCTTCCTTTTGATGTTCTCAGAGGTATCAGAAATATTTAAACACCAGGCAGCGAATAGATCTAAGTACAAATCAAAATTTACTTCTTTCCCTTCAGGTTAGACAAATCTCATTTATCTTTCAAGGTCTGTGCAAAGGTGTCCTGTGTTATGACACTTTCTAATATGACTCCACATCACGTTTGCTTTGGGCCAGCACTGTTGACTCTTGCTGCCCATATCCTATACGCACATCTCTCTTTAACATCATTTCCACCTCTCTCCTTCACACTTCACTCCTGCCACGCTGGCCTCCTCACTGTTACTCAAATTTGCTAACATCACTGCCACCTCAGGGCCTCTGCACATGCTTTTCTCTTTCCTGGGCATGTTCTCTTTGACATTTTTAGTTCTCTACTCAAATATCAAAGTATCAGAGAAATATTTCCTGAGCATTCTATAGAACTAGTAACCAATCCCTGTTTCCAGCATTGCCTCTGTCTCTTGCACTCATAGCATAAGTGGATAAACTAAATCTTTATCAATTTACTTTCTGTCTTCTTCCAGTGGAATGTTAGTTTCATAAGAGAATAGTCTTGGTATTTATTGACCAATATATATTATTAATACATTATTACAAATATATTACAAATATATTTATTGACTACTGTATCAACCAACAACAGCTGCCAGGTACATAGTGGTTGTGCAATAATGTTTGTTGTGATTACAGGATGGTTTATGTCCTTCCTTTTTGAATTAGCATTACTGTCAGTATCACACAATTTTACAATCGTTCTTTTTTTTTTAAGATTTTATTTATTTATTTGAGAGAGAGAGAATGAGAGACAGAGAGCATGAGAGGGAGGAGGGTCAGAGGGAGAAGCAGACTCCCTGCCGAGCAGGGAGCCCGATGCAGGACTCGATCCAGGGACTCCAGGATCATGACCTGAGTCGAAGGCAGTCGCTTAACCAACGGAGCCACCCAGGCGCCCCCTTACAATCGTTCTTAAGTAGACTTGGGAATCTATGAAAGTTCTCTTAATCATTTCTCCTCTTCTTGCTTAACTTCTGAAAGTCACTTAGCTGATGTGTTACCCATCTCAGTAACCCAAGAGTGCTGTAGGGAGAGCCTGATGTTTTGGTACCCATGAAGAAACCTGGACGCCTCTCTCAAGAATATCAAGGATCTATACTGTGGTGAGGAGTTTGGTTATTATTATTCTTGTTCCCTTAACTCATAATTGCCTTCTTACTTCTGTGAGGGCAGGGACATGTTATATAAACTTTCTGTGTGGGTGTGTGCCTGCGTGCCTTTAGCACAGATTGGGCCCAGAATTGATGTTAAAGAATTATCTATGGATACAGGCATTAGACTATGTGAATTATTTTACAGCAGCAGTGTGTTTTTAATTTTGCAAAATAAGTGAATATTTGGAGAGTTGTGAATCCCTGCAGTTTCTAAAACTTTGATTTGAATTTTTCAGAGTCACATTTTAGCACAGTATTTCACACAGAATAATGCAGAGAAAAATACCCTACAAATAAAGGAATCTGTGAAATATTAGACCTGAAATTCTGTAATATATTCTCGCTTTTTCTGCTGACCTTTTTGTGAAAACTCAGTAACAAGAAAATAAAAAAAAAGATTATATCAATTTAAATTGTCTTTGACTTCCTGATATTCACTTTGACAAACGAAAATTATGCATTTATTTCATATTTAAATATGGAAATTATGGTAACAATGTCATCCTTTAGTGAACTCATAGTCAGAAATATTTTTAGTTTCTTCCCAGTTTACTAAAAAAAGTCATTTTCATATGATGTGTTTTGAATTTACTAAGTTTTACATTTCACTGTTCAGGCTATTTTTTTTAAGTTCAATCAATGACTTCACCAGATAGGAGTGTTTTACATTTGTAGGCCTCCTTCTCTTCTACACCTTTTGTATGGGCGGCTCGAATTGCCTTACAGACAGTTCACTTATTTGTTAGGTATTTCTGTACATCTGTGCAGAGTAACATCTTGTTACTCATATTTTTTTGAGGGAACTAAGATACATTTGGGTCAAGTGGGTGCCTGTCCCAGGATATGCCAAGCAGGTCATCTTAAGTGTGTTGAGATATGAGGTGCTCAGTAGAACTTAGCTACTCCAATGAGACCCTTAACTTTTCAGATCTTACCTTTGTGTTAAAGGAGAGAATTCTCACCATTCCCTTCTTTTAATGTGCAGATATTTCTGGGGAGAGTAGCCAATTATGCCATAATAATTTATTGTGAATTGTTTGGGACAAGTTGCGATTCTTAGAATACAGGCACACCTCATTTTATTGTACTTTGCTTTATTGTGCTTCTGATAGTGCGCTTTTTTTTTTTTCAATTGAAGGTTTGTGGCAACCTGCATCAAGCAAATCTGTTGGCACCATTTTTCCAAAAGCATTTACTCGCTCTCTGTCTCTGTGACCCATTTTGATAACTCTCACAATATTCCAAACTTTTTCATTATTATTATATTTGTTATGGTGACCTGTGGTCAGTGATTACAATGTATTGAAAGCTCAGATGATAATTAGTATTTTTTAGCAATCAAGTATTTTTTTAAATTAAGGTATGTACATTTTAAAGATATAATGCTATTGCATGCTTAGTAGACTACAGTATAGTATAAACATAACTTTTACATGCACTATAAAACCAAAAATTCATTTGACTCACTTTTTTTTAAGATTTTTATTTATTCATTTGAGACACAGAGATACACAGAGAGAGAGAGAGAGAGAGAAAGCACGAGCAGGGAGAGAGGCAGAGGGAGAAGCAGGCTCCTCGCTGAGCCAGGAGCCCGATGTGGGGCTCGATCCCAGGAGCCTGGGATCATGGCCTGAGCCGAAGGCAGATGCCCAACCATCTGAGCCGCCCAGGCGCCCCTTGACTCACTTTGTTGTGATGCTTGCTTTATTGCAGTGGTCTGGAACCAAACCTGCAATATCTTTGAGGTGTGTCTGTATTAAACAGCCAAGAAGTAAAAGGTAGCATTGTATCTAGATCAATATTCCTTCACAGGAACTTGTTTTGGGTGTCCTCGACAAATTGTATAGTTTGCATTTTCCAGTAATATGCTCAGTTTACCCACACTGAAAAGACTGGTATGGCACCATGTTCCCTCAACAGTCATTTGTAGGAAAATGAAAGTGTTCTGTGGTCAAATTAATTTGAGAAACAATGAAGTAAGTAAAATCAAATCGTGTTGTTTCCTATAGGTCTTTGTGGAAAATTCTGGGATAGTCAAAAAAGTATGACACTGGCGGAAAACTAGTTGTATTTACTATTAGTTTAGCTGTCAGAAATTGAGTATGTTAGGGTAATACACTTAGACTCTTATGTGCAAGACACTATCCCATATGGTTACTCCTGCAATGGAATGAGGTCATTGATACAAAGCACCAAGCAGAGTGTCTGGAACATGGTGGGTGCTGCCAGAATATTGTTTTTTTTCCCCTCCATTACTTTTTCTCTTTTTGCTCTTTGGAAAATCAAGAACTTAAGACCAGTACTAAATAGAAATTAATATTTTGTAATTTTGACTTTTATCCATTGGCCTATAGATCTTTCCAAAGAACATTTGTTAGCATTATTTAAGTAGGAAATATTTTAATCCTTTCCTGTTGCACACTTGATGAGTATCATGCTTTTGTACATTTTCTGTAAAGTAGTTTTATATGAACTTTGTGTGAAGATTCATATTTAAGTGATATGGTAAAAATTCCATATAGGGGTGCCTGGGTGGCTCAGTCAGTTAAGCATTTGACTTCGGCTCAGGTCATGATCTCAGGATCCTGGGATTGAGCCACACTCAGCAGGGAGTCTGCCTCTCCCTCTCTCTCTGCCCCTCCTCCTATTCGTGTTCTCTGTCTCAAATAAATAAATAAAATATTTTTTTTATTCTTATGTTAATCCCCATACATTACATCATTAGTTTTAGATGAAGTGTTCCATGATTCATTGTTTGTGCATAACACCCAGTGCTCCATGCAGAATGTGCCCTCCTCAATACCCACCACCAGGCTAACCCATCCTCCCACCTCCCTCCCCTCCAGAACCCTGTTTGTTTTTCAGAGTCCATCGTCTCTCATGGTTCGTCTACCCCTCCGATTTCCCCCACTTCATTCTTCTCCTCCCGCTACCTTCTTCTTCTTCTTTTTTTTTTTCTTAACATATATTGCATTAAATAAATAAAATCTTAAAAAAAAAGTTCTATATAAAAGTGTACGGTAGACTCGAAGTGTTTTTAGGATGATTATTATTTGTCTTAATGTCAATTACTTGGATATATGTAAATATAGAAATAGAATATTAAATAGGTGATACTCAAATTTATTTAACACAGGCTGCAGGTTGTCCTAAGTTGGATATAATTTTCCTCTTGTCTAGAACCAAACTTTTTAAGATTGCAACAAGCTTTAACATTTTCATAGGTTTTATCTGGTGATCTGAAGTGAAGACTAGGTTCCCAAGGCATGCTTATGTGTGTTTCTTAGAACTTATTTTTAAAAGAAAATTGAGGTCAATGATTTTAAGAAGTGACATTCATGAACATTTGAGGAAAACTAAGGAATTCTCCAAAGAAAGTTACGATGTTACAGTTATTGAAAAAGACTCTCTGACAAAAAGAAAAATTACATATGTAAACTTTTTTGAAGTAGCCATTTTTTTATTTTAGTGTAATTTTTTAGGGTATCTTCGGGTCGATATGACATTTTCTGGTGGTTCGATCTAGGAGAGCCAGGTGAACAGATTTTGAAAGATGATGGTCCTCTGCATGTGTCCTGGCCTTAATAAGTCCCCCCCACTTTCATTTTTAATTCACTTACTGAAGTGTCATTTCCAACTGTATTTTTTAAAATCATTCTAGCCTTACTAATGGAACAAAAGGCCTTTTAAATGCTCTTAAAGACAGCATTGCAAGAAGATTGGCACAGATTCAGAATAACTAGATGTGTATGTTCTTTTGATAAAGAGACCAGCTTTCAGAAACATTTCTCAGCTCATTGTGCAAAATTGTTGACATTTTGCCATTGTAATCCTTTTAATGTTGTAGACCTTTGAAATTTGTGTAAAGGTTTTGCTTCACATCAAAGTAGATGAGAATATAAGGAGCAACCAAAAATAAAACCTCTGAAAGCGTGCCTGGTATTGTAGGGATTTATGATGGTATCACAACATCTATGGATCAGTGAACACAAATTTGTTAAAAAAAAAATCATAGTTACTCAGAGAGTTCCAGAGAGACTGCTTAAAGCATGATAAAACAAAATCCTCTAGGGGGACACACTAGATTTGGACTGAATATCACAATCTGTGGGATTTATTAAATTTGCTGTTGGCCTGGGCTCCATGATGACATGTCAGTGCGAGGCAGAATGAAACCCAGCCCTGGGAATGGCTTTGGTCTGATGTGGTCTGTTGTCCTGCTTTTTTTTTTTTTTTAATTTTTTTTTTAAATTTTAAGATTTTATTTATTTGCGAGAGAGAGAATGAGAGACAGAGAGCATGAGAAGGAGGAGGGTCAGAGGGAGAAGCAGACTCCCTGCCGAGCAGGGAGCCTGATGCGGGACTCGATCCCGGGACTCCGGGATCATGACCCGAGCCGAAGGCAGTCGCTTAACCAACTGAGCCACCCAGGCGCCCCCGTTGTCCTGCTTTTAATCGTTAGGGTTTCTTTGAGCTTTCTGTCCCAGGGTCTCAGAGCGATGGTGGAGGCCCCAAAATGCCATATTTAAATCAAAGATCTTGGAAGAAACTCTTGATAGAATATTCACAAGCTACTGATGCCTTAGCTTCTAGTTGTCTATTCAGGAGAATCAATATATTCAGACTAAGTTCTACTTTTTCTGAAACTTCCCCCTTTTAGCCTCCTTCTGTGGCAGAAGCTGCTCCCCCAACCATGCAAACAGGTTTATTTTAAGAACCTATAAATCTACAATCTAAGGATTGCATACTTGGTCCCTGACTGGGAGGGACTGTGAGCCTTCCATCTCTTCAGCCAGCCATCAACTCAGGTGCTTTCCATCCAACTAGCCTCTCTCTTCTCCTCGGAGCCCAACTCATGTGACTTACACAGGGGTCAGGCCATCCCCCTTGTTCTGCACTCTTTGCATATCTTACTTCATAAGAAATCCCAAGCATCCAGTGCAACCTTGTCCAACTATTATGCATTGAGTAAAGGATCTAGTGTGACTTCTTATTCATCCTGTTCCAATGCCTTTGTCTCTTTCGCTCAACACACCTGCCACCCTAACATCCGCCTGCTACACTACTGATTTGATTTGCCATTTCTCCATAATCCCCTCAAATTTAATGCTGATTCTTCTGCCACAAGCCGAATCCTTTTCTCTCTTCAGCAGTTTTTATTATTATTTTTTTATTTCTTGGTTTGCACCATGGTTTCTTGATCTCAGCCTTCGTGACATTTAGGGCTGGATAAATCTTCCTTGTTGGGGGGCTGTGTGAGCGGTGTCCCTGGCCTGCACTTACCAAATGTCTGTGGCGCCCTCCCCCAGTGTGGCAAAAGTGTCTCTAGATATTGCCAAATTTTATGCTTGGAGGATAAAATCACCACTGCTGAGAACCACTGGTCCACATATACCCTCTAGAACTGTGCAGACATATCTGTTTTTTGCTTTGTGGAGCTGTTCCTTTGACTGCCCTCTGCACCCCTCCTACTGGTCATACGTGCGTTCTGGGAATGCCCCTCACCTGAGCCAGGAAAATGTTCAAAGCACCAGCTGTGAGGTCCCCTTTTGCCCCTACTTAGCCATAGAACCTGTGGGAAGTTTTCATGGCCTGGGACCTGCTGCCTTTAACTTGTAGCATCCCTTGAGCCTGGTGGTATGTAGAGCAATTATCATGCTTCATGTCCTTACTTGTGTGGGCTTCTCTGAGCACAGGGGTGATCAAATATAACACTGGACTGAACATGGGGGGAAAGTACTGGAGAGAATCGTGATTGAATTTAATTTCTTGGGTAAAGAATGAATTTTATACATCTATTCATGTTACATCTTCTTAAGCCTGCTGTTCTGCATGTGCAACTTTGATTCCAATTGGAATTTAATAGGAACAATAGGATGAGGGTCAAAATCTGTGACATATTTTCTCCCTCTCCTTGTACTTCATTCATTACGCACCCTGGGTGCATGTTCCTTCCATACCGTTTCTGTTAGTTGGCAGGTATTTCTTATTGCCCCTCTAATTATATTCTGAAGTCTTTTACAGTTTCTTATTTGTCTTGTTTTCTAGCCTGGTTACAGCTGGGAATATATTTTCCACCTGTATTTTACTGTGTTTGCTTTTTCCACTTAATATTTGTTGTACCCTGATTATTTTTCAAGATTCCGCGCCCCCCGCCCCCCCGCCAACCCCAAGAGACAGGCTTCCTACCGTCTGTTGTGTTTAGATGACCATGCCTTTAACTCTTTGGCTGTTTCTTTTGTCTCTTTGACAAATTTAGAGCAGCAGTTTGGAATATTTAGTGCTGTGTCTCTCTTTCTGAAGTTAAAAAGGAAATGTCTCTGTGAACCTCCCTTCTAAGGTTCACGTGTATCAGCATTTTCTAAACAGGCTCTCTCCTGGGTAGAGGCAGCCGTGGGTGGAGCCCCACTTTCTCTGAGATAAAAATATCTTTGAAAGGTTTCTTAACTCTGCTCATTTCCCCCTGATACCATTTCTTCAGTGGGCTGGAGAGATTTTGGCACCATTCTTTACACACACACACACACACAGTAGGACATAGGGATGGTATGCCCCCAAATGCACAAACAGGGTGGCCTCATTTGACTGCTTGTCCCAGCCGGCACCTGAACACAGGGCCCCTGTCTCCCCACCTCCATGGGAGGGTAGGAGCCTAACTTCCACAAGCGCCAGTTAGCAAATCTGGACGGTTTCCTAGGGACTAACACCTCCCCCTGCTTTTTGTAACTTTTTGCTTCCTGACTCTTCTGGAGCCCCTGCTGTACCCTCTCTCTATATACCTTCCTCCTCCCTTTAGAACACTTAGTCACCTTTGCACAAATTGAAGTTGAGTTCACACTGGATTCTTTCCCCATTGCAATAGTGTGTCACTGATTCAAATCTGTCTTTACTACTTCAACAAATGCCTCGCTTTGTTATCTATGACAATGGTTGTGTAGAATCCATATACTGTGTCCCTTGGAGGCCTCCGTTTTTGTGACATGGTGAGCAATGAAAACAAAAGGGAACAGAGCTTCTAAGAACAGCATATCCCACTACCATGGTTAGATAGGACCCAAGGTAGAAAGGCTGGGGAGTAATCCTGTGGTTACCAGCTCCCTAGCTCCATGCTGACCTGCTCTTGGAAGCTTTAAGCCTAATGCCACCACCCAATGCCCACTCCACCAGCCAACCCAAATCTTCAACAGGAGTTTAATTTTCCAGCAAGCAATAGAGCTCTATCTTCCACTTCTAAATTAGGTTCTATGCTGGTGACCTAAAAATGATGGAAATGTCCAGGGCACCTGGGTGGCTCAGTTGGTTAAGTGTCTCACTCTTGATTTTGGCTCAGGTCATTGTCTTGAGATCAAGCCCCTACTCAGGCTCTGCACTGGGCATGGAGCCTGCTTAAAATTCTCTCCCCTTCTCTCTGCCACCTCCCCACCCCTGCTCTCTCTCTCTCTCTTAAAAAAAAAAGATGGAAACGTCCTTGTGATATGTTTTATAAAATCTAGTTGGAGAGAATATTCTAATTCTGGAGGTAGTGATCCGCATGAGTTGCAGTTTTTGACTGACAGAACCTGATTATTTTTTGTCCCCAGCTCTACTGAGGTATGATTGACAGATAAAAATTGTACATAGTTCAGGTATGCAAGGTGATGTTTTGATATACATATTTGTTAGGACACAATTACTATCATCTAGCTAATTAACATATCTACCACCTCACATAGTTACTATTGTCTTGTGTGTATGGTGAGAACACTTGGGACCCTCTCTCACAGGAAACTCCCAGTATACAATGCGGTGTTGTTAACTACAGTCACCATGCTGGACATTAGATCAGCAAAACTTACAACTGAATGTTTGTACCCTTTGACCAACATCTCATATCCCCCACCTCCCAGGCCCTGGTAACAACCATTCTACTCTCTGTTACTATGAGTTTGACTTTTCTAAAAAATATGTATTCCATATATACGTGAGATCATGCAGTATTTCTCTTTTTGCATCTGGTTTATTTCACTTAGCATAACGTCCTCCAGGTTCATCCTTATTGTCACAAATGGCAGGATTCCCTTCTTTTTTTAAGGCTGAAAGAGCTCTGTTATCTTTCAAGTTCGAGTGTCCTACGAGATCAAGAGCTACAATTCTGAAACACCTAACTCCTCAAATTTTAGTCCTTTGGTTAATTAAAAAAAAATAACTGCTAACTGACTTGGTGGTATCTTCAAAATTCACCATACTCTTCACTTCTCTGTGCCATCGATTCTCAAAACCTGGGTATGCTTCAGAATCATCCTGGAGGGGTTGTTGCGACACAGGCTGCTGGGACCCACCCCCAGAGCACCTGATGCGTAGGTCTGCGGTGGGGCCAGGAATATGCATTTCTAGCGAGGTCCCAGGTGATCTGGATGCTGCTGGACTGGGGGCCACCCTTTGAGAATCACTGAGCTACACATATCTCAATAGTACGAAGGCTGTGTTTTAAAGGTTATATTTTTTGAGAAAGAAGGAACTGAGATATGAACATGTGGAACAAGGGAGGTAGTTGAGAAAGTTGACTCTCAAGGTAAGAAGCTGTAAGACTTGAGCCTGGTTATGGAAGGTCTGGGGATCTGAGGGACCAGCCAAAGCTTGAACACTCTGGCCCCATGGAAGTGAAGACATGGCTGAGGGTGTCAGTGTGGGCGGCTCTTCCCCAAACTGCTTTCAGCTGTGGGCATAAATTTTGGGCCCCATGAGTTTCAGGCATCAAACTTGCCTACTTAGAAGGGCTAGGCCAGTGCTCACAATCCTGATTGGACTTTAGAGTTACCTGGAGAACTTTAAAAACTACCTGTGCCCAAACCCACCCCAGAGCAAGCAAATCAATTTTGGAGGCTGCAGTGTGGCCAGTGGAAGTTTTCAAAAGCAAAACACTCTGAGAATGGCCAGGCTCTACCTTCAAGATTCTGGTTTAATTGGTCTGGGGAATATTTTGAAAAATATCCACCATCTGTGGTTTTTGAAATTGATGGAGGTGACTTTAATGCTTACTTATGTGTGGGGGTGAGCTCCGTGAGGCTAAGGGTTTTGGTCACTGCTGTGTATATTCTTAGTGTCTGGCACTGTGCCTGGCTTAGAGCAGTCCTTCAATAAACATGCACTGAATATGTTAATTAATGATTGCTTTCTGTAGTATTGGGCTCTGTGAGGCTGGATACTGGCAAAGCCATGTATGACCTGACTCTTTTTCTCTTGTTGTCGACATGGGTGCTGGGATATTTTCCCCCCATGACTGTCTCATATTTTGATGCGAGGCAAGAAAATGAGATGTAATGGGAATATGTGGAATTTGCAATTGCTTTTTCATTTAGACCAAGGGTAGGTGATCTACAACTTGCAGGCCAAATATGGCCCATTGCCTGTTTTTGTATACTTATAAGCTAAGAACGGATATTACATATTTAAATGATTGGAAAGACTCAAAAGAAAAATAATATTGCATATGAAATTCAAATTTCAGTGTGTATAAATTTTTTTATTGGGACACAGGCATCCCTATTCACTGTCACATTATTTCTGGCTGCTTTTGCACAACAGCAGAGTTGAGTAGTGGTGACAGAGACCGTGTGGCCTGCAAAGCCAAAAATGTTTACTCTCTGGCCCTTTTCAGTAAAAATTTGCTAACCTTTCACTGAGAGCCTGGGCCTCGCTAGAAATACACTGGTTATGATATCACATTGCCCAGCTTGATGTCTCTAGATCTTCTAAGATGCATAATAGTTGAGTTCTTTACAAGTAGAAAAGGACAAGATGATTGTTATATTCAGTGAGATCCCCGTGGAACTCTTAGAGAGGCTCATTGCATCACTTTTTTTAAAAAAAATTGAGGGGCATTAGAATCTGTGGACTGAAGACAACATGTATTTCACAAACCCATGGTCCCTGGGGGTTCTTGAGTTTATCAAGAGCTGCTGAAGATGCTTTTGAGTGAGTGCTGCCTTTCAGTTTGGAAAAATAACCACTCCAATTATCATTCAGCTATAGACCTCCATCTTTCCTTTTCTTTTCCCACCCATTCTTGTTCCTTCTCTTGTTCTGTAGAGGGCAAAAGTGATAATGGTTTCCAAGTTACCCGTGGACGCTCAGCCTGACTGAATTTTAGATAGGTTTCTTCCTGACTACAGGCCCCTGACCTACCTTTTCTTAGAGAATTTACTTTAGAAACTTGCAACTGTAAATTCTTTCCCTGCCCTTTGAGATGTAGATCTACAGCCCAAGGATGTCTTTCTCAAGGACCTGGGAGCCATCCCTTTGAAATGACATCATCAGGAAAGATAGTGCCCCATCTCCCAAAATCTGTGGGAGGGTAGGAGCCTAACTTCCATAAGCACCAGTCAGCAAACACATGGCCTCATCACAGTGACCAACCTCACCTGATGTCTTCCAGTATTTTCCATGAGCTCACCCCAGCACTTAAAACCCTCCCACCTTTGGTTTCAGTGGAGTCCAGTTCAATCTCTTTCTTCTATTATGATAGTCTTGAACTCTATTACAATAATCTTGAATAATGTCTTCCTTACCTGTTTAGCTTGTCTGGTACAATTTTTCTTTGACACTGGTTACCATGGTATTGTGGGTTGAACTGGCCCCAGAAAGGTATGGTACCTATGAATGTGAACTTATTTGGAAAGAGGGTCTTCGTAGATGTCATTAAGACATAATTAAGATGAGGTCATACCATAGTAGGGTGGATTCTTAATCCAATATGAGTGGTGTCCTTGTAAGAAGAGAAAACACACAGAGACAAGCACAGGAGGGGAGAAGGCCCTGTGAAGAGAGTCAGAGATTGGAGTGATGTAGCTGCGAATAAAGGAACTCCAAGGACTGTTGGGAAACACCAGAAGATAGGAGAGACCATGGAAGAGGTTTTTCCCCCAGAGCCTCCACCTTGATTTCAGACTTTGGGCATCCAGAACTGAGAGAGCATCAATGTTGTTTTGCGATCTGGTTTTGGGATCGTCATGGCAGTCCTAGGAAGCTAATGCCCTTGGGACATGGACTTTCACCTGTCAGCCCAGTCTCCTGTAGCAGTGTCATCTTCCAGTGCTTTTTGTCAGCACCTAGTACTCATATCTGAATTGCCACACTGTGCCCTTGTCCATTTCCAGGCTTCTTCCCACACAGATCTGTCTGCCTGGAGTGCTTCAGTCTCACCCCCACATACCCTTCATGGTGCTCGGCAGAGTCCTTCCTGTCCTTCAAGGCCTGGGATCATCTCTTCTGGAGCTCCTACCGGTTTCCCAGGCAGTTTGTTGTCTGACCTCTGGGCTTCTCCCATGTACACAATTGCCCTCATATTAGGATTTATTGGTGATTGTGACAGTCTTAACCCAGATTTTGGAGGGCAGGGGCCATGTCTCATTTCTCTTTGCCCAGCGGGCTTTAGGAAGACATTGGTGAGTGAATGAAGCAGGAACTAGAGAGGGCCGCAAATAAGTGTTTTGTTTTTCTCTTTTTCATAGGAGGGAGGAGCCCTGGGGCCTGTTTCATCATGTTAGATTAACCTTGTCTGCCAGTGAGAGAGGAGTCTGGAAGGGCACGCTGTCTATCAGATGCCACTTTTTAAATACACAACCAGCATTTCAACAACAAAAGGGTGTTCATCATTTAAAAAAAAAACAACAACCAGAAATCAGCATGGACAGCCATTAGTTATAAACTGTTCCAATCAAAATGTCCTATGTTCTTCCACCTTGTTAAAGGACTATGAGGCGATATATAGGCTCTCAGTAGGTTCTGAATGTTTATTAAAAGGCTAAAAGAACTAAAAGAAAATTAGGTTGGTTTGTGTTGGGGGCTGTTTGTTTAATTTGTACCCAGAGGCCCGAGGAAAGGATCCTGAAGGAGTTTGTGCTGGTTCTCCAGGTTTCCCGTTCCATGATATGTTTATTCCCCCACGAGTTCTTTTGTTTTCTCTTCTGGGACAGGAGGGGAAGGAAGGACATAGTGAGCAACTGCTTTGGTTGAAGACCATTATTCAAGGCACCAGGACTTTCAGTGAATGTGTTCAGGATCCTGTCTTTGCCTCCCTGAACTCCCACAGAAATCGGCCACCTTTGTCTGGAGGGGTGGATTCAGGGCCTGTGGTGTTAGAATCCACACTGACATTTCCTGATCTTGTCCACTCAATTATTCCTTCCCGCTTGTCTGTTGGCAATAACTTCGCCTTCCTTTGAGGAGCTACCTGCTCCCCACTTGCTGTGGTCCTGACAGGGTGGTCAGTTACAGTGTGGCTCATCTTCTGCTTTCCACTCCGGGCCCTTAAACTTTCCATCCAGGCCTTTCCTCCTCGTGACTCAAGGACAAATATCGCTGCAATAAGCAAGAGCAAAACCAATACACAGGGAAAAAAAGGAGGACTGATACACCATCTTAGAGGTGGAAGGAGAGCAATCTAAGCATAAATTTGAGCGTCGCCCAACTTCTCAGTTATGGGATCCCACCACTTCCCTTTTTGCTTCCTTGGGAACCAGCTGGGTTGTGTTCACTTGCACCCAAAGGGTCCTAACTTCAGCAGGGTCCCGGGGAGGGCTGTGCTGTGCTTGGGTCTCTCATGTTCCACTGAAACTTGAGATTGAAGTCTAAGGAGAAGAGGCAACTACAGAGATCCTCTGAAATATTTTTGTGGTCATTACTTACATCATCCTGAGGTTTCATTTTGCATTTTCTTCCTTACCGGGTAACATGCACAGATAAATCATGTCAATACTTCCTTTTATTTATATCTTAATAAAACATCAGTAGTGTGATTAGGTAATTTGAAATTTAATAGAACTCTCCAGTGTGAATCAGCTAAGATATATCACAGTGAAATCTCAGAGCCTGGAGACCAAGTAGGGAAGGAGCAGAGAACTCACACACACTACTGAGTCAGCACATAATAGCAATTTTCTGTGTCCTCATAATAGATACTTGAGAATAATTACTGACAGCCTGTGGAGAATTCATCAACCTCAGGTACCAAATAATAAGTTATACTCTCACGGTAACTGTGTGAATTAAGTCAGAAATTCAAAGAATACTGATGATGTCTCGTTACTTTTTCCCCCCCAGAAAAGCCAATCTGCATAATTGATGCCATAGGTAGAAAAACATTTTTTTTTTACTATTACATTCTAAATCAAATAGTCTTTAATAAATGAGAGGTGCACGATCATCAGAAACTAATGGTGGCCATGTGGGACAGCAATAATGGGTATCCATAATTCTTTGGCATGTAAAAAATAAAAGTGCCTGTGTTTATTTTCTAAACCTCAGCATGCCACGTTCCAGAGAGAACTCTCCAGTGGCTGAAAGAGGTAGATGGGGGTGGGGGAGGGAGAGTTGTATTTAGGGAGAGAGACTACTAATGAGTTAGTGCGGTGAACATAGGCAGGCTGCCCAAAGAGTGGTTGGGCCCCGGAGCACGGAGGGCTGGCAGCCGAGAGCCTGACTTCATTCTTGTAGGCTGAATAAGGTCTCTGTAACTCATGGTGGAAAACCATGGTGGGGCCTTTTGTGATTACTAATTAAGGACTAGAATTTTTGCCCGGTAATATTCTGTTGCTTTCCTCAACAGATTCATTAGAGTAAATTCTATTCTTGGTGTTAATATGCTTTACAACAGATGCCAAAGTAAATTATATATATGTATTTGTTTTGATGAGCAGATGATTGATAAAGGAAATAGGTTTTGTGTTCTCCTACACAGAGCTTTGAAATATAGTTAGTCCCTCAGTGCTCTCCTCTGCACTCAGATTTCATAGCTAGAAACTGTTCAGCTGTCTGTACCAGGGTTAGACGCTGGGTCAGAGGCATTGAGTTTTGCCCTCTTGGCTTCTATGCTGGGCATCTTCCATCTGCACCTTTCCACTTTTCTCCTCTTGACTCTGTGGCCGGGGAGGGCGACTTGAAGAATTACACCCCCGCTGTCTGGCTTCTGGTTGGATCTGGCCAATGGGGAGCCCCAGGAAGAGATCTGAGAGGGAGAATGGAGTGGGGTTGGAGTCCTTAGTCCCCAGGAACCTGCCCTGTAGGGTAAACTCCAGCTGGCTGTGCTCACCGAACAAAGGTCATGGCTCCATTCAAGATGGTGCTCTGTAAGTCTTGCCTTACAGGATGTGGTCACTACTTCCTCTTCATATCCCTTCAGAGCTTGGAGTGGGAGCAGCTCCTTGGCCTCCAGAGTCCTGGGATTCTGTACTCTCTAGTGTGGTTTCCCAGTGCCCTGCCTCCATATAGTAACGGCTCTTTTATTAACACCCCCTCACCTCCCCCCACCACCATCCTAGTGTGAATATGCTATCAGTTCCCTGATGGGATTCTGACTGATAGAGATCTGAGGATCTTTGTCTTCTTGGTTTGATTTTGCTTCTTGATTTCTTTGTTTTATCCTGCTACCCTTCACTGACTACTTTTCTCCTTGGCTCTCTACGTTTTCTCATGGATTATCCATGTTTTACCTTTGAGTCTGAACTTGACTTTTATTTTTCTGATTTTGCCTTTACTCTCTCTGTCATGTCCGTTACCATTGACATTTAAAGACTCTCACGATTACATGTCTCCAGAAACCTTTGGGTATTCCCCACCTCAGCTATAAATTGACTCCACCATTCTCATTTGCTGCCGTCAATACCCATATTCTCCTGGTTATGAGGCTCACGTCCTGGCTGACATGAATGCTCACATTTATAGGATCTTCTATTCACCACCAGCCTATCTCTCATCTTCATATCCTGCCCCCCCTTTTTTCTTCAGTGTCTTAGATCTGGCATTTCTTCTCCATTTCCTCTAGTGCAAAACAACAGCAACACCAGCAATAACAAACATGTGGTCTGGCAGCAGAAGGCATTTTCTAAGTTCACAAATTATACTACCTTTGAGGTTAGTATTTATCAATTTTTCACACTCATACACATCCATTATCGCTGAACAAAGTCCCCCATGTCAGCAGTACTTGTCAGAGAGGAAGGAGCCTCAGAGTAAGATGCAAAGTTGGTGGTGGTTCAGTAGGAGGAATGGACAATGCTTCCTTGCAGCACGTTTCAAAACCTTGCTTGCCCAGAAATATTTCCTAATAGCATCTGCTACCTCTTTTGAGATTTCCTATGTAAGAATCACTAATGATTCAAACTACAGAGTGTGAGGTCTTGCCTTCTGACAGGTTACAACAGCTCCATGTTTCATCTCTTCTCTCTCACATCAAAACTGTAGCCTCAACGATGAGTCATACAAATGGAGTGCATCATCGTGGTAATGTGGGGTCCAGTGTTGGCACAAAGCAGGGAGGGGGAGGGTGGGAGTTCAGCCTATAATCAGGACACAGGTCTGGGGAAACACAACTCCTGATGGTCACCTTGTTCTTGCTATTAGAAACAGCCAGACAGAGATTTGTAAGCCTAACCTCTTAAAAGCAAGAGAATGGAAGATGGTATTTCTGCCATTTTTCTTTGCTTTTCACCTCTTCTCCCTCTCCTCCCTCACCCCCTGACAGAATTTCTATCTCTAGGTTCTTCTGTGGAAGTTATCAGCTAACAAGGTACATAATTTCAAGTTTAAGGCTATGTTTTATAGGTTACATTTTATGAATCTTTGGTGATGTGTTATCAAAGCTGGAGTTATCTTGCAGGTGTCTCCTTATAGATCTTGATGTAGTGCTTCCACAGATCTGTATCTTGATCTCTTCAGAGCAGAAGCCTGTCCTGTTCATATATGCAAAACTAGCAGCTTCCATCTTACTTAGCACATAGGAACTATAAAAAGAAAATTGCCCCAGACTAGTTAAATAACAAGGAAGTCTTTATTTAAGACTGATGGAATCAAGAAAGTTACCATAGGGGAGAGAGATTGACCTCAACTCCACTGAAACAAAAGGTGGAAAGGTTTTAAGCCCTGGGCTGAGCTCCTAGAAAAGTACTGGAGGACATCAGGGGAGGTTGGTCACCGTGATGAGGCCACCTGTGTTTGTTGACTGGTGCTTATGGAAGTGAAGCTCCTACCCTCCCACAGAGACTGGGAGATAGGATAAAGTCTTTCCTGTTCACACATCGAAGGGATGCCTCCCAGGTCCTTGAGAAAGACATCTTTGGGTTGTAGAAGATTTACATCTCAAAGGGGCAGAGAAAGAATGACAACTGCCAAGTTTTCTAAAGGAAAATCTCTAAAGAAAGTGTGGGCAGGGGTATAGTCATGAGGAAACCTGTCTAAATTTCAGTCAGGCTGAGGGGAATGCTTTAAGGCCTTCTCGGTCAGAACCTATTGGTGATCTTGATTCTATTCTATTTTGGTGTTCATATGGCCATCTTATTACATCAGCAAGTAATGCTCAATTTTGAATTCTAGAAAATATTGTGTGTGTGTGTGTTTGTGTGTGTGGTATGTGTTGGGGTACATTGTAGTTTTATTTCTTAGACCAAATATTTCTGGGCATAATTTTAAAAATTGTTGTACAAGAGAGAAAATTTTAAGTATTTGAATTTTCCCTAAGAAGAGATGTATACTCTCTGAGATCTAGGGCAGTGTCTACTTCCCCACTATCTTATCTATCTCACCTAGCACAGTGTTGTGAATATAGCTGATGCTCATTGAATATTTGTTTTTGCAGTTGAATGAGAAAATATGGCTTCCTTCCATAACACCCATCAAGCAAGTGCAGGTTAGTTTAGAATTTAATTGACACATAATGGGAAGCACCTGGGTCTTGAGGTGAGCAGTCTAGGCTGGTGTTCTGGTGGTTACTTCATCGTTATGCAACTTGGGCAAGTCACATAAACTCCCCAAGTCTTTGTTTCATTATCTGTAAGATGAAGCTAATACCCATTTCAGAGAGGTTGCCGTAAGAATAAATGAGATGTTGCCTATGGAAGCACCCCGGAAATCTCAATGCAGGACACAGATGGGGGCATGTTGTTGTTTCGGAGTAAGTGTGCATTTTGCTTTCCCAGCACTGTTGCATTATAGGTAAGTCTGATAAAGGTAGCCATGGAGAGCTCACCATGCTGCCTCTCAGCCTTCTGATTTGTAGTAACGAACCCTCATTACGTTTCTGTATAAACTTGTTCTGCTTTGATACGTTATTGGTGCCTTTGTTTCTGCTTAATTGTTTTATTTTTCATGACACTTGGCTTGATTCAAAGAGGGAGGCATTTCTTTGTTTATCTAATTCTTTAATTAAGTTGCCCTACCGTGTGGTTCAAGCCAATCCCTCTGGATGCTAAATAAGAGAAGCTAATCACAACTACAAAGCCCAAGGCAGAAGCTGCTATGAAATTGATTCTGTTGCTGATGTGGATGCTACCTGTCCAAATCAGCTGGAATTGGAAGCCTGCGTCACAGATGGGCCAGGCATTTGGATGTTTCTTAGGCTGGGGAGAATAAAGCTTTAGAATTCAACCCTCTTTTTACCAGTGTCCTGCTTCTATCCCTTTGCTCTTTCTACTTGAAGGCCACACTTTTCATCAAAATGGGTACTTTATACATTATTTAGGACTTTCATCTTTTTAAAGTGCTTTTACATCCATCTTCTTTTACCTCCTTAAAATCTGGGTGAGGTAACAGTCCACATCAGTGCATTTGGATGGAGAAAGGGAAAGAGCACCTGGCTTGTCTAAGGCTAATCATCCAGAAACCCGTGGAGGCAGATTAGAGCTCAGCATTCCCAGCAACCAGCATGCAGGCCCTTCTCACCCCAGGAGATGCAAAAGTAAGAACAGACAAATGACTTTCTGTTCCCATTTCTTGGGCCTTGGCCTACGAATCATACTCTTTCATTGCAGAACAAGCGATGTGTGGTCCTAACTCTTAAATAAGCCCAAGCAATGGGCCATTTGCTACTTGTTCCCCTTCTTCAAGTTTGCATATGAATCCCCTACACAGGGGGCATTATCAGTGTCCTTATGGTTTCCACTGTTGTCATACATTCATCCCAGCAGCCATTTTGTCAGTCAGCATCTACCTAAATGAGTAGTCTATGTCCTAGGTGAGTGTTGAGGGATATTAAACACAAAATCAAAAAGAAAAGAAATTGACTGAGAAAGTGACTAGTACTCACTTTCAAGGGGCATGGGATCAAGAAATGGCATGGGAATATTCTCAGTTGAGAACCTCAGGGCCTTTTGACTGCATTCTTGAAACAACCTTCTGCTACTTCTACCTGCTGTGTATATGGAAAATTTCAAACTCTGAGCTGTGACATTCAAAACCCTGCTCAACTTGACCCATGCCCTTCCTTTCAGAAATCATCACATGTCATATGCATTTTATGCTGGCCACACTGGGCTCCCTGCCATCTCTTGAACATTTCCTTTTCTCAGGTTCTCCTCACCTGCAAACTCCTCTTATTTGCTTATGAAAGTTCATCCCTTTCTTTATTGAATTTTTTCTATCAATATGCTCCAGTAGCTCAATATTTCCAGGGCTTGGACCCTCTACAATAACATACGTCAAATCTATCTCTAATCAGTTTTGTATGTATATGTTTGTCACCATTCATGAGATTAGAAGCTCCTGGAAAGGAGCTAGGAGAAAGGAACGCATCTGTCTCTTACTATCCAACACAGCAACTTGCAAATAGATGTGTCAAATGTAATTTCATATGTTCACTGAATCCCACTGGAATTTTTTCTTCTTGGGCAAATGCAAAAACTACATTTTTAGCCTCCCTTATAATAGTAGGTTGGGACCATGTGATTGGATTCTGGCCAGTGGGATGTGGGTAAAGTGTAAATCACATCCAGGCTGGTGGTCTATTGACCACCTATTCTCTTCTCTTTCTTTAAAGATCCAGAAAGCTGTGTGTTTAAGATGGTGGCATGAGAAGATGGAAGGAACTCAGATCCACGTGTCACCACTAAGAGTTGCCAAGGAGAGCTGCTAGATCTCTGCTAGATCTGCTAGACCTCTGTTAGATCTGCTAGACCTCTTGGGCCAGATGGAAGATTTAGTATCTGCTTTTGGACCTTCCCCTTTCAACCTCTGACATGGGTGTGTGTTAACTGGCAGCTCCATTTTGGACAATTGCCTTTCTTGGTTTGGCTCTGGATCCTGGGGTCTGGGTCTACTTGCTAGCAGTTTTCTGGGGCCAATTCTGATCCCCATTGACAAGCTCAGACAACAGCTAATTAATTATTCTACTGATTAAATAAACATGTATTATTCTGTACATTGGAAGGAAAAGGATAAAAAGACACAATTGCTAGTATTATAACTTAGAGTCTAGTGAAATGCCTGAAAACCCATTATACGTAAAAGGCATTCACAGGCATTATCTGATATGGTATACAACCCTCTGAGAGATGCTTTTTATATGGGAAAATTGAAACGCAGATTGGTTTTACTGACTTGCTCCCCTTAGCATAGCAATTAAATGGGAGAATAAGTATTTGAACCCAGGCCCTCTTGCTTTCTCCAAAATATCACATTGTCTGTGAGAAAGCAGTTTCCTACAATATCTGGAAGATTCATCTGCTTCTTGTTGCTGTTTGCACTATTGGAGAGTAGACACATGCATTTACGATGATAAGGCTAAAAGGGATTAATTTGGCCAAATCCAAGTGTTGCCTTGATAAGGACTCTGTGATATATGAAGTTGCTGGGAAAACCTGATCGCTCCAACAGTTGTATTGTGCAGCTTTTCAATTATGTGATGTTTTGTTTCTGTGGATTTTTATTTTCAGAGAGCTCAGAGGAAGAGGGTGGGAATAATCTTTGTTAGAGGAATGTTAATGCTCTTGCAGATATTTTCATTTTCATTCAGCAAGATAAAGGGGGAGACGATTGATTTTTACTAAGGCTAATATGGAGCCTGGCTTCTGTCTTTGAATTTGTTGCCTTTATACCTTTTTCTTTCCTTTTCCTCCTTCCCCCATCTCAATGTCTGCTGCCTGTCCTCATAGGTAAAGTTACTTGTTAGTTTTGGCAAGTATTTTTTTTTTTTTAAAGATTTTATTTATTTATTTGAGAGAGAGAATGAGAGAGAGAGAGCACATGAGAGGGGGGAGGGTCAGAGGGAGAAGCAGACTCCCTGCCAAGCAGGGAGCCCGATGCGGGACTCGATCCCGGGACTCCAGGATCATGACCTGAGCCGAAGGCAGTCGCTTAACCGACTGAGCCACCCAGGCACCCCCTTGGCAAGTATTTTTTAACAAATTCTGCCCATGTTTGGTGGAGAGGGAGAGTCTTTATGTTACTGATGGAAGGTGTGGCAGCTTGATGAGTGGTGTGGGATTTTGTATTGTCCCAGCAAGAATTCTAGACCACAAAACAAGCAGACAAACAAAAATCTCACCCCCCCGCCCCCAAATAAGCAAACAAACTAACAAAACCCAAACCAACCTGATTTACAAAAAAATGCCTACTCTTTGGGCTACTTGCAGCCTCCTGTTGCAGAATGATCTGGGGACACTAAGGTGTTGGTTCTATTCCAGCTTTAGTCTTCTCAGTTAGATAATAATTGCTCTTTTCATTGGCTAACGACTTTTTAAAAACTGCAATGAGAAGGCATACTTTAGTTCTCATACTAACCAGTGCAGAGGATCTTTCAGCCTGCACCCAAGTTAGTAGAGACTTAGGCCAATATCTTCAAATAGGAAACATTTTCAGTGAATCCAATTACTGGGTTCATATCCCCCCTTTGCATTTCTGTGGAAGAATCTTTTATTCATTTAAATCCAACTAGGTGGTTCTCAAACTCTCTGGGGCACCGAGTGGCCTGAGGAGCCTACCAACGTGTAGATTGTTAGATATTGTAATTCAGCAGGGTGGGATAGGCTCCAGGAATTAGCACTGGGTGATTCTAATGCCCAAGGTCCTTCCGCCACATTCAGAGAAATCTCTTTCCAGAACAATGGTTCTCAGATTTAAGTTTGTTTCAGGATCACTAGGAGACTTTTAAACACAAATTGTTGGTCCCCACCCCCAAAGTAGGTCTGGGGCTGGGCCCGATAGTTTGCCTTTTCTCACTAGTTTCCAGGTGATGCTTCTGCTGCTCTTCGGGGGACTCCACTTTGAGCACCACTGCTCCTGAGTATTCCAGGGGTGGTCGTCCATTGGTCAGCAGAGAGTCAGACTTTGACAAATAACACCGATTCTGAGGGATATGAAGGCTTAATGCCTCAGCCTACAGTTTGTTGAAGGACAACTCCTATCAGACATAGGCTCCCTTTTAGGCAGTGAGTTACCATTGTTCATAACAGAACTTCAAACTGAGACCCTAATTGAACAAATTGCTAAGTACAGGTTTTAGAGGGTGCTCACAGAGTGTCCAGTGCATAGACTGCACCCATGCTGACGTAGCTTATCTAAAACGGATTTAACATGTTAATTGTTCTATAAATAACATCAAAGTACCATGAACAGGAGGTGCAGTTCATGGCTTTACTTTATCAAGGACTGTTCCAAAGTACTGATTTGAGTTACTGTGAAGCACAGTTATCAACTGGGTTGAAAATAAAGCTATTTGCACTGGTAGAGTCCATAAAAGGTATTAGCCAATTATTGGCTACTAGTCATAATATTAATTGGTTATTTATCCTTTATCAATCAATTACTTCCTCTATGCAAGGATCTCTGCTGGCTTTCTCACTACTTCATGAATCAGCTAGCCTCATAACCAGAATTATTTGGTTTAAATTTATTCTTACGAATGACCAAGAGAGTTATTTTTTCCTAGTCACCAGACTGAGGTGATTATGTATTATTTGAAATGCGAATGCTTGTGAGCTTCTGGTACTGTTTCAGGTCACATGCATTTTCTCTCCCATGGATATAGGTGAGTAACTTTTAAATAGCAAAATACTTCCTTAAGAGATTTAAGTAGAATAATAATAATAAAAAAAAATCTGTTCACTTTTTCCACTTTTAATTTTCCCCAGCAATTTTATTGCAGAGTGGATGGGAGTTTAGAAGGTTAATAACAGAAAACACAAGTAGTCTGGATGATTTGTAATGTCAGAAAAAGCAGAGGAAGAGAATATTACCAAATAGTACAAAACAGCCTTCTAAATTAAGATCCAAAAGGCTAACACAAAAACCATAGGCACTTCATTATAAAATTGGCTATCATCTATCCATAATATTGATGAAGCTGACAAGCTGAGCAGGAGCTTTTAAATCCTTCAGGATTTTTTCCTGCTCTATTTTGCATTTCTAGGAGAAGGGAAGAAGGAAAAAGATATACGTAGTTATGTTAATCTCTGAAAAAGCTTTTCAATGAAATTTTAACCCCTGCCATGTGCCAAGTGCAATAAATATCTAGCTTTTGTGTTGGATATACATATTAAAATCCCAACCTTCTTTTTTAGTGAGCCTTACATCTAAATTGCAGTGTTTGGATGATCACACTATTATACGTGATATAAAAAAAAAAAAAAAAGACAGGAAAAAACACCACCACAAAGAAGTGATGGTAATTGCACCTGGTCTGGGCTAGGAAAGGTAATTACCATTTCTCACTGCTTCTCCTCTTATGTGAAGTTCATTTGGATGACCTTTTGCCATTTTTGCCAAATGACATAGAGTCCCCTGTTTTTGGACTGAAAGCACTCTAGCTAGTCTTGCTGTTATAGAAAAATTTCAGCAGATCCTGGTCTGCAGTTACGATCAGAGACCAATGAATGTGCGGGCAGAATTCTGTTTACTCTGGAGCAAAGAGAAGCCTTTGTTTATCTCATTTGACCCAAGCCTAGTTTCAAGGATTTGATATTGGCTTTGCCAAAAAGTCAAAATAATGTACATGCTGGTGAAATTGCATTTCAGCAATCAAAAATGATAAATATCATTAAAAAAATGAAGTCATTGGGATGCCTGGGTGACTCAGGTGGGCATCCGACTCTTGGTTTCAGCTCAGGTCATGAATCTCAGGGTCATGAGATGGAGCCCCTGTTGAGCCGGGGAGTAGGGCTCCATGCTCAGCAGGGAGTCTGCTTGAGATTCTCCCTCTCCCTCCACCCTGCCCCTCCACCTGCTCGTGCTCTCTCTCTAAAATAAAAATAAAATAAAAATAAAGTCATTGTGCTTAGAAACCAGATACGAGGAGCAGCCTAATGATAGTTGGCAAGAATGGATCTCAAGAGTTTCTCAACTGTGATTCAGGCACCTCAAACCCATCGTAGAGGTAGAGCTGGGTGTGGAAGTGGGTGGAGCCTTAGAAAATTGTTCATTGTAGTTTTTAGATGTTGGCCACTCTTCTTTGCAGGGAGCGACAGCGTGGCTTTGTCAAAAACTAATGATAATGGCTCCTATTATATAAAATATGATCATATATGGATATAGCCCAATGCCCTACTTATCTGGGTTATTCTGCCGAAAGTTCTATTTTAGCCCAAATTACCTGCTTTGGGAACAAGGATGCTTTTCTCAGGGGGTAATTACCAGTGTAATCGGAGTACCATCTGCTTGCCTTATGTTCTGTAGATGGCTCAAAGGAGATAGTTTCAGGAGAGTCTTGGAAACAGAACATTTCAGGAGGGGGGAAATGAAGGTAACCGAAAAGAAAGTAATAATTAGGAGTTTAAAGAGGAAAAGCATATGGTGTTGAGCATATAACTTAGAAACCAGCATCCTAGACCCTTGGCCCAAGTGAGATTTCCCCAGGAGTAAGAACTAAGAGAAATCCAAGCTAGAACAGAGAGTGACCAATTAGCCTAAAGGGGCTCTCCGGAGGGGCCAGTGAAGAGGAGCAGCAGATGGTATTCATTTGTGATTTAGTGGTGAAGGCGTCACTGTGGGCTAGGTGCAACGGCAGAAGCTTGCTTTCCATATTCTAGACAAAACTTTACAAGGGAAGCCTGAGAACCCTGGAGAATTTTCGTGCCACCATCATTCATTTGCAAAATGCATTTAACACCTCCTAAGCAGGATGTCTTCCACTAGGCTCATAGAGCAGATATGCTGATGTGTAACTTATGGTGCCTTCCCTTGGGGATTGCATGATGCTGGGGGGTGGGGACGGAGGAGAAATAAGTTGTGTGCATGTCCAGGTAACTGCCATCCATGGCACATAAGTGGCACGTTAGGGAGACAAGGCGTTCTGGGGTTTCACAGAGGTGAGAGTTCCTGCTGGGGCACCGGGAGAGGCTTCACGGAGGATGAGGAATTTGAGCAGGACCTGTGTGGCTGGAGAGAATTTTGCTAAGCAGCGAAGGGCTGCCTAATATGGAGTTAGGAGTCTGCACAAAAACTTCAGGGACCTTAAGTAGAAGTGGTTCAGGATTTTAATATTAATCTGATGAGACAATAATTATATAAATATTTTTCACGCTTTAAATACATCTGAAATGTGATTCTGCATTCTTGGGCGATTAAGCCTCACTTGAAAAGATGTGCACAATCAACCTTCAGTGTTTCTAGCTTTAGCATATGTTAATCCTGCAGCTGTGACCCCAGAAATAGAATTTTAGCAGGAATAATTTTTTTATGTCTTTAATTTTTTAGCTTTGACAAACAAAAGGGGAATGGCTTGAACTGCAAAAGCCATTGGTCTTGATAGAGTGTCCTCTGTTTAGAGCCAGGCTGGGGGTGTTTTTGGAGGAATCAGAGTTTCCATTGTCACCCTGGCCCCCATATTCCACGTGAGTTGGTCCCTGTTTCTCAGTGTCGGTGGTTGAATCTATATAATGGGAATGCTTGCATCCATCATATTTCTGCATTCATAAAATAAAAAAAAAAACATCTTTCAGTAATTTTTGGATCTGGCAAGAAAGTAACATTGGGATACAGGATATTTTTTCACAAAGGCAAGTTATAGAGCTACTTTTTTTTAAGAGAATGAACACCTAGAAATCACCATCCAAGTATAGTAAAATCACATTATTTTGTAGCATATTTCTTTTAGCATATTTTCTTTCCTCCCTCAATTCTCACAAGTTCATACAAGTCCTAGCTCTTACCCTTCCAGCCCCATCCACACATCAGCCTCTTTTCTCATGCTTCCTCCACTGTCAGCCTTCAGGTCTGCCACAGCAGAAACCTGGACTCTCCGCAGAGCTGATTGGATCAACTGAGGTGTGAATTATGTTTAATTAGAACCTGTCACTTAGAAGTACATGGAAGGGCGTTTAACCTCTGTTCATTCCACCTCAGCTCCTCAGAGCCCCCCAGGGCTCCACTCTGCAGGGTGTGCATGCTGTTCATGCCAGAATGGGCCACCAGTGGTCCTTCCATGTCCGTGAGCTGTCAGAGGGCACATTCACGCTGCAGAATCAATGCCACAAAATAGTCCTTAATCCCCGTCCATCCTCCTATTATGAAAACCATCCAAGGTGTGTGTAGGCGATCAGGCATGTGAGCTTTCCTGTCCTCCGTCCCTCAGAGGGCTCCTTGTTCTCCTGGACACCCGGCTGTCCCGCAGAATGGGCGGACACATTTCACTGTCATCTTCACTGTGGTGGTGACTGAAGACAATTGTCATGAGATTTCCCAACTCTTTAGAATGTTCAACCCCAACCTTGCATTTCCAGCTGATGGTAGCCACCATCATTTGGTCATCCCCTGTGACACTTCAGGTTATGTCTGGGCCCAGCCAGCCAGGACTTAAGTTGGCATGGGTCCGTTAAGTTGGTGACTCTGTCAGGAAAACCCTGGTGAGAGGTGGCTGGGGCGGTACCGTCTGAGGTCAGTGGATGGCCAGTATGGAGGGTGTGAGCCATGAGCAAATGGCTAAGCCAACTAAGCCAACCATCAGTTGGAAAGACTAGTTGCTGGGAAGTCAGAAAGAAGCAGATTAGGTGGAAACAATATTGAGGTGTTGATGGGGCAGATGTTGCTCTAGAATTAACGTAAGTTACATGTATCCAATGCAGATATCTTCTCTGGATGGTTTGGCACGCGTTCCTGGGTCAGGGGAATGCACCTAAACTTCGCAGGAATACTACACAAATCTGTACACCTGAAAAATGAACTTATTATCTTCTGTTTCCTTCCAGTGTGTTCCATATGAATGGCACCATGATTCTCCCTGCGTCTCCCTCAAGATCCATTTGATTGTTAAGTCCTTTTAGCTCTGTCTCTGAGGTTTGTCTCACACCCTTTGGCTGTTTCCTTCTTCTCTTGTGCGGTCCACTGCCGTAGCTGGCGCCCTAACGGGTCTTGTCTCCAGCTGTGTTCCACTCTGCTTTTTACTCAGAGTTGGCAATCTTCCCGAACCAACCTTTGGTTGGTTATTTACTCACATGCTCCAAACCTTTCACAGATTTCTCATTCCCTTTAGAATAAAGAGCAATTTCTCAGCTGGCGTGCTAGGCTGTCTTTGATCTAGTTTCAGTATGTTCTAACAAATGTGTTTCTCATCACTCCCCTTCTTCGTGAGCCATCGCTGCAGGCAAATGAAGGGGAGTGCTGCTCTCTGCGGCCATACCTCCCATTTTCCCACCTTCGTTGGTCTGCTTCCCTCTGCTAGGGCATTCTCCTTTCAACTCTGCCTCTACCACTTTCAAATGACTGGATCTGACCTATTCCGCCCCAGTTCAAATGCCGTGTCCTCTGTGCAATCACCCATCATCATAATAGCTAAGATGGAATTCATCTTTACCTCTCCTGAACTCCAAGGCATTTTATTTATACTTACCTTAGTTTATGTTTTCATTGTGCATATATTTTATAGTCCCTTGTAGGACTGAAATATCATTAAGGTTAAGAGTATAGTCTGTTCAGTTTTGTAGCCACCTAGCTCTTAACACAGTGCAATACAATTGATGATGTACAAGAAATACTATTTGAATGAATTAGTAAATGAATGACATAAAGAACAAGTATCCATTCCTACAAATATGTGTGCTAGAAATTTTGCTGCTCATACTGTTATGGACAGAGGTTTTGTGTGGGTATCACTTGGTCTCGGTAGGTCCCAGGACAATGAAAGACGCAAAGAAACAAAACTGCAGGGTGTTTGAGTTAGATTTAGAAGAAGCTCAAGGGGAAGCTAAACTTGTACTTCTAAATAGTTTGATTGGAGAGGAAGTTATTTGCTAAAATGCCTTCTGGAAAGGTAAATGATAGCATGGTGATTCATACAGAAGATTAATGCAAGCTATCGAGTATATTATTTTGGAAACGTTATTTTGGGGGATTGGGTCAGCAGACATACATTCTGCCTGTAATTCCACAAGGCTGCACATTTGGTCATTACTATTTCCTTTCGTTTTTGCTTACCCATTTGTTCAGTTAACCAGGAAAGTCATCTTCTCTGATTGCTAAATGATGATACTGAAATTTGCTCGGAAAGAAAAAAACAACAACATTCTTTTTGTAGACTTTGTCATTCCCTGTGATATCCCTGCATACAAGTCTGCCTCCTTTTCTTACTGACACCAGGAAGGTAAACTGTTTGATGATTCTGGAGAGAAGCAAGCAACACGAAGTGAGCCCTACCATATCCTTTCTCGGATTGGAGTTTAGGAGAGCTTAAGAGGGGAAAGAGCAAATTCTATATGAAAATTAGATTATTTTAATTGATGCATCAGACAATATTTCATTTAAGCAGTAACACACATGATTCCTCCAATCTTGTCATATTGATGTAAAAGAAGAGGATTTCACAGATGGTGCCCAAATAGGATGCTTTGAGAAGCTGTATTAATTCAAGTAGCACAAGTGTAATAGAAATCTGTGGAAGTTTAAGGGCATTCTCGAATGACTGGATGGAAAGAAAATGGACTAAGTTATGAACAGGCTAGTTTGTGGTAAAGGAAGTCACTCCTGGCACTTCCTTTCATGGAACCACTCTAAGTGGGACAGACCAGCTGAAGATACTATTGGCCTTCCACGGAAGAGTCAACGTGGCTGAGTTGGTAAGACACACAGGGAAATACTAGAGAAGAGACACTTCTATCACCGAGAGGTGTGGTCCATGAGTTGGGGATGGGAAATAACATGGTTAGGCTTCAAGTTAGCAGGAGTATGGTGGAGGAAGAGCTGGAGGAGGGAGGAAGGAGATGTCTGCTCTGGGTTTTGTCCTCCTGAGTGGTCCATGGGATGGACCATGAGGAATGGAGTGACTTCCCTACTCGTGTGTCATCTGCCACTGAAGCCTTCAGTTGAAGGACTGCTCAAACCTCTGGCACCCTTCATTGGATGTCATCAATCAGGAGAAGACAGGAGAGGTGGTATTTGGATGTGTGTGTGTGTGTGTGTGTGTGTGTGTGTGAAGGTGTGTATATTGTGCAAGTGCAGGTGTGTGTGGGTGTGTGTACTTGGGAGTTTCAGTGTTTGTTTTTATGTGTGTACAGGAGTGGAAATCCTGAAGGGGGTCATTCATTCTGTAATTGTCATTTACTGGAGGAAGGGAAGTGTAGATAGATGATTCCGTCTTAATACAATTTTCTGGTTATCTGCTAATGAATTATTTTTGTTGGGGTAGATTATTTTTTTCCCCTGTAATCTGAGTTTCTGCATGAATTACTACAACATCCTTATAAATGGGATGAGGGACAGTAGTAATGATATCAATAGTGTTTACCCTGTAGATGATTTTGAAAGTGATATTGTGTTCAGTAAAAATTGGAGCTGTTTTCTTTTCAGCAAAGTTTGGCTTAAGTTGTAAACATTACCAACTATTTAGAAAGTTAAAAATAAATTATTTCAAAGGCAATATGCTGTTGTTGAGTTTTAGAAGTATAATATTGGAGTTTGGCTAGCTCACCTCTGCAGAATACATTCCACTGTGGCATTACACAGTATTTCCATATATCTTCATTTTATGATCTTCATTTTGAATGATTTGATGGTTCAGAGGTGTGGTAATAGATATGAATTTTATTTTGACATGTGGAAGAAGGCATTTAGATGCGGGTGTGTGTGCACTGTGAAATGATTAGAAATTATTATGGGGTAGAAAATTTGTGATTGAGTTTGAATGATTGAATCTATTTTAAAATGTGCAGAGCTGTTAGCTTTCAAAATAATTTGTGCAGTCAAAAGAAATCAAAATTCATTTCAGTTATTCATATTTTATTTTTGAAATAAGCCATAGTTATTTTATTATTTTTTTTAAAGGAACAGCTTAACTACAACACTGATTCTCCCAAGGAGGAAGGAATCTTCTAGAAATCATGGCAATATAGTGCTTTCCTTAAGATGAAATGATGAATTAGTAAATGACAACACCAGTTATTTTTCTTTTCATTAATTACCCGCTTCTCTGAATTTTAGTTAATATTTGTAAATAGCTTGTGTTAACGAATGACTGGGGGCATTGGAGCATGAAGGAAAAAGAACTAGAAGCTAGAGGGTAAAGTGAATAAGGGTCTGATGGATGGCAAAGGTCCAGGGACTGGGGGAAGAACCATGGCATTTCAGATGAAAAATACCAATTTGAAAAGGCCCTTTTAATTTATTTCTTTCCTATTACTCCTGGTTTTTCCTTCATTTATTCTGTTCTTATTTACTTATGTGTTCCATCAGATAACAATCATAGGGAAGAACCACGAGAGTCCTCTATAAAGCCCTACATGGAGGGCCGGATGAGTGTTTGGGGAAGGAAGAAACCCTTCAGCAGTTTAGACTGATTTTAGGATATGCCCATTTGTTTTCTTGTTTTCTGATAGTATTCTGGTTTTTCAGTGACACTCAGTTGCAGATCCAATGAAACCAGGAATTTTGACTATTGTCTCCAGCGGTGTGGAAGATAACATGAAATGAGCAAGGACATAGGAAGAGAAAATGTCTGTAGCCTTGAAGAAGTGACACATCGATGCATTTATTTACTCACAGTGTCATTGACTAATTTAGTGACAAGTGAAGCAATAACATTGAAATCTTGCTAAGATTTAGACTTGCTGAGTCTAAGACATCTCACTCTCCATGTGTTTTCTGTAGCAGATGTCCCAAAGCAGTGGAGGGAGACACCTAGAAATGCTTCTTTTTTACTGGCCCCTGGACGTAAATGCACAACTGGAGGTCTCGGGTCATCTTTCTACCTTCCCAGTAGCTCTCAGGAGTGTCCTCCTGCAGAAATTTCTTCTAGGTGTCTTCAGGCCATAAAATAGACCCACTTGTGGTCATACAAGTTTCTGATGGCCACCTCGGGAATTTGAAATAGCCTTGTACTATTTTTTTCCCCGAAAGCTCAGAAAGTCTCCCAATAAAGGCAGGTTTTCTTCTTTATGATTACTGCACACCATTGGATATTCTTTTGAACTTTTTTGCCTTAGATATGTTTCTACATATTATTTATTTACTACCCATGGTATCCACCTCCTAGATGGATTTGCAGCAGATTATAAGACAAATATACAATACCATCATTAGAACAAAGACACTTAATAGTGTAACAAAAGCAGCAATAACATCGCTACTTATTTTGCTCTTTAACAAAGTTTGCCGGCACTTTCCAGGTATTAACTCACTAAATCTTTTCAACAACACTTTGTAGTAAATGCTATTTGTATTTTTATTTTGGTTATAAAGAAACCCAGGGGTGCCTGGGTGGCTCAGTCGTTCAGCGTCTGCCTTCGGCTCAGGTCATGATCCCAGGGTCCTGGGATCAAGCCCCACATCGGGATCCCTGCTCAGTGGGGAGCCTGCTTCTCCCTCTCCCTCTGCAGCTCCCCCTGTTTGTGTTTGCTCTCTCTGTCAAATAAATAAATAAATAAAATCTTAAAAAAAAAAAAAAAGAAACCCAGACTTAGGTTACTTACCTTGCTCAACGTCTATGATAAAGGCAAGTAGGGGAATGGTGTTTACTGTGCAATTACTAAGTGCCTAGTGCTGCACAATGCATCACTCAAGGAATAAAGAGCCTTTGCATCAAAATTCATGCACTAGGAAAATTAACCACCATCAAGGACAAAGTTTTTGCACTAAATTATCTGGAAGGCAAGACAAAATCAAACAAAAAATATGATGTTACACCGCTGTCATTATTTCACTGAAAAAATACAGGCTTTTGACAAAGATGTAATAATATCAGGGTGGAGTAAGACCGGAAGATACATTTTTGAGATAAGGCTGGTCTTTTGGTGCTTTTGAAATTGGTTTACAACTGACCCTCACTTCTTCTGTAGCAGGATATAGGGCAGAGTAATCAATGAACTGAGTTTATTCATAGGTGGTTTAAATTTTTTAAAAAATATTTTATTTATTCATTTGAGACAGAGAGATACAGAGAGAGAGAGAGCATGAGCAGGGGGAGAGGCAGAGGGAGATGGAGAAGGAGACTTTCTGCTGAGCCGGGAGCCGGACTTGGGACTTGGGGCTTGATCCCAGGACCCAGAGATCACGACCTGAGCTGAAAGCAGACTCTTAACCATCTGAGCCACCCAGGTGCCCCACTTGGGTTCAACTTGAGACATTTACTTTTTGAGTGTCCCCAGTTTCCAAACCTTACCACTGTGGAGGAGTGAGGAGGTTTTATTAACCCGAGTTAGGTAATATACATCCTTGTTTGCTAGGAAATTTGTTGGAAGATGCTCATTTTGTACAGGTCGCAGCAAAGTCAGCCCAGAGATTTGGCACTTGCTATTTATAGAGCAGGTAATTTTTCTGGGGAAGCATCCCTGGTGCCCATAACTGAAGTGAATGACTTAGCCCTAAAAGGTTCAAGACCCTTCTCAGGCATTCTGTGAAACTAAACCTTTGAATTTCTGCCCTCGCCTTGCCCCCTTAGGGATGCCTTTTACCAGGAAGGGATAGCTGCTGCCTTGGAGCAGATGTTTGCAATTTGGGTTTCAAAGACTATTATCAAAGAAAATAATCCTCCTCTGTCTCACCTGGTTAGCCCCTTCTTTGCTCGGAAAGAATTGCGTGCGAAATGGTAAGCAGAAGAGGAATCCACGCCATGTTCACCCCCAGGAGATGGGAACCCTCCATACACTGAAACCAAGGGCCTAGATAGAGGCTGCCGATGAAGGTCTGGGGGGAGCTCTGTCTGCTTGGTGCCTTTGGGTACAGCACTTGACTTGGTCCGACGCTAAGAACTGGCCTTTGAAGACATTCAGTGTCAAAGGAGAGCTGCCAGAAAGAAAGGGTCCCTTCTCTTCATGGGGTGCACTCGCCTGCCCATGTGAGCCATTCCCTGCTGGATGTGAGTGCAGGAGAACATTTTCTACACCGTGGAAGTGACCTGTCATTTGAACGATTAAGGTCACTGAGTAAAAAGCTCCGTGTTGCTTACGACTGAGAAGTCTTTGCAAAGGTCCCTGACACCCAGGAGGGAACCAGTGTTGTCTGAAAGACCTAGAGAGGCATAAAAAGTCAGAGAGGCTCGTCCCAGCAGCTACCCTGGGAACAGTGACCTCTTCTGTGTTTGATGGCCGCTCATACTTATTATCAACCTCACAGCCACTGGAATTTGATGAAAAAAGAATGCTGGTCTAAGGGGAGTGTAAATCACGATGCAGATTTCAATTTGTGATTAGCTGTATTTGTATAAAAATGTTCAGAGGTCTTGAACCATGAAAACTAAAAAGCATACCCAAGAAATAGAGGATGGTCATCATCCTAATAAGAGAAGACGTTGATAATTTACTGCTGGAGGAAAAATGATCAAAAAGAGATCCAGAGGCCCCAGGTGCTCTGTGGCGAAAAACAGTTCTGAAGAAAAATGGCAAGTGTGCTTTCAGAAATAAAGATATTATTGAAATACCCTTTCTAACAGAATTATTTTTCTTCGTGCCCAAGAAGTCATGAATAATACTTAAAAACAGAAAACATACTTCCTTTATAATCTTTCGCAAATCCCGTTGAATGTTAAGCTCCCCTTAAGCTCTATTTACAAAGAATTCCACCAATGTTCAACTTGATATGGTGGATTTACTCTTACTATGCAATTGGAAAATTGACTTTTGTGCTCCTGAGGATTTCTTTTTTTTTTTAAACAAACCGAATTTCTGAAATTCATTATTTTTTCAATAAAATGCATAGCTAATGATATTAAGGCTTTTCTACACCTTTCTACTACGTTTCATTTTCTCTTGAAATAGACACGGGTTTGTGAGCTGATGTATAGGAAAAGTTAATCAGAAAATACTTTAAAATTAGAATTCTTGGGCTGCCAGGCTCACTTTTTCCAGTAGGGGGCAGGAAAGGACTACATATAAAAGCCAGAGAGCCCCTTCTTTTCCAATCCTACATCTTTGCAAACCAATTAAGTTCCTGAATTGTGAAATGCTAAGCATGATAGGGAAAGGATATTTAAATCCATTAAATATAATCTTTTCCTTATATCAGAGGGCTATTAGGCATGATCCTTAGCTGCTCAGTGAATCTCTCTGGGAGAGAAAGAAATGAATTTAGGAATTTGGGAAAGGCCAAGAGAATGGGATGCCGCCCTTTGGCCAAGATACCTTGTCAGTTCTCCAGCAAACAGCTATGGTGCCCAACCCCCTCCACATCGCTGGGGCAAAAAAAAAAAAAAAAAAAAAAATCAATCAATCAATCAACCGGACCTGTTAAAATGCTGAGTATCTTGTAAGACACTTTTCCTATACTGACATGCATGTGCATAGTCATTCAAGTGTCCCTGTCTAAGTAGCTGCTTTTAGTCTATATTAGAGACAGACATTCTATTTATGTTACGGATAATGAGTTCACACGCATATTGGCCAATGCAACTGAGAGAATCAATTACTCATAATTGATCCAAGCTGTAAACTTTCCAGTTATGGTTCAGGCATTCTACAATCATCTGTACAGTTCCTCCAGAGCAAATTTCTAAATCCAACCCGGACTTTCTTACTAGATATATATATATATATTTTTTTAAATACCACTAATTCAAATGCATTTTCCATGTTTTTTTCCCTCTGCTAAGTTCTTAATTTTGACAGAGTGCTTTTTCCCTTTTTCTAATTGTTATGGGAAGAAGTAGCCTACAAAATCAAATCAATTTACTTCATGATGCATTTGATGTATAAATATATATATATATGTTGTCAAAAATATTATTTTGGAAAAGACTCAATTGTGTTGTTTAAAGTATAGTATTGGTAATCATTTTGGTGTACTATAATACATCTAAAAGGAAACACAATGCCATTTGTCATAAACTTCTACTCTTCCTTGGTTTGTGTAATATTTCCTGGCTATATAAGTCAATAGCTTCCACATGATGAGGTTATGTTCACTTGGTTACTTGAAAAACAGATGGTTATTTGAACATAAACTAAGGTACTTAAAGGACGGTATCTGAGGTACAGTGATGTAAAGACTATGGTAAAGTTGTCTGAATCAGGTAAACGGCCTCCCAAAGGACATTGTCATATTTTATAATCTGTTCCTTGGGAATAAATTTGCTTTGTTTACATGACATTGTATTTTGTATGATTTACAGAGTCACTAAAAGAGAATACGAAACTCCACTTCCTTTTAGAAGTAAATTCTAACTGTAGGTATGCTGGTTTCATTTGTGATGGAAATTTAGAAGATCCAATTTAGGAAAAAAGGTTTGGCATATTGGACTAATGGTCAGTATCGCTTACCCTGTAAGCAGGCTCTGCATGACAAGCAAGCAAGACCTTCAGATGAAGCAAGGTTTATGTATGTTGAGGGGTTTATTGGATTTTTGTGGAAACTAATTTGTCTACTTTTTCCATGTTTGTTTTTATCTTATTTCTAAGCATTGGTTTGCTTATTTTTCCTTTTCTGGACAAGATTTTGATCTGTTCTTAGTAAGTCATCTGTACCAGGGTCATATTAAAATGCTTCTGATAAGCTCTCAATAGATTTTTCTTCTTCCTTGACTTTTATCTATGGTACTTCTTCTTGCCTGTTAGTATATGTGGGTATAGGGAAGAGACACGGAACTTTTTCTTTTTTAGTGAAAATATTACCCATGTAGAGAGGGGAAGTGAAGTGGTTTTCTCCCAGAGCTCTTCAGTAGATAGGAAGTTATTTTTACTCATCTCTGGTCTGTAAGTTTGGATTAGCTTCCTTACTAGAAAATGTTTTAAGGCAGCACATAGATTGCATTTTTAATTATGATTCTTCATCTTTATAGAGGGCATTCTATCTATATCAAAGTGCACTGTAAAAACATCCCCTTGTAGATGGTTCATATTCTGAATACTCCAAAGAGAAGACTTACCCTGAAAAACGATTATATTATCCTATTAATTTGAAGGTCTCCCACATATATGAATTTATCCAATACATTGAAAATATACAATACATGAAAATAATGCATGTCAATCTTCCTGCCCCTAATTTATTTGTTAGAAAAGGGGCAAACTGTTGAATTCAGGAAGCTGTTTTACATTCATTTCGTTCAGCATTTTTTTTTTTTTTTAAGCAACTGGGTCAAAGGATCTGAGGAACTCAAGACAAGAAAATGGTCGCATTTAGCACAAACTTAATTCTGAGCTAAGTGAACTTGACCTGCTTTATTGTGAAAAGGGGTGTGGGCGTCCGTCCATTCCTTCTGGTCTTCGTGCTCCTGCAAAGTGACAGATCAACACTATGCTTTGTGGTTTCTCCAGCACAGACATTTGTCCTCACACGTGCTTGGAAAGCTTCTGTGACATAACCTCCTTTGGAGCGCTGGCTGGTGGAAATGGAGGCCTGCGGCCCCGGGAGGAGGCGTCTCAGGCATTTGCGGAGACCCTTGAGGGGAAGGTGAGACCAAGTGCCACTACCGGAAGAAGCTGCAGAAACTGCTGCTTCTACTCAGACTACCTTCCTTTCAACTTCTGCTTTGTTTTCCAAGAAGGTCGATCATGTGGGCCGTAGAGAAATGGAATCTGTAATGCCAAGTGTCTTTGGTGGGCGATGTAAATTTTAGAGGCTAGAAGGCATTTAGGTATTTTAGCCTTGGAGCTGCGGGCTTCTCGTGGTGTCGGCATCAGTAAACAGAGAGAGCCTACTGTATACATTCTCTAGATGTGCCTTTCTAATCTCTTTTTCTCTGTCACGGTTCTCTTTTGGCCTTTGTTCTAAAAAGGGTAATTCACTATGACATGCAGAATTCATTAATGTTTGTCACTCTTGTAAATTTTTAAATCATCAACAACATGTATCACAGGGCAAAAATGTGCAACTGTCACACGTATTATTTTGCAGTTGTTTACGGACTACGACATTTTTTATAAATAGTGTATATGTTAACGGTTTAGACATCAGAAAATAAGCCTTTAATTGGTTATGCATCCTGCCTTTCTGTGCACTTCCCTGAGTGCAAACAGAAGCCCATTTGCAATGGTTTCTGTTAATTTCTATTTAGCTAATATATGTGCTTATTTTGGTTTGACCATATGTTTAGAAGAAAAAGTCATCCGAGGAGGTTTCTGCGTGATATTGCCTGTTTGCATCTTAGAATAGGGGCTTTTCGGTTCAGACCGAGGACTGTAGCGTGTTTTGTTATAATCAGGACTTAGAAGTTATTTTGGCATTTTATGTGTTTAGACATGTAAATTGAAAATTTCTCATTTTCTTTTTTTTTTTTTTTTAAAGATTTTATTTATTCATTCATGAGAGACAGAGAGACAGAGAGAGAGAGAGGCAGAGGGAGAAGCAGGCTCCCAAGGAGCAGGGAGCCCGATGCGGGACTCGATCCCAGGACCCTGAGATCATGACCTGAGCCGAAGGCAGACGCTTAACCATCTGAGCCACCCAGGTGCCCCGAAAATTTCTCATTTTCTTGTGAAACCAGGATTTTGCATTTTTTCAATAATATCCCCTTAACCACAGATATATTTTATTTACACTTTGGAAATGGTCTATAAATGTTCCCCAGGATGAAAGATATTTAAAGGACACTTGAAAACACAATGATACACACTTTTGGAATTAAAAATAAGCAAATAAAAATGGGTTCCTCAGTTTCAAAACAAACTCCAAATCCCTAAGAGCAAAATGTAGAGCTGTCTTGTAGCTTGGGTTCATTTGGAGACAAGCCTAGAGACAGAAGTACTGATAGTTTATGAGACCAATTGTTTTCTTATTAACTTTGACTTGACTAGAAATAGGAAGGCAGTCTAACGCCCAACACATACGTTTCTGAGGAACAGGATGCAAGGGACAGCATTAGGTCCAGTGACCAGCACCCCACTTAGAGTCTGAGTTAGGAAGAAGAGACATTTTAACTCAATAAAAGGACCATTTATCTCTCCAAGGAGCTTTCTTAGTGGATACAAAGTTTCTTGTCCCTGGAAGAACAGATGATCACCCGGGAAGCATGTGTTGTTACACGGGATGCAAACATTAGCTCTGAGTCGTATTTCTGCCCAACCCTCCTTTAACCACTGGAGTTGAAGTTTCTGGAGTTCCGCATATGGGAATAAGCAGGATCTTCTGTGAAGCTCAGGTATTTCCTGTGTCTCACTCAGATGCGGTTAGAAACCATGCAGACAGACTATTAAATGATATTAACAACCAAGACTGCATGATCTATAACTGTTCCTCTTTTTCCTTCTTCTCATTTTCCCTGGCCTCAAGTCTTCATTTTCTCTGTTCACATTCCTCTCCTGCAATACTAAGAAGTCAGTATAATTTCTCACCGGGGACGGAGTGGGTCAATCACTTTTCCAGTGGTTTCTCTGATTCATTAATGTCTGTGCTATAGGGGGAAAGTAATTAAAGGAGGGAAAAAAAATCCCCATAAAATCTACCTCCCTAAACTGAGAAGCACAGTGATAGGAGAGCCAATTCCACAAGGTGACTTAGGTTTCCAGTGCTGCCAATCTGGCAGGTATTCAACACTAAATTTCTAAAAATTTAAAAAGGGGAAAAATACCTACTCTGCCAAGTATCACTCTACTGTCAATAAAATCAAATGAACTGCTTTTTCTGAATATTGACCCCCAAGGAGAAGAGCATGCTGATTACCTTAAACATCACAAATTCTTTTAAAATGTTTTATTCCAGGTGTTTTTTACTCTTTAAATATTTTATTAAGAATGATCAAGTATTTTCTATTAGAAAGTTGACCTTTGGGCTAATTAATTATTAATATTTTAAACTATATAGATTATGGCAACTTTGGAGTAGGTTCCCCCCCCCCCCCCAGTATGCCTAGAAGCCTAGTAAAATCCCACTTTTGGATTTTGGTGTAATATTATGTATTTTCCAAGAGGCATTTACATAAAACTTAATCTGGAATGTTGACAAGGAAAATGAAACAAGAAAAATAAAAATTCAACTTTCATATGAAAAGGAACCAATGTATGATTATCAGTGAAAAATTCTGAGTACTATAAAAAAGGCAAAAGGGATCAGAAGTATAAGCTATCATCCAAAACATACAGAGGAGAAGGTGTTTCTAATGGGCATTTAATGAGGAATAAGTTGCTGAAACTCCAGTTATTGCAGTGTTGGCTGGAAGGAAATGAAAATGTGGTACTAAAAGTAAAATATCCTTTGATTAACTACAACTTCAAAATGAAAGTAAAAACTGAAATTGATTATAAACAGAATGGGTAAAATAATGACATTCAGAATATCTTGGAGACTTCCTATACGTGGCTGGTGGTTACATGTGTTTGGAGGACATGAGAGGACCCATGGCCCTCTGGCAAGGACAGTTCTGTTTGCATCCTTCTCTAGGTAATCAAGGCAAATCCCAAGCACACAAATTGTGAAGTGTGTGGGTGACTTTGTAAATGACCAAATCAGAAGTGAAAGTATTATGTGGTTCTTAAAGCAAATCGTGTGACTCTCAAGGTACAAAGCTTGCTTGAATTACAATTCGATGTACAAAATATATGCTTACAAATATTTACATTACATTAGAGTCATTGAAATAAGGATGCATTTGAAAGTGCATACATTTATCACTCTTTACTTAATGTGCTTTAAATAGTAATCTCTGTTGATCCACCTTGGGGACAGACTAAGAAACTAGCAAGATGGTGGACAGCAGGGTAACTTAAGTATCTGCAGTAATTGCTGATCAATAATTCCTTAACTAATCACATCCAATTCATTCGTTGATTCATTCACTTATTCATCCACTGATGGCCCCAGATCATCACAGATGAGTCACATTGAGGCTGTGGCTCTAAATTGTTTAGAGAAGGAAGAAAGCTCTTCTTATGCTGAACTGTCAGTTTCAGAGATGGCTTCGCCTCCCCCCAAAATGGAGTGAAGATATAGGGATTCTTCGCCAATAAAGGACTCCTAGGAACATAAACAATTTTCACAGAGAGGCTTCATGCTTTTAGATGGAGGCATTGGGAAGTTTCAGAATATGACGGAAAAACATTTTCAAATGTAAGTATGGGGGGGGAATACAGAACTAAATATTATTAACTCTTAAAGTGCGAGAAGTGTGGTAGAGCTGGAAGCATCTAGGTGTCAGAATAAAAGAGACGAGGATTGGGGTTCACATTTAACTATTTAAGGGCTCTGTGGCTTTGGCTGTATTATCAACCACCCTGATCCTTCACTTCATCTTCTGTGAAATGTAATATAGGCCAAGCAGGATAATGGTGAGCATTAGGAACTGGGGATGTGAAGAACACACATTATTTTCTTCTCCTTTCGTGTGTGTGTGTGTGTGTGTGTGTACTCCAAATATTCCTACTACTATTTCTGTCCTCTATCATGGCCAATAGAGTTAAGGGTGCTTTATTACCATGTAAGTTCAGTATTAAGCTTTAATGGTATTGCATAGATGTTGACTTTTAAGACAACTACACTGGATAGAGGTAGAAGGTCATGGTCTGGTTCATGTTGTGACTGTATTTGTTGAAGCTTACAAGTGCTTTGTACTAAGCCCAGTGTGTTCTCTGCTTGAGCTTTATTTAATTCTCTCACCCACCCTAGGAGGAGGTATATTATCTCATGTTACAGCTGGAGAAACTAGGCCCTAGAGATCTGGAATGATTTGCCTCGCGTTAGTCAGTGGAGGAGTGGGGACTGGAACACACAGAGCAGGGGCATCCTTCCCTGACTCCATCACACACACAGCGAAGTGCGTAAGGAATCATGTTTTACCTGAACAAGAGTGCCCCTAAGTGTGGTGACATCTCACCGTGCTTGGGGGTTTGACCATAGTATTGTTAATGTAACCACACTACTGCTTGGTCTAATTTCTTTCCTTTGGAAAGCTTTAGGAATGTTAATTTTAAAAAATGAGTAAAATGTTTTATCTCTCCCCAAAGATGTCAGAAAATCTATACCTTACCTAATGTAAATCTACTAGAACAGAACTTTCTTTTTGTCCCCCCCACTTGTTTCCCCCCGCTTTTTTTTTTTTTCTTTTTAGTGTGTTGACGTGACCCCAGAACTTGGAACAATGTCTGGCATAAAGTATGTGCTGAAAATATTTTTTGTTGAGTCCTAGAGTAGTATCACTTTGAGAAATCCAAGAAGATAACCCAGACTACATTCCACCCATCACCTAGGGCAGCGTGAATTCCTTCCCAGTCAGAATCAGATTTGCATCCAAACTCTACAGCTTAATTATTCGGGTGCAACCATGATTATTTAGGGTTCAGTTCTGAGTTTGCTTCTTTTTATTTTATTTTATTTATTTATTTATTTATTTATTTATTTATTTATTTATTTATTTATTAAAGATTTTATTTATTTATTTGACAGAGAGAGACACAGCAAGAGAGGGAACACAAGCAGGGGGAGTGGGAGAGGGAGAAGCAGGCTTCCCGCGGAGCAGGGAACCCGATGTGGGACTCGATCCCAGGACCCCGGGATCATGACCTGAGCCGAAGGCAGACGTTTAACCGACTGAGCCACCCAGGCACCCAGTTTGCTTCTTTTTAAAAAATTTTCCTCTGTATGTATCTAGGATTGAATCTCAATTTAATAAGATAACGGAGAGGACACTTAGCTCTAAGCCTGGCCACTCTGAAAGTATTTGTTTCTCCTTCTTCTCTTTTTGACTTAATGATATGTCAGCTTATAATGTGCCACCGTTGATATTTGCAAAATTTCTGGACTCTGAGTGGTGTCAGTGAGATGGGAAATATTCTTATTTATTTTAACAAAAGGCATTATCTCCAAATGCCATAATGGATTTTCCATTAACAGAGCATTCAGATTCTAGCCTGGAAGACAAGTAGCTATTTCTTTGTTATGAAGTTTCATAAATATATTACTCTTGTCTTTATTTTGTTTGACTTCAGCTGAAAGACAGTTTTAACATAAATAAGAAAACTGCTTTTTAAAAAAAATTGTGTATAACCATCCACATTTGAGAATACTAAAATCTCTTGCTCTTGATACTTTATATTCTAATTTCTTACAGCCGTTTTTCGTTGTCATTCCATCTACAGGATTGGAAATGACCACCCTGTGTATGTAAAATTGCTTCTGGGAACTTTTCAATGTTTATCCCATATTGTGTTAGAATTACTTTTGGCTTCTAGAGTCAAAATTTGCCTCTCAACCTAGACTTAACATTTTTTTTTTTTTTTTAATCCATGGCCTTTGAAACAACATATTGGCATATTGTTTGTTCTTATCTGAGGTTCTGGGAGTTCCCTGGAGTTTTAAAATGTACTTTTTCTCATAAACCTCATGTGGAAGTTACTGTTTTGTTTTGTCTGCCCTGCATGCTTTCTGTTTTCTGTTTCAGAACAAATTATCCACTTACCAAGGCAGGCCGTGGATTTGCTCTGGTCTGTAAGCTGTTGCAGTCATTGTCTTGTATTCCAGGATCTAACCTCCCCGAGCTCTCATCCTGTTAACATCTGCAGCCTCAGTGAGATAGGACAGGCTTGGGCCTTGCCCCTGGAAATGCCACATGGATTCCATGTTGGCTGTTATGGATAAACAACTGGCAGATTGGATTCTCCCTATTTCATGTCAGTGCTGGAGAATCTCCTAGACCCAGCCTTAGTGTTTGGATGGTGTCAGGACTGGGGGACAGGTTCAGACCTTCCCAAGGTCTACACTTGATCTTAGCCAAAAGGCCGAGAAGCGATAGACCTTCCCAAGGTCTATAGCATGCTTCAGCAACGGGAAAAATACAACCAGCTGAGAAACAAGGAACTTGGAGCAGGCAGACTCTACCATTGAGTGTTAATAGATCTTTAAGTAAATGCTATGGGAGTGAGTCGCACCAGCAAGGTGTCTGGGTGTTGTCTGCTATCATCCTCTCTGACTTCTTCCCCTTCTTTGTTTTTTTTTAGGTTTAAATTCAATTAGCCAACACACAGTACATCATTAGTTTTGGATGTGGAGTTCAATGACTCATTAGTTCTTCTTCCCTCTCTTTATTGCCCTCGGCATAAAATGGTGGACTGGAGATTGGTTTCTTTTTTTTTTAAATTCTATGACCACCTGCAAGTATTTTTTTGGTAAATTGCTGAAGACAAATGCCGGTTGAAGTACACTCAGGAAAAATTTGAGTTTCGGTGGAAAGCTATAATTGTCTATAGCACACGATTCTATTCTCCTGGTGCTGGTTTACAACTCTGTAAGCTGCGGATAACTCATAGCAAGGCAAGAACACTTGTCCACTTGTCTGAAGACACACGAATTCTGTCCAGTGGAGGTTCGTTTCAATTGACTTCCCTACTCTGATTCTGGAAGGAGCCAGTTTGTCTCCATGTGCACATTTATTTCGATATTCTTGATCTATACATAGGCCTGTTTCTGTTTGTTTTATCTTTGAATTGGGGGTAACACCCCACCACTGTCTCCATTCATGAGTTAAGTAACATCTTAAGCACGTGTTCATTTTTATATCTACACGAGTCCTGCTTTAACCCTTTTTATGAAAATTGCCCTTTATCCAATATTACATCTTATAGTATTGGTTCTCAGTTTTGCTCAAATAGCATGTTTGTTTCATTTCCTTGTCCCTGAGGGATTTATTTGCCTATGTAGAAAGGTTTTATTGACATAGACAGGTTTTCCTGTTGAAACAAGAGGACATTTTCTGCCAGATTCCTTGTTCATGAAAGCCTTGTTGCATCTGAGTGCTAATGAGCAATGGCCCTGCTTCTCTCCATTCCTGCTCCCTGTGTAGTGTCTCCCATTTCTCTAGGCACTTGAATGTGCATGCCTGGATGGGCTCTCCTGGACCTTTCCTCCAGCTCATACATTTTTCCTGAGAGGCACCAGGTTACCCTGAGTGAGGAACAGCCCAGTGGAGTGAAGCCTCTGTCCCTCCACCTTGGCTCAGAATTAGGAAGGGTTTTGAGGTATTTGTGGGTTTGAGTGTTATTTCTCAAGATGGCTCTCTTCACTGCGAAGCCCAAATTTCTACAGAAATTTTCTGTGGCAAGTCACATCCTGCCTTTTCATTGCCTAAGTTCCATGGGGAGTTCTCCTGGGAGAGCCCAGTGATAGTGAGACACAGAACTGCTCTCAACTAGGATAGTGTTGTCTTTTGTTGGGTCTGAGATTTTTTCTGGAGGCCATAGCCGCCCCCCCCCCCCCCCCGGTACTCTCTTCCTTTGTCTGCAAATAGCTGATGAACAATTTCCCTGTGTCTCCAAAAATTTGCTCTCTTGTGCTGTGGTACGATATTTTCTTACAATGAAACACACGTAGATGGGTTTGCTTTCGTGTGCTCATTCCGCTTCTTTCTCTCATGTCCATTGCTAATGCTCACATGCTTTTTTTAAAAACAATAGTCAGTTGTCTGCATTATTACACCACTTTCCCAACTGGTTCCCCTTGACTTTTTGTCTTTTTAGTTTTTCAAATTCATTCTCTACACTGTGGCTACAGTGATCTTTCTAAAACACAATTGTGATCCATGTCTCTTCTCCAGTTAAAACATTGCAAGAAATCAATATGGCGATCAGGATAGAAGACACTTCATGTTTTGGCCTCTGCTTAGCTCAGAAATGAATGTCCCTCGCTGCTATTTCCAATTCCCCTGATTGCCAAACTCCCATGCCCTGGACCACATTGTTCCCTTGGTCTAGAAAACTCTACCACTCTCCCTCTGCTCATTTCTGTCTACTTCCCATTTCATCTTTAGGCCTCCATTTAGAGTTTGCTTCCTCTAAGAAGTGTTCTCTGATGTATAAATCCAGCCAAAGTGCCCCTCATGTGGTAACAGAACTTCCTGCATGCTCATTAAATGTTTATGATAGGATGTTAAAATCATGTGGTTATTTTTCAGTGTCTGACATGTTCATTGATGCAGCCCCAGCAACTAATAGGAGTGCTAATTAGTTCTTTTAAATCATTGCATAACTTCCCCTTATCAAACACTTCCCAAATGTGAACGCTTCATAGACATTTTTACTGGACTAGGCAACTTTATCTTATTAAATTCTCACTACAGTCTGTGAGGTAGGTTTTCTTTTTATGAAGAAGAGATGAAGTTGAGGTTTGGAGAGGTTAAATAATTTACTCATATTGCTGTTAAATGGTCCAAAATGGGATTTGCATCTGGGTTTGTCTACTTCCAAAGCTTATTATCTTTTTTTTAAAGATTTATTTATGTTAGAGAGAGAGCGAGAAGGGGGAGAGGCAGAAGGAGAGACAGAATCCTCAAGCAGACTCCGCTCCTATCAAAGCTTATTATCTTAATTGTCCTAGTAGACAGAGTGACTTAGTTTCTTGGTTACACAGCCTGCTTAAGTCTAACTCAACGGAATTGTGATGTGGTTCTGCTATATACATGCGGTATTGGTTTCCCATCACTGCTGTAACAAATGGTCATAAACACAGTAGCTTAAGACAACAACACTATTATCTTTCAGTGGACTCGGAGTCCATTGTGGGTCGTACTGGGCTGTAACTAAGGTGCTGGTAGGGCTGCATTCCTTCTGGAGGCTCTTGGGGAGAATCTGTTTCCTTGAATTTTCTATCCTCTAGAGGATGCCCTTTTTCCTTGGCTGGTGCCTCTTCCTCCATCTTCAAAGCTACCAGGGAGGCATCTCTCTGACTGCTTCCCTCATCAAATCTCCCCTGACTCTCTTTTTCTGCCTCCTTATTCCACTTTTACAGATCCTTATGATTACCTTGGGCCACCCAATAATTCAGAATTATCTCCCTATTTTAAGACCATCTGTTTAGCAACCTAATTCCATCTGCAGCTTTACTTCTCTTTGCCATGTAACCTAATACATACCCCTTTGGAAGGACCATTATTCTGCTCACCACACATACATACAACATTAATAGGCTTTGCCTCTCCAAACCTTTGCTGAAGTTAAAGAATGGTATGCCAAAAATGACAGAGTGGAGTGGGCTGTGACCCAGACAAGCTTTATGAAGACACAAGTATCTTAGTGAAAACCTCAGTTTGAATTTTTAGTGTCCTAAGTGTTGATCAGCCTCTAAGGGCTGATGCTCACCTTGTTTATGAGAAACTAATGAATATACTGGAATGCAAATTCTTTATTTTGCAATGGGAAGCTTTGCAAATTGATACGGTCATCCACAGTCCAGGTAGACTATCCCAAGGAAGCACAATTAAATTTAGTAAGTTAAGAGGAGATAAAATCTGGGTTCCTCCTGGCCAGGACACGTCATGATCCCTGTCCTTAGGAATTATGTTGTCCTAATGGACAAATGACTCAGCATCTCTCTTTGACCTATATAAAGTGAAATATGCCAAGATCTCTGAATGCCCCTTTTTTCTGCATGAAATAACATTTCTTCTACTCACATGTTCTTTCTTCTATTGGGTTATTACCATTACTGAAATACTGCTTTTGATAGATTTTACTTTAGAATCCATCTTTAGATGGCCAGGATTCCCTAATTTTTTTTTCTTCCTTTTGAGATAATACTTCCCTTATGATGACTTCACCATATGGATACTGTCATCAGCATTTTATATTTCTGGTTCAACTTTTAGAGAGAAAATTACCTTTCCGTTCCCAGGGGCCATTTCCTGCATTGAGTCTTTCCTTTGACCTCTAACTGGCTGTAGGGAGTATGTGCTTTTAATAACCTCTTTCCATCAAGCACCCATGGCATCCTACATTCAGAGCTTCATCGTATACTTATTCTCTACTTTATCAGGGAAACCTATTATTTTTCCCTGAATCTGCCTTGAGCATTCACTGGTGGCTGATCCCTTACATTTTCTCACTATATTCTTAAGATTAGTGTGAATTCCTGTCTCATTCTCCATGCCTTTCTCATCTGAGAAACTGGCCTTTTTCACCTAGGACCTCCACTAAAAAACTTTTCTGCTCATTCCCTCAAATGTAAATCACATCTCTTTGGACCCCTCTGACAGTTTTCACCACCTTATTTCATTCGTAATAGATTTATGTGAATTTATATTCTCCTCAATGAAGAATCATGTCCTAAAAATCTAGCAGAAGACCAGGCAAATGGAAAATGTGCACAACATACAAAATTTGTTGATGCTATTTCCACATCTACCTATATCTCCTTTTTGGCATAAATAGTACATTTATGCCTAGAAGGATTTTATTGTACTTTGAAAAAAGGGTTTTCACAAAAGGGAAATAATTAAAATCTGTCATCTTTTGAAATCCATCCTCTATCTTTATTCTCAAAGAAAGTGAGGAATACTAATAGGTATTTTAATATCAATAACTTAGCAAAGTTGCAAATTGTGGAGCTCTTTTCTTATAGCTGGCTTAAAAATCAAAACAGTGTCACAAAGATGAAGTTTTTAATGTCAGACTTAGCAGGACCACCAGACCTTGTGACAAGCAGAACCAGGGATTTGGGGCAGGGTCTCTGCATCATCTGTGTGTTTACTGCCAGAGACATCACGTTTTCTGTGTTGGTGCATGATAGCACCTTCTGCATTGAATATATTACCGCTGCAGTAAAATGTTTCAAAATATTGTAGGGTCTGGGGAAATGGAAGAAGTTATACTAAATGAGGATATTATCATTCTCATTTGGCATGTTCTAGCCTCTGAATTATGTATACATTGTTGAAAGAAAGTTTGGTTCTTGCTAAGATACATAATAAACAGCCAAACAGCCAGGAAACAAATTATGAGGCACCATTTAAAAAAAAAAACAACCCGGGGTGCCTGGATGGCTCAGTTGGTTAAGCGACTGCCTTCGGCTCAGGTCATGATCCCAGGGTCCTGGGATCGAGTCCCACATCGGGCTCCCTGCTCGGCGGGAGGCCTGCTTCTCCCTCTCCCACTCCCCCTGCTTGTGTTTCTGCTCTCACTGTCTCTGTCTCTGTCAAATAAATAAATAAAATCTTTAAAAAAAAAACAAAACCCAAAACCTACCCCCAAACAACAACAAACAACAACAAACCACAAAGATCCTTAAATCAAAAGTGTCTTGATTTTCATTTCCAGTAGTTTAATATTAATTTTCCTGGTCCTAATACAACTGCATTAAAGTGAACTTTAGAGTAATAAAATTAGAGAAAAGAAAATAAATGCTGGAAGTTTATAAGGAAATAGGGATTTTAATGTAACTCGGTTGAGAGTCTATCTCTCCATATAATTTATAATGTTAATTTTGCAAGTGTTGATCTTTCTTTCTTTTTTTTTTTTTTTAAAGATTTTATTTATTTATTTGAGACAGAGAGAATGAGAGACAGAGAGCATGAGAGGGAGGAGGGTCAGAGGGAGAAGCAGACTCCCCGCTGAGCAGGGAGCCCGATGCGGGACTCGATCCCGGGACTCCAGGATCATGACCTGAGCCGAAGGCAGTCGCTTAACCAACTGAGCCACCCAGGCGCCCAAGTGCTGATCTTTCTTAAAGAACTTGAATTCTTGATAAAAATGAATGCTCAATTTCTGAAACATTACAGACTTGTTTTCCAAAGAAAGTAGCTATAATTAATGTTTTTGGGGAAAAAAATTACCTTACTAGAAAGAGCGATTATCTCAGAGGATAAGGAAACTTTAAATTCAGATTCCCTATGAAAGGAAAACAAAATAGTTAATTCCCTGAATCTGATTTTGTTGCTAGAGGAAGTATTTGGACAATGGGAAATGGGAAAGAACCAGAATCTTTGGCCTCCCTGTCAGTTCTTTGTTACAAAGCCGTGATTATTCAGTTAGTTCAAGGCAATATGTTCAGTGAGCATGAACCTTTTCCCAGTTAGCAACTTATAAACACTTGGGGAGTTAACAGGGAGCTGATTAAATGAATGTTTCTGGAGCTGGTCATCACCATATTGATTCTAGTTCCTCCGGATCTAAGGGTCTATGGTTCAAATCCCAGCAGGGGTGAATTGTCAAGCAAAGGAAAGGCATTTATTGGACTAGCAACTAGATGGTGTGAATTACTTGTGTGTTCCAGGGGATTCATAAACCCATCTTGAGAACCCGTGGTATGAACCCAAGGGCTGGGCTCTTGGGGCAGTTTGTTTGTGGAGCCCCCCGGCAGCTGCTTTGGCATAATCAGAACCAGGGTTTATTCTGGACTTGCATCAGACCAGTTACAGACAGTTCCCCTTGTAGTAGTCCTGGGAGCGGGTGTTCTTGGACATGCAGAGGTGTCCTCCAAAGGAAAACTTGGTGTGATTGGCATTTTGTATTGGATGACAGGTTCTCTCCCTACCCGCCCTCCTTTTTTCCCCCATTTTTTTACACTTAGTTTCTCTCCAAGTCTCCTCTGTTTTTGCTCTCACTGTATGCCCTCAGGCTTTTTTGTTTCAAAGTATTCATACAGAGACTTTTCTCCACATTAGAATGAACCTCAAGTGCTTCAATGTCTTAGCCCGACCCTGTACTTGATGACTGGATCACCTCTACCTTATCCTTGTTTATCCACGTCCTCTTTTGATGCTTTCAGAAATGGGGATGTATTACTTCATAAAGCAGTCTGCTTTTTTTTTTTTTTTTCCCCCTAGTATTTGTTCCCATATTCTGGCTTCCTTTTTTATTATTATTATTTTTTTAATCTTCTCCGACAAAAGCCTGTGCTGGAACATTGTGTGGTTCTTTCCTTGTCTAAGCTTTTTGCTTCTCATCTCCTGCTGTCCATAGATGGGTTATTTTGTAGGTCACCAAGGTCCTCCCTGTTATTTTCTTCTTTGGCCAGTCTCTGCAACTCATTTTAACTCTTTTTTTTTTTTTTAAGTTATATATTTCCTTCTTTAGTTCTTCCAACTAATGTTAATGTTTCTATTTGACAATTTTGACTCTTGAGGGTCTTCTAAATAAAATAAATAAAAAGAAAGCCTTCCTTTTCAGATTAATTTTGTGTTCTCTTGAAAGCTAATCAATTTATTGCCTTCCTCTGGTCTTGAATGGTTCTGATATTGGAAACACTTCTTTGAGATAGCAAGAAATCCTTGTATATATTCATCAAACACTGAGTATAAATATATTCAAGCTACAAATATCTCTGGAAAAACCCTTCCTGCATCTATTCATTCATTCACTTGCTCATTCTCCAAAAAATCATTGGTATCTTTTTAACCAGAGAAACAAGCGCTCTTAGTTCCAGAAGGCTACTTTCCAGTGTTGAGAAACCAGGGCTCATTTTTGAATCCTGAGTATGCTTAATATCTTGCACATTAAACTATAAGCTTTCTAAAATAGAGACTATTTTTCATTCATGTTTGCAGCCTCCAGAATCTAATGCTGTAGCTGACACCAATAAGCAATTGTTGATTATGAATGACTGACATAATAGTCTTCAAAATGTGCTTGATTAAATGATCTGAATCACTCTTGTGTGGCTAAAGGCTAAGATGATAGCTAAATGGAAGTACTGATGACAAATATCAGTTAGTTTGGGAAATTTGGTGTTTGGTAGTATTCTCAATGGGCAAAAAGCCAACAAATCATATTTTCTTAGTCTCAGATTCCCCTCCAACCAATGTGACATGTGCTTTTTAATTTCTTTCTTTGGGGCGGGGTGCAGGTTGAGTGAACATTTTATTAATGCTTTGGAGTGCAGGTGGAAATGAACTGCTCAGGGTCCCAGTGGAGTTGCCACAGATAGCTAGTTAGCTGCTTCAGAGGGAGGCCGAGCCTGAACTGATTTTTGTCGTGCTGAATGATGTTTGAAATCTAAAGCACTCAGCACATAACAGTGGACTTTAGAGCCCATGGGAGGAAGGGGAGAGAGAGGGAAGATGGGGCTGGAGAGGTACTTTGGAGGAAGGAAGAAATCTCATAAGAATTTTTTGTTTTGGGATTATTTTAAGTGATGTCTTCCCATCAGTGTTTTCAGAAAAATCTACATTTATCATTAATGCTTTGTAGAGTTGTATGTACTTTATTGAGAAGGCTAGGTAGAAGTTGATATATATAATATAATGTATATTGTATTATATATTAGAGCCTTAAGATAAAATACACATAAACATGGGTTGAAATTGCCTTTAGGAAGCCAGCTATATCTCTATCTATAAAAGTGTATGAGTGTGTGTATGCACACACACATCCTCAGGGATATGTAAAAGTAATATTTGAACAGTCTTGAAAATATGAAAAATATTATAAAGAAAATGATAAATATAACCCATAATCCTACCATATAGTGATTATCCCTATTAATGTATTACTTCATTTTATTAATACATGCCTTGAGAGATAGTATGACATGTTGGTAAAGAGTATGGAATCTCTAGTCTCAGTTCTGTCACTTACAAGCTATAAGTATTAACTGATATATATTAATGTTTTCTATATTTATTTAAAGTTGTGTAGCTTATATCGGTGAGCTACTGTTTATTGAGTGCTTACTGTATACCAGGCACTGTTCTAAGCATTTTGCACATATTTTATTTAAGATCCCCAACAACCCTATAAAGTAAGTGCTATTATTAGCTTTTATTTTTTTATTATTATTTTTTTTAAATAATTTTTTCCTTTTTTTTTTAAGGTTTTACTTATTTGACAGAGAGAAAGACAGTGAGAGAGGGAACACAAGCAGGGGGAGTGGGAGAGGGAGAAGCAGGCTTCCCGCGGAGCAGGGAGCCCGATGTGGGGCTCGATCCCAGGACCCTGGGATCATGACCTGAGCCGAAGGCAGACGCTTAACGACTGAGCCACCCGGGCGCCCCTTATTAGCTTTTATTATCATCATTCCACAGATGAGTAAATTGAGCACAAAGAAATTAAGTAAATTGACGAAGGTCAGGTCCACAACACAGATGTGGTGGAAACCAGGATTTGAACTGAGGCAGCTCTTGACTCCAGAGCTTATGTTCAAAACCACAACAGAAACACGTAGATGTAAAAACAAAAAAACGCAGAAAACACACACACACACACACACACACACACTCATGTGATTTGGAGACATAACAGCAATGCATGTTGAGGAGATGGCCTAGTAAAGTGGAATGAGTACTAGTCTACAAATCAGAAGACGGGCCTTCGGTGATGCACAGAAGTGCTTTTGTACAAGAGAGCCAATTGTTAAATACTCAGGAATTTTCCAAGTTGGTTGTTAAATCATTGGTGGTTTGAAATTGGCCATAGTGGGCCATGTTGGGCTACGGGTATTGAAAAACATGACAAATTAGATGTTTTCTTTTGGGAGTCACTTTACCAGCCTGCTATGACTGCATTTTCAATTCTGCCACTAACTGGCGGTTGGACTGGATTTCTGGGGAATCATGTAATGGCTCTGAAGCCTGACTTTCTTATCTGTATGATTGTAATAATGCTTGTCCCTGTTACAAATTCTATAGTGTCTGGTAAACATTTTATAACACTTTGTTCTTTACAAAGATTTACATAGAATTAGTTTTACAACTAATTCTATGTAAACTAGTAAACAACTAGTTTACTTTTACTAAGATTACAAAGATTTACAAAGAATTACATATGTAATTATTATTTTTGACATTAAATCATTTATTATGCTAGAAAAGTATATTTAAAGCAAAAGTTTTTTTTTTTTTTTTTAAAGATTTTATTTATTTATTTGACAGAGAGAGACACAGCGAGAGAGGGAACACAAGCAGGGGGAGGGGGAGAGGGAGAAGCAGGCTTCCTGTGGAGCAGGGAGCCCAATGTGGGGCTCGATCCCAGGACCCTGGGATCATGACCTGAGCTGAAGGCAGACGCTTAACGACTGAGCCACCCAGGCGCCCCAAGCAAAAGTTTTTAAAAAGCAGTAATTTTGTTAAAAATTGGAATACTAATTCTATTTGCAATTTCAATGAGTCATGGAGAATTATATCACTCTTTTCCCCATTCAGAGAAAAAGATATATAATAACAATAGAATTAAATACAAAAAGGAAATCTGGAACCACAGAACATGAAGAAAAGTCCTTTTAATTGCAATATGGTTTTTAATGGTACTTCCTTTACTCATATGTAAAAATATATAAGCCAAATTCCTGATTTTCTCCATGGGTTTCAGTTAGGTGATTTTTGGAGACAGTATATGATTGGTGATTAGTAAGGCATTTAGGATACTGGATGTAATTAAACATTACAGCTGTTTTACCCAGAAGCCAAGGCTATCAATGCTTCTGATATTTCTGTGTGCCAGGCACCTTGCTACCTGTTACAGATTTACTCAAAACTCTCAAACAACCCTATTTGATTACTATTATTATTTTCATTTCACAGTTGAACAAATTGAGTCTTAGAGAGATAAAACACCTTATCCAAGGTCACACAACTAGGGCATATAAGGTTTTGTATGTTCGTACAGTTTGGAATTTAAGGTTGGTAGACAAGAAATTAAAGAAGAAAGTCTGAAGTAAATGTACAATGTAGAGAGCACACAAGTAAGATTTGAATTATTCATGGAAATAAAAAGGACACTTTTCACTCTTACTTTAGTAGCTAAAGGGGATATTTCCCATTTTCTAGAAAGAGTAAAACTTTTTAAGGGCTTGTAGGCATAATTTATGTCTCAGGAAAATCAAATCCCCCCCACTGAAAGGTTTCCAAATTTGAATGTACTATAATTAACAACAATGTTGATGAAGTTTTCATGTATCTCTTCTAGCACTAAATAATATACTAATGCATCATCCAAAACTCTGAGAGAAGAAAACTGTAATTTTTTATCCATTCATTTTTGGAGATAACAGGTTTTATCTTAACATGCTGGCCCACCCTCCATGCTCTAATTTGAGGGTGCAAAACTCAGTGTCATTAAAGAAAATACACTTGAAGATTAAAAAAACCCCAAACTTTCCTAATGCTTTCACATGTATTTTCTCACTTAAATCATGATGTAGAAGCTACTGAAATTCTTTTCTTTTTTCCCCAGACTGTACCTCCACATGATGGTCGTCAGTGGTGGTTAGACTGACAGAGGCCATTGGTTGGTTATACATTCTAGAAATGGAAGGCTCCCTACGAAAATTAAATTACCTACTCAAAGAGTTTCTTCTGCTTAGCTTTTCTGAAACTAAAGAATTTTGGATCAATTAAGTACAAATATCTAGTTGATAAGAACCACAAATGCAAAATTCGTGTATATATATTGTTGGAGGTGCCATATTGTCTCATTCACCTAAGGGATTTAGGGCCCTAAATTCAATGCCCACCTCCTCCCCGACTGTGTGAATTTGGACATGTGAAAGCTTACTTTTTATTTTGTTTTATTTATGAAGCATTCTTTTAATTTTAGGGTTAGCCAAGTTTGTATTAGGACTCTTCTAGAATCACTTGTGACCTTGATCCCTGCAGCACTGTTTTACTTGTTGTGAATCAAGTTGCTAAAATGAAGAGGAATGCAATCCTCAGCAATAGAGAAGGAAGATTATATGCTTACTTGGAACTCATGGTAAAAGACCACACTATCAGGCAGGGAAGATTGTCCCACTGGATATCAGGAGCATAATGAGAGTTTAATATATGCCAGAAAGTGTGCTAATCATGTCACATACGTTATTTCTTTCAACAGCTCCACGTGATGTGTACTTATGCCTCCCTTTTTATGGAGCTCTTAGAAAGTAAGCAGCCTACCCATTTTACAGAAATCACCCATGGCAGAGTTAGATTTCCAACTCAGGATTTGTCTTACTCCAAATCAGGGGTCTGTAATCTGGATCTGTCCGCAAAGAATTGTGGGAAGAATTTAGGGATTGCATGAACTTGGATGGGAAAAAAATTGCATGTTTGTGTTCATTCACCTCTGACTGAAATTGAACATTTTCTTTAATTATGAATGCAAACAATCACAGGATTATCCACAGTGTCTGTGGACTGTATCACCTACAAAAAACACAGATGTTTTTCTATCACAATTTAGTTGTTGCAGGCTTGAAATACTGCTTAGTTATTATTGAGAAATCATAGTAGTTTATTTTCATATGCTGATATGTGCATTTCAATATAATTGGTTTCCTTTGTAGTTCTTAGTATTTTATTGTTTTATATTTTATACTAATTATATGCATTACATTTATATTTATATTAAATATTTTTATTTATATATGTGTGTATTTTACACACTTAAAGTGTTATTATGAAATTCATTGGACTTGCCAGAAGGAACCATGGCCAACACTCTTAAAGTCCTGTTCTGAACCTTTGCTTCTTATCCATTATAATCTTGTCTTTTTATTCTTATGCCATATCTGGATATAGAGCCAGAGAGAGAAATTTAATGATTTACACAACTCAACTACAGCACTGTTTAGTTTAACTGCAGAAAAAGAAAGAGCAGATGAAACACCTAGAATATTTAACGCATCTATTATTTCCAAATACATGTGTATCTGCAGAACAGGGAAAGGGATTATGTCTCCATCTCCTACTAATCAAAATCTCCAGATACCCATTCATTTTTCATAGGCTAGTGCCAATTGGCTGAAAGTTCTTTCTTTTACCTCTGGTTTTGAGTTGTGTTCAAATTATTAATGGTGCTTAGTTTTGTTGATTCCTGAATATAAACATCCCAGACAACCTTCCAATCCGGCTGACCTTGTACCTGGATCTGGGCTTTCTCATCTAGGTTGAGTTACCAGCCATAAAACAAATTTCATACCCCAAAAGCCAGCCAGTCTTTGCCTAAAGTCGCATTGGACGTGTTTTCTTGTATTGATAGGTTTATTACTTAATGAACAAACATCAATGAGTAGTTCATTCAATAAACTCACTAAATGACAGGCATTCTTTTAGGCACTGGAGATACAGAGAAGATGCCCCAAAGGAGATTTTGAGAATTTTTCTTTATTTAGACAAGTGTAGGTTTATTGGGAAAGGCAAAGAGCACCAGCCTAACCTTGCTTTTTCTCTGTCCCACACCCTCCATGAGTCATAAATGTGTTGGTTTATTATTGTTATTATTGTTCTCGTTCATTTTTTACCTATTTACTGGATTGCTGGATAACGTTGTTACTGCGCCTAGATTCTGAAAGGTTCCCACAGACACCACAGGACTGAGAAACCTCGGAGGTTGAATCCTCCTTGACACTTGCCCAGGAAGATGTCAATATTTTAATATTTCATCAAAGTGATTCCATACCAAGGTTAATAGATTGACGTCTACGTCTGCTTCAGGCCCACCTTAGCCCATCTGGCTTAAAAGAGCATAGACCTGTCTTGTCTCTGGAAAACATAACCCTGGACAATGAAAGGGCCTCTGTGCCACTTCTTTTCTTTCTAGTAGACTAACAGAGTTGGAGCCAGGTGAGTGCATCTTTAAAGATATCACTGCAGCAGGGTCAAGTGCCAAACTCTGAGAAGGGAAGGACATGCAGACTGGCTGGGGTGTTGAAGTCCCAATCTGTCTCTGACTACTCTTGTGACCTTGAGAAAGTCAATTCACATCTCCGGCTCTTAGACCTAATTTTTAAAATGATGAGCTTGAATTGACTGAATTTCAAATGTGTCTTCCAGCTCGAAAATTGTATTTATGTGTCTGAGGCATCACAAAGATAGTAAGGCCTTAAATTTTCTTTTTATTGATGTTGAGAAGATAAAGCTTCATTTAATAACATCTGTTCCATGGAGCATCATTTTTTGACATTTACATCATACTTGAAAGGTGCAATTTAAAAATTTCCCATTAAAATGAGGATTGCTTAATACCAACAAATCAAAATTATGTACTATATGACTTGTATTATAGATCAACATTTTAGTCAAGCTAAAAAAGAATGTCATGAAAAGATATTTGCTAAATTTTCTACAATATACTTATAGAATATACATATTTCTAAATATGTGCCTTTTAAAATAATGATTGTGTTAAATATTAATAGGATTGAAGGCCTCTGTGTTGATTCTGTAGTTTGACATAATACATGTTTTTAGACATGTACAATAACAAATGTTAGGTTTTCTGCATTGGTGGGTAATGGATAGATTCTTTCCCACAATTATTTGTTAGAATACTGTGTAAATATCTATCACCAAGATTAGTGAATGCTATTACATGAAACCAAGTGAAAATGGATGGTTTTGATGTAAATTAAACATTGAAGCTCCAATTTGTTGACAAGACTGCTTTTGCCACGGTCCTTTCTAGAATGTCACTGAGAAAAGTTGTTGGAAAGGTAGTACATGAACTTTCTGTCTGTGCATTTGCCCAGAGGCCTTGGTGATATAAATCTAAAGAAATAAATGCATGTGTGAGAGTTGTTCTGTCACTCTTGGATAAAGTCTATAAATGGGGTCTGTTGGTAGACAGTAATTCAATACGAGGTGGCATTATCAGGCAAAAATAACTTTGTACAGCATGCTGGCATCGTGATTTGGGTTTGTTTTCTAACCAAATGTCATTTATGTTCATTATTGATGTGAGTGAGAGATTATACCAAAGTCTTAAAACACTTTTTTTCCCCCAACATAAAATTTAAACAACCGATACAACAATGGTAATTACAGCCCATTCCTTCCTGGAAGTACCACATCCATATCAAAACTTGAATGGGTGTATTTTATAAACTTTACCTTGACTTTTCTTATTTCACCTTCTGTAGACTTGAAATGCCTCAACACTTGGTCTGGGGAGAAAAGTAAAGGGAGGGGAATAAGGTTTTCTTCAGCAGTTATATCAACTCAGCTTGGAAATGCACTTGGAGGGCCTGCTGGAAGGGGATTTTACAGCTGTTAACTTCTGTATAACCTGGTAGCTATTAAAATTGTAAACAGTGAAGATAAATTCCAAAGGTCTAAACTTGATAGCTTTTTGCCTGCATATTGAAAAGAGATGAATCTCAGGGACATGTATGCTTGTCCTCCAAGTTTCTTTTTTTTTTTTAAAGATTTTATTTATTTGACAGAGAGAGACACAGCTAGAGGGGGAACACAAGCAGGGGGAGTGGGAGAGGGAGAAGCAGGCTTCCCGCGGAGCAGGGAGCCCGATGTGGGGCTCGATCCCAGGACCCTGGGATCATGATCTGAGCCGAAGGCAGACGCTTAACGACTGAGCCACCCAGGCGCCCTGTCCTCCAAGTTTCTAATATGAGGTCAAGACCAACATGTTTAGAGGAACCTTTTATTTCAGGAGATTTATATTCAAATCATATCAGAGGTCCAAGACCAAAAACCAACCTCACTAAAGTTATGTCAATGCATTTTCCTGGAGAAAGTCTGAATCTGCTTGAATATTTTCGGGACTTCTCATCAATATAGGCATTTGCTTTACAGGTTGCTATTATCAGTACAAGCTCAGTCCAGTTTATCTCCCTTTCCCTTAATTTCCCTAAAAGAATTAGTCAGAGGTCTCGTCTTTATGATGAGAAAGGGTCCCAAGTGGGGATTTCCACTTTGGAATTCCTTTTCCAACTGTCAGCTGTTTGTGGGCTTAATGACAATGTTCTTTCATCGCAGTAAATATACAGTGTGTCTGCCAAATCAGAAGAGACATAAGCCTACTCTGACAATGTTTTTGAAAATTGCTATGGAATGTGTGCCTGTGGCCTGTGGCAAAAAAGATGAAGGTGGTGCCGAGTGTGGCTGGCTGGTCTAAAGTGTGAGCCTGCCAGTTGAATTGTTAGCCTGCTTTCATGGTAACTCATTTGCTTATTTATTCAGTAAGTACTTCCATCCTGGCGCCATGGGGGCCCCTCTCCATGCCCTGGAAGCTTGCCGCATTAGTGCATACATATTGATATCCTAATACACAACAGTCAGATGTCTGGACTGAAGACAGGGCCAAGCCCGAGCAGAAGAATGGACATGGAGAAATCTGTCTTCCTAACAAAGGACGATTTGCAATAGACAACCACCCAAGAAGAGAAAAACAACATCAGCTTGACTGATTGTTGCCACATCAAAGAAACCACGCTTGTTATCTTTTATGACCTTTGTTTAGAGTTTTTCTGTCTCTGAAAAAAACAAAGCACAGCATAAGAGTGTTAAAACACTAGAGGACAGAGAGTAATGAGTCAGAATTTACGTTAGAAACGTGTTCTATACCTACAGCATTTTAAGTTAAAAATGTGTGTCACAAAGATAAGTGACATTTAACTGTTTACATTTACTTCATTAAATACTGAGACAAAGGTACTGAGTGTAAATATTGAATTCTATATTCAGTGCCCTTGATCTCTTGAACCTTGATGCCTTTCCCTAAGAGTTGTTTAATTCTTGGGTTTAGGTTTTAAGATGTAGAAATATTTGATACATTATTTTTAACAAATTCTTTAAATAATAGTTTATTAAAAAGATGGGCTTTTTTTGTTAAAAAAAAATTCAATGGACTTTCCTGTGTCCCATATGTGATCACTGGTTCTAAACTTTTGAAAAGGGTTACTTGCATGTGAAGTCGTCAAAAACTACAGTATTTCCATAATTACTATTTTTATTAGCTAACAAGTTCAATCACAAAATTATGTTTTCCCCTGTACAGCAGGTTCAAATGGCAAACTTATACTCTGTGGCTACTTTAAATGGTACTACAGGTAAGCCATTCACATTTAACTGGTTAGTCAACATCCACGTAGTAAGTCATATTTGTATTCAATGGCAGCCTTTGATTTTCACTCAGATGTGAGGGAACATGAGCTGGGAAAGCTTTGTTGGTTGCTTGCTCATGCTGATCTTTTAGACATCTCGATGACTGCGACACCACATGAAGTGCCAATGAGCTCTGAAAAGGATTCTCATCAAAGAAGTCAATGACAAAACAACACCAGGTGCTGTCAGCCTTGTAAAGCAGGTGACTAGCACATCAAGGAATGGCTGCTGAGGACAGGTGACCCTACAGATGTAACCTGTATGAGCCACAGTGCCCGTCATTTCCCGGATCTCCATTAAAACAGCACTTTTCCAGCTCTCATGGACGTAAGACTCACCTGGGCACCTTATCAATATGCAGATTTTGAATCAATATGTCTGGGAGGAGCCTGACATCCTGCATTTCTAACAAATTCCCAAGTGATCTTGACACTGTTGGTTCATGGATCGCACTTGGAGAAGCAACGTGTGAGAGTGCTACAAAATTTTTGGTGGGAGAGATTCTGTGGCGGGGTGACTGTGTTCATTCACCATCTCTTTACCAAGAAGAGCCAATGGAGGGGGCATACAACCTATAGTTTGTGGGATTTCTCTCATTTCTTCCTAAATCTCACTCTCCATTTTAGTCTCTTCCTATGATGACAAGAAAAGCAGATGATAAAGAAAAAAATTCATTCAAAATTTACTCATCTTCATGGTAGCACAAAAGTTGGACACTTAATTTTCACTTGTCTGTTTTTACAAAAGTGTTTTTTTCAACAAAATGACTACTTTTACCATTTGAATGCAGATTTGTAGGAAAAGATTCAGGAAATGCTACGTCAAAAATGATTAATTAACGGAGTTCTGTGAGTCCATCATTTCTAATCCATACAAAGGGATTATAATCTTCTTTGTCCTGCTTTTGTTTTCTTCCTTCTACAGTTTCCCATTGGGTCCCATGGAGCCCAAAGAGTTTTACTTATGTATGTATTGTGGCCATGTAACAGAAGAGAATTAAGCGGGCCACACAGCGATCAGATCTGTGACCTTGGTCTCATTAGCACAATGCTCTGTTCAACTGCACTAAGGACCCACGCATTTGTAGCTGCCTAAGCTAAGGGAGATGGATGTCTCTTCTCTCTTTCTCCAGTTACTGAAGATGTTTCAAATGGTCCCACTAGACTATGGGATTCATTTGCTTAGAGTATCTGCCAGGTTAGCCCAGACCTTGCGATTTATTGGTGCATTCTGTCAAACTACAGGCTCACACTGGTAAATCAAAAAAGGCTTTTTGGACTGTATCGCTAGTAAGCTAGGTAGTTGGGGACTGAAATCTTGGGAGGGTCATAGTACGGCCCAGGTATATCTTGGTAAAATGTAAACAGTTGTGTCTCATGCTCTGTATGCTGACAACCCCGGTTAAATCATTAAAAAAACATGTGAGTATGGCCAAAGGATCCCTTTTTCACTACCAAATCATTCATGTGCAGCAGAACCTGAAAAGATGTTTGCCAGAGGAAGTCATGTCACTGTTAAGCTAGGGGAACTGCCTACAGAATGTGGACTAAAACCTTGTTCTTGGAGGGGCTGCAATTGCAGGAATATCTATTTGAGTTTGAGTAGGGAGGGCACTTTATCTCCTGAGCAATGGTTTTGGATCCAGTGATTCTTAGGTTCACCTTCTGCATGGTAATCCTTGCCAGAGTATATTTTGACACTCTGTGCCAGAAATTTCATTAAAAATTAGTGTTTTATTCTCTTAGTCATTTTTTCCCCTCATGCCAGGCTTTACTAGTTTATCCGCTAGAACTGAGCATTTGCTAATCTTTTTTTTTTTTTTTTTTTTTTGGTGGAACTCATTTTTTAAAAAAGCATCAAATTGAACATTCAAAATGTCATTATGTACATGTGGTATTATTTTATGCAGAACAGATTTCTAAAATGCAGTAAATAGTCTTGATTAAAATGGAAACCTTTTAAATAATCATGGGGTATAAAATCAAATGGAATAAGTCTGAAGTAATGCAAGTCAACCAAACCAGCTTTAATGCTGTTTTTCTCATTTCCCTCTGCTTCATCCCCTGAAGAGCATAAAATTCTTAGGAGTATATTAGTGGTGTATTGAATGGCCCCCTGAGAATACCTGAGCCCTTCGCTCCAGTATAACTGGTGTAAAAGGTGTTTACACTGTTGGCATTCTCTTTCCCATGCCTTTGCTCAGGCCATTTTCCCTTTGAGAAAGGCACCATCTCTTTCTCTAAGTAAGAGTTTCTCAACTGCAACACTACTGATATTTCATATTGGATAATTCTCTGGCATGGGTGGCCATCCTGTGTACTATAGGATGCTAAACAGCATCCCTGGACTCTCTACTCACTAGATGTCAGTAGAACCCTCCCCTAGTAAATAACAACAAAAGATCTCCAGATACGGCCAAACGTCCCCTCGAGGGCAACTTTTCTGGCAGTTAAGAACCACTGCCCTAACTCCTTTTTATCCCTCAAGCCCATACGTCACCTGTATTATGAAGCCTCTCTTGATCATTTCTATTATTCCATGATGACTTTTCCATTAAATTTATACATAAAATCCAATTGCCCAAACCATATACATCCACGTGAACAATAAAATGCCACAGAAAATAAGGGAGTTGCGGGCCGCATTTGTCTCTTTCTTGGGTCTCCTCTCCTTTTTAGAGAATACCACTATTAAAGCAGGGGCCTTCCCAGACTGAAGGCATCTGAAGGTATTAAAAAAAAAATACTATCTCAGTGTTTTAATTTGCTTCCCTTTCCTTGCTAATAAGTTCAAGCATGTCTTCCTATGTTCTATGGCCATTTGAATTTTTTCTTTCTATATTGCTTTAGCCCACTTTCCCAATTTATTATTTTTTCATACTGATTTGGATTGAAATCCATATTTACATTATAGTTATAGGTCACTTGCTTGCTTTCTATATATATATATATATATATATATTGCAAAATGTTCTCCCAGGCTGTATAATTATATGTGTCGGTGCATATTAAATTTTTATGTAGCTCAAAATGTCACACTTTATGGTTATTGGATTGTATACCTTATTTAGAAAGTCTATCATTACTCAGATATGTCAAAAAAATTACCCCATTTTTTCCTAATGCTTTTATACTTTTCTCCTCAATTACCTAACTTATAGTGAAAAACAAGGATTTAACTTCTTCCCTTTCCATCCCAAATGAATAATTCTATCAGTCAGTTCAGACTAGTTTAAGTTGCAGTAACAAACAACCTCAAATGTCAGTGGCTTACAACTTCTCGGTTTAGCTAAGACTCTGCTCCATGTCTTTTTTATTCTAGATCCTGAAGGATCAGCCTTTATCTGTGATGTGCCAAAGAAGAGAAAGAGAGGTTGATAGAATTATACCTTGACTTCTCCTCTGATGTGGCCCAATCACGTCCAGTCACATTTTATTGGACAATGAAAATGACATGACCAACACTGATAGCCATGAGTGAGAAGTGTTATCCTTTTTCAGAGACAGGCCTGATAGAAATGAGTTCAATGAGGAAGGGGTAGTGACTATCTCAATAATGAAATCTATCAAAAGAATCCATTTTCCTAAAACCATTAATGGAATATTTCCTTTACTTTCCATTGATTTGCTATATCAGTCACCTGGAACCGGCATACATCATGTTGTACTATTTTTATTCATCCCTTTATGAATATATTCTCTCTTCCCAACGAAATTCGTTCCTTGAGACTAGGGATTGTCTCTTATTAGTATTGCACTTAGCCATTGACGGAATTATTTGCGAAGTTGGAGATGGCCCAAATATTCATTATTAAGACAATGGGTAAGTAAATACTGAAGAGCATAAGTAACTCAACTTGCAACATAGGTGGCTTACATGTATGCCTTTTTTCTTCTACAAAATGATATTTGAATTCTGAAAATCTCATGTTTGGCAAAATCAAGCCTTAATGTTAACAGCCCTGATGGGAAAAATAGGGCTGAGGCAAGTCACTCCAAACTTACACACTACCACTATGAAAATACTGAAAAGAACAATAATTATTCTAATGGATGCATTAACAGTTAAAACATCAAATTCCTAATGCATAAAAAATACCGAAGCACATATAAAGCTTTATCACAATAATTTGAATGTAGAGTGCCGGAAGGGAACATAAAGAAGTGTTCAGCCTGCCGAATTTGGAGAAAAGAGCAAAAAGTACAAAAGATTGAAGAGAAGCACATATAAAGACTTCCAAGTGGGTAGGTGGTCAAGCTGAGACAAGAGGATGTATGCTAAGCAGGCATTGAGAACACCACTGCAGTCCACCTGCTTGCATCATTCAGCTGGATTTGTGTACTTTGTGATCAGCGGCTCTTTATTAGTGTTCATAAACATTTGAAAGCTGGGAAAATAGCTTATGAAGCAGTGTAACATCTTTGTTATCCTACATCATTCTCCTCTTTACCATTTGTACATAAGCTAATTTGCATTAAAGTGACAGACTGTACATTCAGCAACATGCATGGATTTTTAAAACCTAATGCTGAGATGAAAAGGGAGGAAACAATGGGGCATTTATTGCAAATACTCCTTATGTAAATTAACACCACAAACAGGGGACTATGGTTTTACAAAGATACACACATATTTAAGGATCTATTTCAAACACATTGGGGGAGGTAGGTATCTATTGGGAGGGGTAGAATTCAGCTGAGCACACAGACAAGGGAAAGAAAACAAAGTGAAATGCGAGAGGAATCTTATAACCATTGAGGAACATAGCATACTGTGTTCTAGGGAGCATGATTAGCTCAGTCTCTGTGTCTGAGAACACCACCACCACAATACGTCTCTGGTTAATGATAAAGTGTTGAGGAAGGTAGTTGATGTATGGTCTGGCTAAAGCACTCAGGTCCTGCTTGTGTTGTGCTTATCACTACTAGGAGATTTCTAGACTATTCAAATCAGTTTAAGATTTAATTGCCTCCCATGTGCTAAACTTTTTGCTAGGAATTCCACTTAAAGGCTTTAAAATTAAAGTGTAGGTGCTTCTGGGATGCGGTTTCCTTCTGTGTGAGATTCTGGGCTCAGTGCTGGTGTGTGGTCTTGGAGATCAAGGTCAGCCAGAACAGCACTTTGTGAGTTCTCCCTGGGTGTGATGTGCCTTCTTCCCAGAGGTTTGTGTGGCGGCCAATCATACAGATTTTGCCCATCATCTGGGGAATGTCTTACACTTAGTGACATCAGGATCATTGAATAGTTATAATGCCTTCCCTGAATTTCCAGCCCCCTCAAGTATTGGGCTTTGGGAATTTACAGTGGCCACAGGTGGAGGATTACCTGGAGTCATGTGAACCTTTATTGGGGGCTGGGAGTGTACCTGCTGCTCCCCAAGCCCGTGGGCTCCTATTTGTTCTTAGGTTCCTTTTGTTTCTCCTCTCCTTTACCTTCCACCTTTTCTTCCTTCAGGCCGCAGATCAGCTTAGGTTTCCTTTGTCCTGAAAATATTTCCCATTACTGTGCCTCCCTATTCAAGCAATAGCTCATTCTTCCTGTTCCTCATGATGAATCTTTTGGAAGGATGTGCTCCTCACCAGAATGTAAGAAAAGCGGTGCTTACTTTGTCCATTGCAATGTCCCTAGTGTCTTGAACAGTGCTTGGCATGTAATAGATGGTTAAATAAATATCTAAGGAGTGGCTGAATGAATACATGAATCAACGGAAGTCATTCTCTTAACTTCTACTTTCATTGTCCAGCATGTTACAGTCAAACTCCCTCCACTAAACATATTGAAACTGCCTTATTTAATAGCGTTGACTTCCTATATGGCACACTGGGTTTTACTTTGGACTACACTATTCTTGATCCCCCCCCCCCGTTTGACTTAATTGTTTCCTTCCTATTTCTTAAAAACCCACTTTTCCTTTGGCTTCCAGAACCCCAGCCTATCCCGATTCTTCTACTAGGATTCTGATCATTTTTTGCCACCCCTTTTTGGATCTTTTTCCTTTGCCAATAAATATTAGTGGTCCCCTTCTCTCTTCTTCTGTTCTTCAGGCTTTGACTTTGCTGGTGCCTCATGAGTATCCAATAGCAGACTCTCTCTGGAATGGCGAATTTGCGCTTCCAGAAATTGCAAGACATTTCTTTTCTTGAATGCATCACAGCTGCTGTGGCATTAGCATTTGAAAAATTATACTAAGTCCCACTCCAACTAAATTAGTTGTCCTTTCTCCTGAATTCCCCATCGATGATCTTACTATACCTCCCATCTCCCAAGCTGGAGACGCTCGTCTTTGCCAGCTCCTTTCCTTCTGCCATCCCTGTCCTTTCATTGGTCTTCAAGACCCATCATTTGGGCCTAAGAAATGCCCTGCAGGGCTGGACTCTACTCTCCATTCCCCTGCTGTCATCTTTGTACAATGTTTCAACATTTCCCATCTGAATTATCTTTTCTCTATTCTACCGCTAAAATTATCTCTCTAAAAATGCCAATAAAATCTATCACAAATTCCTATTTCTCCAAATAAAGTTTCAGCTAGGGGTGCCTGGGTGGCTCAGTTAGTTAGTCATGGTCTGGGGGTCCTGGGATCGAGCCCCATGATGAGCTCCTGGCTCAGCGGGGAACCTGCTTCTCCCTCTCCCCACTGCTTGTGCTCTCTCTCACTCAAATAAATAATAATGAATAAATAAAACCTTAAAAAAAAGTTTCAACTAGCTATACAAAGGACCTAACAATTTGGGGTCATTCTCATTCTCCAAATGAATTTCCTGTCTTTCCTTAGTTCCTTTTTATTTTTAGTACCATCCTTCACCCTCCTTCTGACTAGAATTCTTCATCGGTTCAAGTCCTTAATCAAGAAGTGTCTCTTCTACCAGAGACCTAGAGGTATAAGAGTATCCCTCTTACCTTCATCTTTCTTCTTATTTCAGTGTTCACCTCTGAGAAGAAGGGCCTGGCATTTTTTTTTTTTATTAAAGATTTTATTTATTTGACAGAGAGAGACACAGAGAGAGAGAGGAAACACAAGCAGGGGGAGTGAGAGAGGGAGAAGCAGGCGTCCCGCTGAGCAGGGAGCCCGATGTGGGGCTTGAACCCAGGACCCTGGGATCATGACCTGAGCCGAAGGCAGATGCTTAACGACTGAGCCACCCAGGTACCCCGGGCCTGGAATTTTTTATTAACTCAGTTTTCTTACAGCCTGTCATGCAAATATGGGGTATCCACCCATTCATCTGTCCATCCACTCATCCATCCCTATCATAAATCCTGTGAGGTTTAATGCCTACTGGAGAAATTCAAATGTACAAAGTATGAAATTTTATACTACATCAAAGGCTGAAAAATTATATCCAGAAGATTTAAATACAGTGTTTACTAAAAGTTACTTTTTAGAAGCATTGTTTCAACCTAACTCAATTTTTTTTTTTTTTTAAGTGCATGTATATGACCTCTGGTTAGGTTGTGTGCATGGGAATTCTCATGGAGCCTTAAATGCCCAATGGGCATTTCAGAGATGAATGTATGTTTGCTAAGATGTCACAGTAGAATCATGCTGACCGTGTTTAGTGCATTTAAAGACATGCTCTGTGCTTTTTAGAAAAATCCATAAAATGGAAACGTTACTCACACTGTTATCTCTGTGCGTTGAAACATATCAGACATCCTGTCCTGATTGTTTTACCCCTTCTTTTGAAAGTTTTACATTCATGCATTTAAAGAATGAGACAGGAAACTGATTTACAAACCTCACATGAGGGTTTTCTATCTTTACACTTTTAGGCATCATTGTCTAATCAATAGAGATGGGAACACTGATTTTAAAAGTAGAATTTTGATCAGGTTCTCACATATCATGTATTTTATGGTACTTTCCTGAGGTAGACTTAAGCTTAGAGTGCTTACAGAGGCCAAAAGTAAATTGATTTATAAGAAAAAAAAATTAATATTTGAATGAGTAGCCGAAACAAAATGGTGAACAGGGCTTTTTTTTCTTTTTTTGAGTGATAGGCATCTCAAAACACGAGCATTTGATTTCTAGCTTTTTATACTAGTTAAATTGGCTTAAAGAAATATCCTCTTTTTTTGTAAAGTAACAGAGAAAATACACCTAACCTTTTATAAAAAAAGAAATGAGTGAAATAGAGAGGTTTACTTTTTTTTTTTTTAAGATATTTATTTATTTGACAGAGAGAGAGAGCAAGAGAGGGAACACAAGCAGGGGGAGTGGGAGAGGGAGAAGCAGGCTTCCTGCGGAGCAGGGAGCCCGATGCGGGGCTCGATCCCAGGACCCTGGGATCATGACCTGAGCCGAAGGCAGACGTTTAACGACTGAGCCACCCAGGCGCCCCGAGAGGTTTAGTTTTTTTTTAGTAGAAATATGGAAAGTAGTTAAATGGCTTTGAGACAAAAGCATGACGTTGATCTCAGAGAAGTTCAGTAGCTCTTCTTTTACTGTTTGGGTTTCTGTCCCTCTCTGAACATGGCCACAGAGCCCTATCAGCAGTTTCTAATTCTGCTTTGAAGGAACAGGGGAAGTCTTCCCTGGAGATTTATATCTTCCTTGGATCCATGTCCTGGAATTGTCTGCATCCATGGTTGCCAAACGGTGAAGGAACAGGGATTCATGGAGGAGGCTTGATCAGTTGCCACCCATTCACCCAAACCCAGAAACACACAGTCCAAACCATGTGTAGCCAGCGTGGCGCAGATGCTAATTACTCCTATTACCTCAATAACTGGAGAACCCTGGAATAATACATTTTCAGTCATGAATTAAAAATGGCAATCTATTGGCTTTGATGCTGTCAAAACGAAATCTGCATTACCAAAACTCTGTGAGCCAGAAGATTAATTATATTTGTACAACCTTTTTTCTTACCAATCACTAACAAATTATAAAAGTACATGGAGTCTTATTTGGGAAATAATTTTAGGCTATTATCTGAAATAGAGTGGTGCTAATTTTGTTGGTCCAGTCAATGTGCTGATTGCTACACTTCTTAATTCTACTTTATCTCTCAGAGATGGAATCATATTAAAATCCTTTGAAAATAAAACCGCACATTGTTTAACTGTTAGATTAACCTTCACCAAGTCAATGAGATTCCTAATGAATAAATCCATTGCATTATATTTGATTTGACTTTATAAAAACAATATCAGAGTTAATTGACAATATAATGAAGGGTTTGCAAGAACTACCTTAGAGGTTTTATTTCCTTGTCTTTCTCTTTGTTTCAGAATTAGAGTGTCGCTCAAGTTTCTGCATAATCTTTGGTTGGGGCCCCCACTCAAGGTGCTGGGCCAGAACTGGACAGCCCCTGGCTATTAAGGAGTAGATTCTCTTTTGGGCAAGTAGCCAAACTCGACTACAGTGGTATCAGTTGTAGGTATATTATTGTATTCATTTTACTAAAGGGCATGTCACTTTTTTTCCTTCAGGAATTTTTAGCAAGTGGTTAAAAATAACCTTTAAGAAAGGTTATATTACTGCTGAGGCCTCGCCAAACCTTTTGGATGGAAATCTGCATCCATCATACTCAGATCTGTCAAAGGAAGTCTAGTGAGTAGTTCAGTAGACACAAGGTTGAATTCAAATGTCACTGTGCCATGTTTTGTAAAAAAGTGGCTGGCCAAGATGACCTTTGCATGCCAACATTCCATTTTGTAGTTTGAAAGGTAGGGAAAAGCTAGTCCACAAAATTATGCAGTATTAGGACCCAATCTACCCTGAAAGCAAAGACAGATTCAAATTTTAATTCTGAAATTGTCAGCTTTGGCTGAGAATGAACATGAATTTAATCACCTCTTACATTTTCATTCAATCTTAACCTGAAACATTCTTTTAGGAATGAATAATGTACACTGTTGGTCATGAAAATGTGAGTTTAGAAATTATAGAAAAAGCTGTTTATTTATTTTTATTTTATTTTATTTTATTTTATTTATTTATTTGAGAGAGAGAGAGAGAGTGAGAAACAGCACGAGAAGGGAGAGGGTCAGAGGGAGAAGCAGGCTCCCTGCTGAGCTGGGAGCCCGATGTGGGACTTGATCCCAGGACTCCGGGACCATGACCCAAGAAGAAGGCAGTCGCTTAACCAGCTGAGCCACCCAGGCACCCCTAGAAAAAGCTGTTTAAATAACTTTTCATTAAAGCCCTTGTTTCTTTAAAATCTGTTGCATCTTCTATAATTATGAACTGCGGCTACTCACCTCCCTAAAGTTAACACCTAATCCTAGAGAACATCAGAAAACAAAGTTAATAGTCATTAACAATGGTGATAATGAGGAGCATTCAGTATAAAGAATCTAAATAAAAATTTGAAGACTACCTGTTGCACTTTGATATAGTTGCAGAAAATGAAAGAAAGATCTGAACCAATGAGAAAAATGGTAGAGTACTATTCCAGGAGCGTTTATTACACTTGTTGCATGCATAACTATTTATAGATAGACTGTAAATGTGTGAACTGCAAAGAGAAGTAATTCCTTTAACGAGTGACGTTCTAATTACATAGGTCAAACCTCTTGAAATAGGTGCCCACAGACAATAGTGGGTGCCACTGCATTTAGCTTTTGTAAACACCAAGGGGATTTAGAGAAACAAATCTTGGATTGCTTTGCTCCTACCTTTATCCGTCCCCTTTCCCTCTACCACTTTTAGAATATATTCTTAGGACATATAGGCTAGGTGATACTTTCTAATTTTGGAGAGAAAGCCATTGCCCCCATGACTATCTTACTGTGTTTTAGGTGACACCTTACATGGTAAGACCAAGAATAGAACACTCTCATGTTCTGCCAAGATTGTCCTATGTCTACTGCTTCTTCTTCTCCTACACCCTCTTTCTGGGTACTTTCATCCACTCTCTTGGTTTAAACTACCACCTATATGCTTATGATTCTCAAGATTGTACCTTCAGTCATGACTTTCTTCTGTCTAAAGATGATAATATACATCTATCTATTGGATATTTCCACCATGGTGCCTCATAGGGTACACCACACACTCTCTCTCTATCCTCCTGATCTTCCCATATTTCCAATTTCAGTACAATTTTAGGTGCCTAAGGAACATCTGGGAAGCTATAGATGTCATAGTAAGTTAGAAATGTATGTCTACCACTTCAGCTATATTACTCATCTTTTTCACCAACTCCATTATTCTTAAAACCTGGGATCATTTTAGATTACATATTTGCCCACATACCATGATAACTGGCCAATAAGTTTTTGACTTTACTTTCTAAAATTAAAAACAAAGTAGAATAAATACAGTTGTTTGCTAATGACTGTTGAGAGAAGAATTTAGCTGAGTTCACATCACCTGATGTACATATAAGTATGAATGCACTACCTATTTATTTAAGACTCACCTAGTAAATCACTTGATAAAATATGCTAAAATGAAATAATGAGTAGAATGCAAACAAATTGTTGTAGAACAAGATTGGCAAACCGTGCCTTATGCGTAATATCTGCCTGGTCATTAGAGGTCTTTTAAAAATTTATTAAAAATTTTTTTTAATAGGGGTGCCTCGGTGGCTCAGTCAGTTAAGTGTCCTACGTTTGGTTTTGGCTCAGGTCATGATCTCATGGGTCGTGAGATCAAGCCCTGTGTCACTCCACGCTCAGTGGGGAGTCTGTTTGAAGATTCCCTCCCTTTGCCTCTCCCCCCACTCATGTGTGCTCTCTCCCTCTCTCAAATAAATAAATCTTTAAAAAAGATTTTTTATAGCATGCAAACTAAGGTGGGTTTTTACATTTTTAGAGAGTTATAAAGCATACACACACACACACACACACACACGAATATGCAACAGGGACAATGTGCCTTGCAGAACCTAAAATATTTACTGTCTGGCCTTTTACAGAGAAGTTTGCCAAGCCCTGTTGTAGTGGAAGAAGCAGCTACACTTCACAATCCATGTTGTTAGTTGATGCTTTATTACCAAGCCTATAAATAACTCAGAAAGTTGAATTTGAACTTTCTCATGCATATAGGGTAGAGCATATGTAAAGTTAAGTTTGCTAAAATATCTTGCAGTTTGTTTTCAAGTAATAATGATAATAGTAATGATATTTTTATATACAATATTTTAATATAAGTTAAATTATGAATTAAATTTGTAGTGAATATATGATCATATTGAGACTATATTCTAGATACAGCTGTAAAAACTTGAAAGGCAAGATAAGCAAAAATATTTTTGTTTTTACAGCTGTACTGAGGAGGGCACCTGTGGTGATGAGCACTGGGTGTTATATGCAACTAATGAATCATTGAACACTACATCAAAAACTAATTATGTACTATACAGTGGCTAACTGAACATAATAAAAAATATTTAAGGTACCTAAGTGATTTCAAAATGAATTAAACCCCAATTTCAAAGTGAACAAAATGCCACGAAGTATCTAAAGACATCATGAATATGCTTTGGGATATAATTACTGATTCATTAATTAATTAATTTATTAAATCCACAACCATTTAATGAGGAGGTACTTTGTGCTAGGGGTCATGCTAAGTGCTTCCTGTAAAGGATGGAAGATACATATAAAAATATTTGTGATAAAATGAGATAAATGCTCTAAGAGAGATATGCATTAGGTATAGCAATAGAAAAATAGGACAGATCAGTTCTGCTGGGTGATGGCTCACTGAGTGTCCACTATGGGTCTTAATGAGTTGGAATTAGCCATCTGGACCAGTGTGGGGAACGCAGGAGAACATTGGTAGAAGGAATGACATGAATAGTCCAAGCAAGGCACAGGCATGTGAATCAGCAGGGTGGGTTGCAAGCCATGTGTACATCCAGGTTAGATGGAATGCATGATGTGGTGAGGGGGCTATAAGGATATGAGGCTAAGGATCCTGATTACACAGGGGTCATGATGTCATGTAGAGGGTTTGGAGTTTCTCCTACAGGCTCCAAAATCATTGTTGGCTAATATTAATTGAGGCAATAATACAAAAATTATATGCAACATATTTTTAGAGGAGAAAAAGATAAATTGAAAGGGAGAGGTATGAGGGGTACCTGGGTGGTGCAGTCGGTGAAGTGTCTAAATCTTGGTTTCAGCGCGGGTCATGATTTCAAGGTTTGAGATCGAGCCCTGTGTCCATCTCCATGCTCAGCAGGAAGTCTGCTTGAGAGTCTCTCTCTCTCTGTCCCTCCCCACCCTCAAGTAAATATATAAATCTTAAAAAAAAAAAAGAAAGGGAGAGATGTGAAGCTAGTCAGGAGGCTATTCTAAGAGTTGAGGCAAGAATAAGGAGCGTGGTAGGATTTAGAGATATCTGGAGGATAAAATTAATAGGACTTAGTTGTCAGTTTGTTTGGGTAGTGAGAAAGAAGGAAGCACTCAGGACTACCCTCAGGTGTTCAGCTTATGCACTGGGTGAATGGTTAAGCAAAGTTTAGCAAGCTGCAGTCCTTCAGGATGAATTGAGCCTGTTGACAACTTTTGTAAATAAAGTTTTATTGGAACACAACCATGACCACTCATTTATGTATTATTTATGGCTGCTTTTGTGCCACAAGGGTAGGGTTGACTACTGGTGAAGAGACTGTGAGGGTCACAAAGCCTAAACCATTTCCTATTTGTCCCTTTACAGGAAGAAGTGTTCGGACCCCTGGGTTAAGGCAAGGACAAGGGATTTTGAAATGAGAGCAGGTTGGAATAATAAGACCGATGTTAGATGTGCTGGGTTGAAATGCACGTGGCATCTCTGGGTATATGAAGATGAAAACGTGAGATGAGACAGGAGCAGAGAGGCATTGGGAGAGAATCTGAGGCACACATGCTGTGTATCCCAGGCCTTTTATGGTTGTAGCCCACCTATGCAATGTAGGAGGCCTAGAATAGGTAATGTGTGTTATGGACAACACCCTACAACCCCTAAGTTACAGCCTGGTCAGACCCTGCTCACCTGTCTACACAGGTTCCCACCATCCCTGCTCTTCTCTCTGGGCCCTCATTTTGCTCCCCCTCTTTCCTTGGCCTCACAGCCAGACCCTGGGTCCTCATTTGGACCCATATTTCTGCTTTGTGTCTTGGCATTTTCTCTTGGGCCGACTTGCTTTTCCTCTGGCCCCAGTCGTTTGTAGCTGCAGGTAAAAGGAGCTTCTGCCTCTAAGTAGACCCTGTCGGCCTGGTGGACAGCACTGATCTTATGGAAGCAAACAGGGAAGAGAGACAAGGTGACTCAATGAAAGTAAGGGGCAGGGAGGATGAGAAACAGAGGAGGGTGCTATCTGGGACCCCAGGAAGGAGAGGTCAGCTAGGCCTTGGACACGGACTGGGATGAGGACTGAGAAAGGGCACCATGACCTTGGAAGTTCTCTGCTTACAGTGACGAGCTGACCTAACTTGAAGGTGCTTGGCTTGGAAATGACTGTATAGCTAGAGTCCTGACCAGTTTACTGACCAGGTAATCCACTTACCTGGTAAGATAATGGTAATCCAAGTAATCCAGAGAGGTCACATGCCCTTAACCCAGATATCCTTTCTTTTCTCTACAAAGCTGATGCCTCAGATGACCTAGTTCATCCCCGGAATTCTGGTTGCTTTTATTAAATTCTTACCATATACTCAGCACAAAAACAGAATGTAGCATCTTAGGTAAGAGAAATCACATAAATATTTCCAATAGTGTTTTTCTGCTTAAGATCTTACTACTGTCTATGAATCTAAATATATTCATCTCCATGGAGCTCCCCAAAGTACTTAAGGTTCTGTGTGTCTCAGGGAGGCATCCCCATCAGGAAGAAGTGGACTAAGATTTTGCTCTTTCCTGCACCTATCACCAGACAATCATTTTCAGGTTAAAAACAAAACAAAACTCTACTCAGAACCTCAATATTTAAACCAAATGGATGAGGCTGCCTAGAGAGGTCGCCTAGGATGTCGGGAGACAGGAGGGGGACTCTAAGCCCCATGTTTGAGATTGTTTCTGTCCTGAGGGAACTTATGAAGAAATCCCCTGAACTCCTGATGTTTGAGGAACATTGTTGCCTCACTAGAGCCTGAAAACATATATTTTAACCACTGAATATTTCAAAGAGCCAGAATACCCAGTCATGTCACTGCCTGAAAAACAGTGAGCTTGTTTCTTCCCCTTCCAGAACTGTAGTAGTGTGCATTGATACATGGTCTGTGTTAAAGACAGATTGTTCTGTAAACTAATTCCCACTTTCAGTTGTGTGAACACTTTCTGGGAGAGCAAGTCCAAGGCCATAGGCAGCGTGAATTCATCGTCAGGCACTCAGTGGTCCCTTAAGGTAGTGACAGGGGAGAGTCCCTGTTCTTCCCACCTGCTTGTGAGTGCCCCATGGTGGCATCCTCAAGCCTTTCCTCATCACACATTGACTAGGGATTTGGTCTTCTCCAGGCTGGCTCCACGAATAGGCACCCTGACATTTAGTCAGGAAATCTTGTCCCAGACTCTCCAGAGAGAGAAGTTTGGTTCAGAAACAATATTTTTCACTCAAGTGGAAACTTGTTCTCTATTTGTTTTTGATTCCTTATGGCCCTTTTCGTGTGTGTTTGATAAGAATACTTAACATGAGGTCTACCTTCTTAAATTTTTAAGTGCACAACACACTATTGCCAACTATAGGCAGATCTCCAGGCTTTATTTTTTGTGAGGAACACCCCAGAAACTTCTGCCCAGAACACAGGCCATTGCTCTCCTTATATTTTCCCATCAGCTCCTGAACACGTCCTAGGTCATAGACAGGCTCGTCTTTCCTTAGAAGTCATGACGCCATTCCTCCTCAAACCTGAGAGAGAGGGAGAAGCAGGACTCTCCTGCCAATCTCTGGATGGCACTCCATGAGGTTGCCCAGAGCAAAGCCGTGTGAGGCAACATGGCTTTGTCAGCTGTGACTTTACAGGCAGAGCAGGCGATTATTTTTATTGGACGACAATAAACTCCAAATACTATCATCACGAGCTTTCTCCCAGCCTCCTTTCCAACTCTCCTTATTACAGCCCAGCAGCCTCAGCAATTGTATTTGTCAACACTGTAGGGAGAATTGTGCAACCTGTTGGTGGGCTCTGCAAATTGGGGTTTGCCATGTGAATACTGATGTTTTCCAAAGCTCAGTCTTGTCATTCAGAATGACATTTCATTCTGTTTATTGTGATTAGTTTTTGCAGTAGCATTTTAAAAGTGTAATTGCTTTTGTAGTCTCAGGAAGAAAGGGGCCGGAAGCCACATTTAGAGATGTATATAATTGTTAAGCAGGTTGGGGAGGTTAAGAATAGTGAGATTTTGAGAAAAGAGATAGTACATAGATTTAAATACATGAATTTGTTTCTTTCAAGCCATTTGCCAAAAAGGTTTGCAACAATGTAGGCAATAAAACTTGAATTTAAAGTGATTTCAGAAAATAATGAAGAGGGTTCAAAGAAACCATGACATTGATCAGTGATTGCAGGGGAAACTGGAGATGGTGAATTCAACTATTTGGACCTAAAGTGACTAATTCATGGGGATGAGTAAAGTAGTACAGTTCAGGGTTGATGAAGCATTTATATCAAATAGTAGTAGGTACATAGAGCTGTTATTATGATGTCTAATAAACTAATAGAAGATACTAATGTACATTAAAATAAGAATGAAATATGCAAGATCCAAGAAATGTGTTTGGTACTGGTCAGACCCATATCCCAGATAAAACATTTTCTTTATAGAAAAGAAAAGACATGGAACGAGTAGCAGGATCTATCCATTTACTCCCTCATTCGTTAATTCATTCCAAGGTGTTTATGCCGTGTCTACTGGATACAAGTCACCATTTTAGATGCTCAGGGAATAGCTGTGATCAAGAGTTCTTATTTCATGAAGCTTGGAATCTAGAGATGGGGACAAGCAATATGCAAGGTGATGATTGAATTTTACATAGTAAAGTGTTTCATTCAAATAAAAGAGTCAGAAGTTAGTGACAGGGGATAGTATTTAATATGAATCTGCACAGCAATATCAAGGTATAGTGGACACAAGAAGAATGGTGGTAGCTAAGACCTACTTGGCACAGCCTTGCTGATGAGGAGGGTCTAGGAGAGGAGGACAAGTGATGGTCTACAAGAGAGGACAATTTCAGAAGCAAGGTGCCTGAGTGAGGGAAGAGAGATGGGACCCAGCAAGCAGGGAGTTTGCCTCTCAATGGAAGCACAGGTTGCTCATCCATTACAATGGGAACTTTTGGTGGGTTTGACCTGAGGTTGGCCACTATCTGTGTTTTTGTTTTAAAGGGTTGATGGAGGGAGGTGGGTGGGGGATGGGCTAGATGGGGGAAGGGTATTAAGGAGGGCGCTTGTGATGAGCACTGGGTGTTGCATGTAAGTGATGAATCACTGAATTCTACTCCTGAAACCAATACTGCACTCTATGTGAGCTAACTCGAATTTAAATACAAATTTAAAAAAATACTGCAAAGAAAAGGGATTTATAACCACACACACACACACACACTAAAAAAAAAACAAAAACAAAAACCCAAGTGGAAGTTCTAGAACTAAAAAAATACAATATCTGAAATTTAAAAATTACCAAATGTAATCAATAACCAAAAGGAGGTGTAAAAAGAGTAAACTTGAAAATAAAAAGAAATGAATAAAGAGCCTCTTTTGCTGCAGTGTTTAAAGTAGAATACGTATGTTGTATATGTGCTGGGGACAGGGTATGTGGAGCAGGAAGGCTTTTGAAGAGGCTACTGCAGTGGTCCAGGTGAAAGTTAGTAGATACTTGAATGAGGGTGATATGTAGGTGCTGGGAACAAATGGCTAGATGCTCAAAATATCTAGACGGGAGATGCTGATAAGACGGGAAGTTGAGTGTGAAGAAAAGAGAGGATTCAAGGGTCGCTCTCAAGTTTCCAGGCTGGGAAACTGAAAGAATTGATACACCACATGAAGAGATGAGAAAAATTATGGGAGAAGTAAGTGTTGGGAGAAATAAGACTTTTTTTTCTCAGATATTTTAATGATGACATATCTATTAGATATAGTCAAAGTATAAGTGCTGTGACAAATGATAGTCAGAGGCAAGATACTATAATGTTTAAAGGTCTATAGACTCTGGAGTTCAGAATGTTCAGGCAGCTCAGGTTGCTCATCTGTAAAATGAAGACTATTGTATTACCCACCTTATTAAGTTATTAGAAGAATTAAATGATGAATGCTTGTAAAGCCCTAGAATATGGTCTAGTACACACTAAGCACCTAATATGTTATATATTTTTAGTGGTCGTATGGTAGTATTGTTGATGTGACCAAGAAGGTTTTGGGATAGCGAGAGAATGTCTATTCAGACATGACATTGACCATCTCAACATGGAAGTATCTAGTGTGAGCCTTTTATAATGAAAACCCACATTGTGGTTTCTATAATTACTTTATTAATGAGCCTTGTGAGAAAATAATTGGAAAGGCATTAACTCTTTGTTTTGTAGACATTTAGGTATAGTTTGGTGATGATGAGAACTTTGACCTCCCGGAATATGAAACAATTCTTGTGCTTCCCTGACACGTTATTACAGAAATCACCTGAAACTCTAACAGATTGTGACCTTCCTTTCCATGGATTTTGAGTTGTATTTTTTTTACCTGGTGAGCTTTTTCTCTTGCAGAATCTGGACGCTTTCATCCTTGAATCTGTGACCAGAAAGTACATAGCCCTTAGCAAGCTGCACTTGTTTCTGTATGTCTGAACTCAACTGCCCTGGGGATTTTAGGCTGGATGGATTCATTGAACAAAAGTTCTTAGTTACATAATAAGACATTTGTTTTAGAAGCTGTCACTTTAAGCTTTCTGATATAAAGGTAATGTGGTGTCATAGGCAGGGTCTTTCTCAGGTTATTTCTTATAAAAGTAACATTTTATAGAGTCAGGAGTACTACTGAAGAGTTTCCTTTTGAAATTTTTTCTAAGATGATGCCCCAACATTTTAAGTAAGAAGTCCCAACATTTTAGTGCCCTGACATTGATTCAGTTGCCTGGTAATTGGTTCTCCTTATGAATTTCCAATATATGAAAATAACAAAAGATTTGCCAAGTATTCTCAAATAGGAGAATTGGTAAAAGATCTTATTATGGATAGTATCTGGCCCCCAAAGGGTCGATGTCCACAGTGTAAGTTCCAGTCAGGGCTTGTTATCTTATTTGCTTCAAATTAGAGTGAGAACCTCTTGTCAAAGGAATCAATTAAAACATGATGACAGATGCCTGAATCATCAGCGTGACCTAGAGGAGATCCTAAAATGCTCAGCACAGCTTGATTACATTCAGTTGCTTATCAGGAGTACTTAAAAAATAAATTCGCAACACTTGCTATACTCTGCACTGTTAATCCAGATCTCGCTCTCTGTTTAGACTACAGTGTACATGCCTCTATGTGGTGGTGGGGATGGGCAGGGCCTGGAGCAGGAAGGCATTTGAAAGAAGTCATTGCAATGATCCAGGTGGAGATACTGTTACGGGTTGAATTGTGTCCTCCAAAAAGAAATGATGAAGACCTAACCCCCATTTTTCAGAATGTGACTTTATGTGGAAATAGGGTCATTGCAGATGTAATTAGTTAAGATGAGATCACACTGGAGTACATTGGCCCCTGACCCAATCTGACAGGTGTCCTTATGAGAAGAGAAGAAAACCCAAAGGCACAGACACATGGAGAATTTCATGAGGTGGAGGCAGAGGGGAGAGATTGGAGGGACGCAGCTACAAGCCAAGCAATGCCAAGGATTACTGGCCACACTGGAAGCTACAAGACATAGGGCAGGATTCTGCCTGGGCTCTCAGGGGAGCAAAGCCTATCTGACACCTTGGTTTCAGACTTCTAGCCTCCAGAACTGCGAGAGAATAAATTTGTTTTGAGCCACTCACTTGTGGTACTTTGCTATTACAGTCTAGGAAACGAATACAGGTAGGATATTAGTACTAATATGAGGCAGGCTTTCAACATAAATTCTTGACTGAGAACAATGGCACTTCTAGACAACTCTCCTTAATCTAAGTCACCGTTGTGTACTCAAAAGGCATAAAATGCACAGTGACCCAGAACACTCATGACAATATGTAATCTTAAGCAACTTTATCATTAATATCTATGACTTATGTGCCCAACACTGTGCTAGCTATCTTAATTTATCCCCTCATCAAACCCATGAGGGCTATATAATTCCTTTTTTTTGGTAACCAGTAAGGGACCTGAGGTATAGAGAGGTTATGAATCTTGCACAGGGTCACACAGTCAGGAAAGTGTACAGTAGAAAGCCAGGACTCAAGGACTCAACGTCCATCTGCTCTGTAGCCTGAACTCTTAGTCTCTATAGAGGCTTCACAACTGTCTTGATGTGGGAGAGACTGCAGGGTTTATCTCCCTCTTTGCTGATCCTTTGCTTCTTGCCCTCTTGTCCCTGTTGGCCCATTCCACAATTCCCTGGAGGGGAGGGAAAAGCAGCAATGAAGTAACATTCCTTCTCAGTACAGAGTGAAAGGAAAGCCATCTCCAAAAGATCTGGAAGGCCATTCCATGTTGCTACAACTTAAGCTCTTCAGTTGACTCACAGGTTTGTTTGGAACGTGAAATATTTTGTTAGTGTCAAAACTGCATACTTTAAACCCATGAATCATGAAATGCCTTTTTGTAGGGGGGTGGGGAGTAGCAATAGCATACAAGAGTTACCTATGCTTAAAAAGTAACTGGGAAAAATATTATTGGTACTGATTGTATTTGTTAAAAAGAGCAAAAGCTTCCAGGATTCTGTTTCTAGCTTTGGTCAGTAATGTGCCGTGGGGTATTTGACAGTGCACCGAACAATGGACCTAACCTCTTCTCCCTGCTTCTCCACCCTTGGGAGCAGGCGATGGGGAAGTGGGCTTCAGTTCTGAAGAATGAATATCAATTTTGTCTTTGGTTTCACCTATGTTAGTGGGAAAAAAGGTCATTCAAAACAGACAAATACAATGATTCCCTTAATTAGAAAATATTTCAGAAGCCCATTCTAGGAAAATAAATCTTTCCATCCTATTTTAAGGAGAGTTTGTCACATGTTATGAATTCCATGGTTTCTCTTTGAAGCAAATCATCTGCTGGCAATTTCTATAATTGCTGATGTGTATTTGAGCCTATCTATATGTAATGATTCCTTTTGTTGTGGCTCAAATTCATCATATTGGCTTAATCTGGCATCTCCATAATATGGTCTATTACTACTTTGTTGTGACAGTAGATCACGGTAAGCTTTGAAGCTTTATATCATTTGAAAACATGGCCTAACGTTTTGGGAAAATGGAAATAATAATATGTAGACACTCAATGATTCAGCTGTGTAAAATGACTATTCAGGGCGCCTGGGTGGCTCAGTTGGTTAAGCGACTGCCTTCGGCTCAGGTCATGATCCCGGAGTCCTGGGATTGAGTCCCACATTGGGCTCTCTGCTCAGCGGGGGGTCTGCTTCTCTCTCTGACCCTCCTCCCTCTCATGCTCTCTGTCTCTCATTCTCTCTCTCTCGCAAATAAATAAAATCTTAAAAAAAAAAAACATAAAATGACTATTCAAATAATTGATATCATATTACAAAATCAAAGAACCACAAAGCTGGAAAATATCTCTAACATCATCTGGTAATCCTGACACATAGATATCTAAAAGCTCCATTTAAAAATAAGGTTATGTAAGCTCAGGGAGCTAAGGTGTCTTGCCCAAAGTCACGATGGCTGTTTTAATTTCTGCAACATTAGTAAGAGTGAAATCACTCTTAGCCATTGGCTAGTGGAAAAACAATATCAAATATTACAAATTAGATTTTAACATTATTGCCCTGTGGCTAGGAATCCAACATCCCAGGTGTAAATTCTTCTCTACCACTTCGGGCAATTTATTTGAGTGCTCTGTGCTCGGTTTCCTCCCCTGTAAAATGGCGCTGACCTCTTTGAGTTTATAGAGAAACAATCCGGAAACTAGTATTAATCTTGTTTGCTTTTTATTGTATCTTGTCTGCTGAGCTGGGTTGTCTGAAGACATTTATAGGTCAAAAGAGGGCATTTTCAAAGATTTAAGAATTAAAGGTCACATTTCCATTGACAATGTGGCTTTTCCCTAGATGGAATGTGCAGTCTATAATTACCATCTTGTACCATTTCAACAACACCCTGTTACTTTTATTGCAGCCATGGATATTTTAGTGATCAGACCATATTTATTACAACTGATTTATTAATTAAATGATAGGATGCCCCAGTAGAGGTAAAGTTTTGCACATTTAAAACTATCTTTTTATACATACATCCAATTATGAATATCTAAGTGAAAGAGAAACAGATAATTCTGTTTTTCAGCCTCCACCCCCCCGTCCCCTTTTTAACAACAGAAATAATTGTTCCCAGAAGTCTCTACGCTGTGAAGTCTGGGCTGCCACCCTTTGATGTGTCTCTTGTGTGGTAAGATCAAATAGTTCCCATAATTACATTAGATAATTTTAGAGTCATTATTTTTGTTGTTAATATTTTCTGTACTCAAAAAAATATAATTCTAGGTCAACAAGTCATTGTATAATGAAAAACAAGTACCCAGCAGCATGATAACAGTGGGGAAGGAATGAGTGTATTCTGCTACCTCTGGCTCTGGATACCTTGGGCCTAAATGCACGGTCTTGGTCACATAAGTTGAAAATGACCACTTTGACCGTGTGTTAAAGAAGCCCCTTTACAAACTGTGCCTAATCAAAGTGGATAATCTCAGGGGTCACGTTGACATTTAGAAAACAATGGTCTTCCCTGAGATTAAGAAAACAGTGATCTTAAGGAACAACTCTAATAGTCACTGAAAGAGTCGATAGAAATACAAGAAATAAACTTGAACTTGAGTTCGTTGGTAACAGGGATTTTCAGTGGATTGTGAAGCACTTTGCTAATGGCATTTCCAGGTGTTTAGGATTTTATTTTTGAATTATGTGAGTGCCACACGAAAGGAAAAGCTTGCAATTAAATATCGTGTTTGCAAATATGCCTCAATAATATTTAGGGCATTTAAGCTACCTGATTTGCATATTGTCTTTCAATTCCCTGCAGGAAAACCTTTTACAGCAGGATCCATCCTGTTCAGCAAATTTTAAATGTAGTCCCATCTGAAGGCAGGCAGATGAAGCAGGTGATGTTCTCCATCCCTGGCAATCTGTGGATCAGAAGATGACACTGACATTCCACTGGAGCCAATCTTTCATGGCAGGTGCTGAAATGAAGTGATGGCCATTTGGCCAAATTGGAAGGACACAAAACATTCATTAGCACCCGGTTTAGTCATTTATGTGGCTTGACAGTATTGCACAGCCTGTAATTATTCCTACTTGGTCCCTGGTGAATCAAACTAAAGGATATTTTTCCTGACCCATTTTATTTCACGCCTAATAGATCCATGTCCTTGTAACTAATATGCCTTAATCACTTAGGTCTATGTTCTTCTTGTGGAGCAAGAAGAGAGAAAGCTAATTTTTTTTTTTTCAGTTGTAAGGCTAAACTTAGGGATGCAAACAGTTGTCACCTTTGAATAATGCAAATTGTTTCTGTGTGGGGGGCCTTAGCCATCTCTAGAGAATTTTAGAATGATGGGATTAAAATCTGGCAAATTTGTACTCTTTGACCAGCACTTCAACTTTTAGGAATTCATCCAACGGATGACTTATGGATGTGCCCAAGGATTTAACCACAAACATGTTCATTGCAGTGTTATTTTTAATAGAGAAAACTGGAGAAAAACTAAATGTCTATTTAATTCATTTATTCATTCAAAAATACACAGTAAGCCATTATTCTGAGCCATACACTGTTCTACTTCCTAACTAATGATCACTGAATAAAATGATAATGATATTTCGTATCATGGAATACTATGCAGCTAGTAACTATGCTGCATTAGAATATCCAATGACATAGCAAGATGTCAATGATACATTAGTGAAAAAGTGGATAAAACACAGAGATGTACCTTTAAATGTTTATATTTTTCAAATGTACTGTAATGAATACGTATTACTTTTCTAATAAGAAAAACAAAATAATACCCTTTATTTCCAAACAACTCACCAAAAAAAATCTATCAAACTGAAAAATCATGACTATGTCAGCTGATAATGATGGATCTTCTAAAGGAAAGGACTAAGTAAACAAATGTTTATTGAGGTCCTACTGTGTGCTGTTTTGTGCAGGATGCTGGACTATAATGGTGGATGCCTTCAAGGAACTTCAGGGATGACTAGTCATTCCAGGGTGTGATCAGTTTAAGGACCACTGTGGGATTCATCCAGAGATTGTATCATGTCCCATGGTTTCTAAGAAAAAGGGGGGCGTATTGCTCCACTCCCTTCCATAAGAAACATCTGAGTGTTCTGGGTAGCCTGCCATCATTTGAGGATATCTTTTTTGCTTTCCTCTGCATTTAGGCCCAAGGTATCCAGAACCAGAGGTAGCAGAATACACTCATTCCTTCCCCACTGTTATCATGCTGCTGGGTACTTTTTTTTTCATTATACAATGACTTGTCGACCTAAGGAAAGGAACTTGACTTCATGGTCGTAAACATTTTGGTGGCGTGGAGTTGTTTTAAGCTACATCTTGTTTAAGGTTCCAGACAGATAGCTTTGGTTGCTGTGAAGAGTTAGAACAGCCCCAAATGATATAGACAGCACTGTATGCTGGTGGTAAAACAGGAGCTAGTAATGGGGAAGGGAAAAGAAAAAAGCCCAAGCATAGCATGTGAGAGGTAGGCAGTCAGAAGTGAAGAACAAAGGCGTGGCTCATTCAGTCCATGTCCAGTTAGGCATCACAGCATATAAAAATGGAGAGGGTCCAAGTTGGAGGAAGCCAGCCAGGATATGACTTTGGACATATGGGCAATGATGGGAATCAATATCATCTGCAGCATAGGAATTTATCAAAAGCATGGTTTCTCAATGGGCAAGGCAAATTGGAAGTGAGAATACAGCCATGCAAGAGCCTAATTCCACCTGTCTTTAATAGGAGTATTGTGAGTCACCAAATAAGTATATTTATTAAAAATTGAATTTACGTGGCTCCTCTGATGTTTACTGGAATGTGACCACCATACAATCAGTCTGCTTATATGAAAGGTAAGGAAAAGAGATCTTCTACAGGAACTTCAACTGAGGAAGAAATGATTCTCTGGATTCTATGCTGTCCATTTTAGAACACATCATGTTAGGTTTTCCTTGAGCCTTCCTATAATTGCATAGAAAAAATATTGACCTCAAGAGTGCTAAGGAAGTTCAAATAAATCTCTTCTCGTGAACGGAGGGCACTTTCTCTGATGTTGTTACTCTCATCTACATTAGTAACCTTCGGCTTGGCTTCTCTTACATTCTAAACCGCTGAGGGAAGCCCGCAGTAGATAAAGCCGACAAATGTGTTTGAGACTTTGGAGTAAAACAAACAGAAGCAAATAAAAGCTAACGTTTGAGTGTATGCAATGTAATCAGATTAATCTACAGGAAAGCAAATTATGAGTCAGATGTATGGTTTTCAGGGAATTTTTATGTAAGGTACACTCTATGTACCCCGGGTAATAAATTGCAGGGAAGCGTGTGTGCCCGCCACACAAGCACGCGCACACGCACACACGGGTCTAGCAATTGAGGCCCACAGGGAGCTATGCTTTAACTTCAGATTTAAATTTGCTCCAGTTTTGGAAGTCTTGAAGGTATTAAATTCGAAAGATCTGACTGCACGACTCTACAGTTGGTTTTTGGAGCTTATTGCCCGCAATTAGAGTAACCACTAGGAGGATTTTGTTTGTACATAAGCAGCAGAATGAGTTATAAAGTTGAGTGCTGATGGATGAATTTGATCAATTTAGATAGTCAACCAGAATAATTGAGGCCAAAACAGAGCTCTTTTTCAGTAATTAAAGGTTTTCAAGAGTCTGGATTTTCTGAATAATTATTTTAGCTGTCTTCAGACTTACACTGTGCCAGTATAAGGACTACTTCATGTTACATACAATTTGGAAAATGCTTTAATTCCTCTGTAGACTGTTATTTTGCTTAAAAAAAAATCTGATCAACACTTAAAATCAGTATCTTTTTTTAATGTAAAAAATTATCCCAATAATACTGAACTGGCATACTGATTTACTCTTCAAGCCCAAGACAAGAGACACAGTGGCTATAGTTTTTTCTCTTGCTTCAAACCTAAAAAGGCCAATGAAAGAAAGGTCACCTGACTTCAATACTCATGGTGCTTGGCATCAAATCCTCCTGTTTCTCGTTTTTAGTCAGGCTCTGACATTCCACTGGTTCTGATTACTCAGTTTCTGTTTTGTTGCCAATAAGATGCCAGGTCAGACTAAGTCTCCCTTCTTTGTTGCCTTAAACTGAGTCTCTGGGGGTGCCTGGGTGGCTCAGTTGGTTAAGGGGCCAACTCTTGATTTTGCCTCTGGTCATGATCCCAGGGTCGTGGAATAGAGAATGTGTGTGTGTGTCTGCTAGCTTTAAGTTTGCTGCTGTCCCATTGGTGGAAGCGAGTCCCACGGCCAAGTCCAGGGTGGGCCATGAGTGTGGTCGGTCCACACCAGGTAGGGCAGGTATACAAGAGCACTTCAATAAATGGTTTCATGTGCTGGAAAGGGGGCTGGGGAGAGACACTGATCAGATGGAGTTGTACAGTTCTCAAACAGGATTCCTCAGGCTAATCATGTCATCATTTTTCATAATCTCACTAAATTAGAATTCTTTTCATAAACAACGGCCATCCATTGCTTTGGACAGAAGTTTCCATTAGGAAGGAAAACCCCCAAATAGTTTTCTGCTTATAGAGAAATTATGACATTCTTGAAAGCTAGGCGAATGTTTTCTACTATTGACATGACACTAATGCCTTGCAAAAATAACAGTAAGTATTTACTTTTAAGAGCTCTGTTGAAAGTAATATTTGCCTTTCCCACACATTAGTCTTGGGGATTGTTCTGTTTAGAAAATGAAACCAAACCAAACCAAACGAGTTTGAGTGAAGCCAGTGTCTATTGCCTTTGCTTCCTGGGAACCTGTCACCAGGACCATATTCCATTTGCCACCAAAGCATGGCTGGTGCGAAGCAACATGTGACAGACATGATTTCAAAGCCTTGTCTTCCTTCCAGGAGCTGATCTTCTTTCTTCTTCTGTTCTCCAAGCAGCCTCCTGGGAATTCCTCATGGGCCCCTACATCCCTTTCCTGAACATTCTTCTGTAGTTTCATTCCTAAAATAACTTTCCCCAAAGCAAGGCATTTTGCTCAAGATATTATTTCACCATTTCCTCACTCATCAATATTTAATAGTCTGTCATATACTCTCACATTCCTGAAAGTTAATGCTTTTGCTAAGGTGTTAATAAATAAAATGGCTACCATACAGTAGTTATGTTTAAAAGGAAGCCTTTAATGATTTACGATGGCTTACCTTATTTTGAGCCTTTTGGCACTGTTGAAGAAGAGATTTCGGGGTGACAAATTTTAAATACCTTTTTTTTCTGATTTTAAAATACTATGAATTAGTTTTAGATGATTAAAAGACTAAAAACTATGAATAAAATAAAAGCACTCATAATCTCACAAAGGGATCAACTACTTGATTTTTTTCTCATTTTAGAATTTATATGTACATGTCTGTGTATTAGTCAAACTATATGAAATGCCAATATTCAATTATTTTTTGAGCTACAAAGACAAAAATTTCATGTGTCTTAACCTTATAGTAGCGATCATTCTTTCTATTAGTAAGGCTTCTGCAGAGAAACAGAACCAATAGGATGGATGGATCGATGATCGATCTATCTATCTATCTATCTATCTATCTATCTATCTATCTATCTATCTATCTATCTATCTATCTATCATCTATCATCTATCTATCATCTATCTGTCATCTATCTATCTATCTATCTATCTATCTATCTATCTATCTATCTACCTACCTATCTATCATCTATCTATCCATCCATCCATCCATCCATCCATCCATCCATCCATCCCTGTATTTTGAGAGAGGGGATTGGGAATGACTGAGAGAGAGAGACAGAGGGTTTTCTTTTTTAAGGAATGGACTCATGATTGTGGGGGCTGGCAAGTCCAAGAACTGTAGAGCAGACCAACAGGCTGGAAGTTCAAGGAAGAGTAGATATTGCTGCCTTGATTGTCTATGTTGCAGGCTTGAGGCAAAATTCCTTCTTCTTTGGGAAACTGGCCTTTGCTTTTAAGGCCTTCAGCCAATTGAATGTGGCCCCATCCACATTATGGTATGGTATGGTATGGTAATCTGCTTGACTCAAAGTCTACAGATATAAATGTTAATCACATCTAAGAAATACATTCCCAACAATATCTTGACCAGTGTTCGACCAAATAACTGGGCATCATAACCTAGCAAAGTTGGAACATAAAACTGAGATCACATTCTTTAGAAATCTTTCTGCATCCTGGTTTTTACTATTAAAAATAAATGGCAATAACTATCTCTGTCTACATCTCTGATAAGTTTATTATTTTTATAAGAAGAGCAATCACTGGTTCACTTAGCAAAAACAAAAATCACTCCTAGTTGTGAGGATACCATGATGTCTGGAGTAATTTGTCTCTCTTGGCCTGGGTGCCAACACTTGAGGTCTCTTTCTCTCAGCTAGTATCTGCAGTCATTTGTGGGATAGCACTGAACTATGGAACCAGGGCATTCAAAATTGGGAAGTCAGTGGCTGATTGTCTGAAGATAAATTGATACAAATATCAATAGCTCTTGAAGACAAAGGCTACTCTCAGAATCTTGGGCTTATATTAATGGCTTTGAAAAACAAAGAGTTGGTATCAGATACAGTGTTTTATATTCAGTATTTTATTTGTTCCTCACAACAGTCTTATGAGATAGATACCATTATTATACCCATTTACATTTAGAGAAACTGAGGCTAGAGACGTTAAGGAACTTGAAGAAGAACAACTTGGCGGTTGGATATTAATTTAATGGTCCAAGTACGTGATGCCATTGATCTTTCTATTGCTGTGAAGAGAGGGTGGTGAAACCAGGCATGGCTAACCTTTTGGGAGCTGGGACATCTGAGATTGGCTGTTTTCATTTCATTGTGGAGTTACACACTAACCCATAAGCTGGAGAATTGTGATGGCCCAAAGTCGAGACGGCTGAGTAAGTGTGCATTCTTGTTCCTTACTGCATATTTAGGCATCATCTTATTGCTTCACCAGGCAAAGACCTGGAGGTGTGTTTCTGATTGAAAGGCCAACATATAAGGAAAAAGAGCAGTGTGCATTTTGCCATAATAGAAGCCAACAGAAGTCAAATGCCATACTTGTCAGTGTGTGAGTGACTGTGTATGTGTGTGTGTGCGTGCAAGCACACACTATGCTTTTGAAGCAAGACCATTATAGCATAGAGAATAAATTATAGAATTATAGAATATTAGCTCAGGAAAGGACCTTGGAGATTATCTAATATACCACCTCTAATTTCAGTCATGGAAACTGATCCCTGGAGAGACTGAATGCTCAAAGTCTATCAGTCAGTTCTACCCACTACTGCATTGATATAAAATCCTACTTTTATGCTGAGGGTACGACTTCAGTGAGCATATATCTTTGGATTTTCTGGACAGTGCCATGTTTAAATCTAATTTGCCGTTGGCTTCAAATCTATCGATGTGTTCTAGAAACTCATATTTCAGGACTCAAACTATATCTCCAATACCATATTTCACCCTTAGTAATGGCACAAAGGTTCCTGGTGAGACTATTTTTTCCAACAGTTTTTTATATGGAAAATACATTCACCAGAATCATGACTGAGTGTACTTGTTTCCAAGCCAACAGAGAAAGAAGCATCATAATTTTCCGTCTCAGAGATGTTGTTGCTGTTATCATGGCACCTTTAATCTTGCTCTTCTTGGCTTCCACGTCCCCTCTCTTTCTCTCTCTACACTTTTTTTACTAGAGGGATTTTGTTGATCTCTATGGAAGTGATGGCTGGAAATTGGGTGGGGTCGTCAATGAGTTAGATTGAGAAATATTGGCTGTTAGAGTTACTATGGAGGGGAGAGCTGCAATGTGTGCACCATTAGTTCACATGTGTACAAGGTGTTAGATTCATCTAGAAAGAGTGTCCCAGTTGGTATCCAGCATAGCTATGAATCCTTGCCTGGGTGGTGGATGCAGGGTTCAAATTCACTTTAGAAGTCAATAGTGTGTCAATTCTTCTCTTTCAGCAAAAAGAATTAAACTCAAGAAGGAGATCATATTCTTCCAGGAATGTGCAGACATTTATAGCCACTGTTCACTGAATCTTGTACGAAGAACTGTGGATGACTTGCATTAACTCCACTTTCCGGATAAACTGAGCCCCAGAGTATATGTCACCTGCGTCAAAAGTGACATGTTTGGGGGCCATCAAGCAGGACTGTGGCACCATGTCTTTGGATTAGCTCCCTTGTCCTATTTCCGAGGAAAAATCACCTTCCACAGAGAACAACATCCGTAGGTACAAGGCACACCGCTACAGGAAGTGATCAGAACAGCTGGGATGAATGGGACCACGGAGAGGATCCATCACTATTCTATTGAACTCTTTCTTCATTAGAACTGAGCCAGTGGCAGATGGTACTCCTCCGATAACATGGTCTCAGAGTTGGAGAATAGGTTTCCTACAAGAGTGAGAGATTTGGAATCAAGGAAATCATTTATCTTCCTTCCTCCCTAGAATCCCTGTACCATTTAGTTACAGGATTGGTAGTTTATCTTGGGCGATTCTCATTTCTTCCTAGGAGAACAGCTTAATCCAGGATCGTTTTTATAACTTCCAGGCTGTGGCAGGCTCTTGAGATTTTGTACAGCGGGCTTAAGCTATATGTGAATGAAATTTCTTGGCTTATGTCCTATTAATGAGACCCAGCAGTATAAAGTTCCTAAACCACAAAAGCTAATCACCACATCTCTCTTGTTCCTACAAGACCAGTCAGCTAATCTTGCCACCTGTAAATTAAGGAGGCAAGGAAGATCATATATCTTATCACACTGAAGGGAAAATATAATATCACCTGCAGGAGAGGAAGTAGAAAGCGAGGGATCGAGGCTACCGTCCTATTGGGAAGGTGGGGTGTTTGGAGGAGGATGCAAATCACTGCTCCCGTGTTATTCCTCTAATCAGAAGCATCTCACTCTGGATTAGCACCAGGAAGAATGAAGTCAAGGTCAATACATCAAACCTTTGTTGGCAGCTGACTTCATCTGGTTTGTCATAAATGGTGCCATCCAACCCAAGGGAGAACCTGGAGAGTGGACGTGAACAGCCTTGTAAAAACATAGCTCTAGCATTAAAAAAGCAAGCCAGAGTGATTGTTCGACCAAAAAGCTGCTCTGACAGAGCAAACATTTATACAGAAGAAATCTCCATTCTGTTTTGAGATTCGTTGAACCTGTGTGATGGAGGAATGTCCTTGCCCTCAACAGTCAATCATCCTGTTTGTATTCACAGATCTGCCCTTTCGGCATTGTGATGCTGAATGAGCCACTGGGATTTTCAGAGCCTCCACCTTTTCATCTGAAGTATGGGAACAATTAAACAAGATAAGTTTACAAAAATCACTTAGTGCATTTTTTTTCATACATAGAAGCTCTTCAATACCAAGCTTACAGAGTTCTTAGGGGGATTGAATGAGCTGCTATATATTAAAGCTCTGTATAAATGTAAATCCTTACACATATGTAAACTATTAGTATTATCTCCTCTTTGTGTGTGTGCCCATGTGCAGGTGTATGCACATACATATGTATGAGAGGGAGGCAGTGTGTCCGACTCTATGTATTTGTCTACTTAGTTTGTAGCTCCATGTATGGGAGAGCTTAATTCAATGTGAAAAAGCAAGCTATGCCATATCTAATATTTTAAAATAATCAATTCCTTTTAAACCACAGAATCACAGGAGAATTACATCAGCCTCCTGGAGGCTGCAATGTGGCTCTGGGTGAGATTGGATCTGCCACTCTCAACCTCCTAGCTGAGTGAATGTGCGCGTGTGTTTTAATGGGTTTCCATGGCGGGTTGACCTTTCCAGTACATAGGTGAGCCGACTTAAGTTCCTGGATCTGAAACCTTCTGAGGCACGCATGGCCCCGAGGGTGGAAGGTATTTTCTAATCAATAACACTTCAAGTCAGCAAAAACCTACATAAGCTCAATTTTGCAAAATCTTATAACACTTTGTGACAGTCATTTATGAATGTTCCTTAGCATTTAAAAGGCTCTTTGTATACTCTGTCAGAATTCCAAGCAATGAATTTTGCTTGATTTTTAAGGGGGAGAAAAGTCTTGCATTTAATTTTTAAAGGAGTGCATGAGTACATTTCATTCGGCTTTAGTTGGCAACATCTGTTGTTTATTTCAGAGTTGGACTCATGAAATGTTAAATCTACCAGGGGCCTCAGAGACTTTGAGTCCAGTGGCTTTTGAACTGGGCTTTGCAGAGCATCTATGGAGGTGCTCTGGGCTCCCCAAAGGCAGGGACAGAGGGGTTTACTGATTGGCAGGGCTCCAAGAACACCAGCCCATTCAACCAAGGCAGCATCATTTTCAAATGATTCACATATTACAGCTCATTATACAATTTTGTTTCAAAATTTTTGTTTCATTTAGAAAGTTGGAAATCCACCAATCTATTCCAAATCCTTCATTTCACAATTAAGGCTTCAAGGCTTCAAGAGAGAAACTTTCTGTTTAAGGTTTAGTAGCTAGATTGGCAGAGCCCCCGTCTAGTGATTCTTATTCAGTACTACCTCAACTAAGTGAGAGAGTGTTTGAGGGAGGGAGAGCAACTCACCTTTCATCTAAAGGTGGGCAAAGTCCTGATGGATAGGTGCTTATGCATTTGGTATCGATTCCTTCATTTATTCACTTGTTCATTCACCTAGCAAGCTTTTTGAGGTGCCAAGGCATAATAGGAAACAAGAAGACCCTGATTTTGACTTTGAGGAAGCAGTTGTGTCAGAGACAAACAGAAACGATGACTTGTTACACACAAGACAAGGAAATGAAGCTTCAAGTTCAACACCAAGTTTAAGTGTGTTTTAATCTTTGAGGCAGAACTATTAACCTTCCTCATCTTGCCAGCCCTGAGGGGAGAACGGACCTTGATATACTCAAGAACCCGGAGGGATGCTAATGGGATGAGGCAGGGAGGGGAGGCTTGGAGGCAGGGCCAGATCTCAGGGTCTTGGTAAGCCACAGTGAGTGTTTTGATCCAATTTATAAAAAAACAACAGAGAGCAATTGAAGGGTCATGATCAAGGGAATGACATAATTACTTTTTTTAAAAAGGTTTTATTTATTTATTAGAGAGAGAGAGAGAGAGAGAGAGAGTACGAGCAGGGGAAGGGGTAGAGGCAGAGGGAGAAGGAGAAGCAGACTTCCCGCTGAGCAGGCAGCCTGAGGCAGGGCTCCATCCCAGGACCCCAAGATCATGACCTGAGCCAAAGGCAGATGCTTAACTGACTGAGGCGCCCAGGTGCCCCATGATTACTCTTTTTAAATATGATCTGTCTACTTATATGAAGAACAGATTGTGGAGTCAACAGCAAAACCAGGGACCTGGCTGGTGGACCCTACAATAGTATGGGTGAGGCGCTGGCCTGGTATAGGGCAGTGGTTGGCTGTAAATTAGAGAAGGTAGACGGATCCGGGATAGCATTTGAAATAAAAGCAATAAAACTTCATAATGCTTCGATACGAAAAAGGAGGAATCAAAGATAGACTGGAGTTTTTTGGTCTGACCAACTGGGTGATTGGTTGAACGTTGGGGGTAGGGCAAATACTAGGGAAAGGACAGTTTTGGTCATGATAATTTTGAGATGTTTATTGGATATCCAGGTGGAGACAACATTTGAAGAAGCCAGACTTAAAAGTCTGCATGTAACAGTTGGAGATATACTCTTGGGGACCCTGTCTGCTGTACTTAAAGCCATGGGTCTGAATGGAAATCATCCATGCCAAGAGAAGAATAGAGAAGAGAAACTCAGGCCAATCCCCAAACTACTAAGTATTTAGAAGTCAACTGAAATCGATGGACAGCAACAACTAGAAAGAAGGAAAACCAGAATGGTGTGGTATCATGAAAACTGAAGGTCAGTGTCCATCAGTGGATCAACTCTAGTGTGTCTGTTGCACTACCCAGCACCTGGTAGGTACCCCACTGTTGGTATGATGATAGATTGAACAGGTCAAATAAGCAACAAGAAAGAACTTCTAGTTTTGAAGAAACATTGAGTGAGCCCATAGGTTGTTAACCTATGGCATGTAGATCTTACCAAGTGTTAGAATTCAATTTCCCCACTAATAGAGCTCAACTATACATACGTTTAGCTCTGTATACCTTCTCTTCAGTCACATGAATTTTAAAGTTTGGCATGCATGAATTTTGAGATGAGATATGCTGATGAAAATAATTTGAAAATGAGGTGACTAGGAGCTGAAGAAAGCAAAACAGCAAGTGTGGTAAAAGTGGGAATGTCGCAATGCAACCTTGGACAGCCAAGGTGATGCTGGATGCTGATGCAAAGCAAAGCTGGGCCTAGATGCTACTGGGTGGGGTGGGGGGTGTGTGAGAGTCCTGCAGAGGCCTATGAGCTACTGGCATGGTGTGGGCTGAGACCTCTGCTCAGTGCTCAGGTTCAATGGTATGAAGTTATGAGGGTAAGTTCTGGGTAGTTTCAACAAAAGTAGCCTCTGCCCTCCATTTTTCTACCTCAAGCATTTAAGTGACCCTATACCTGGGACTGTAATAGTGTATAAGAAACAGAAGAAACAAACGTTACACATCTAAATTCAGGAGGCATTGGAAATTTGGATACTGGGGAAAAAATCTAGGCCAGTGCAAGTTATCTGGAATAAAAGCCAAGTGGATAGGAAACATCATTTGAGGCAGAAGGGATAAAAACTGAAAATTTTCTAGCAAACAAAGGGCAATGTCTAGAAAGGAATTCAGTTGTATTTGTTATTAATAATCTTCAGGAGCATCCAATTAATTGACTGTGTGTCCTAGATGCCTTGCTTTGCACGGAGTATACAGTGGTGACCAAATCCAATGAGCTCTTCATCCTCATGGATATCGCCTCTAGTAGGGGAAACATTGATGAAATAAATTCACAAAGGAATCTTAGAGAAAAATCAGAATTTGTGATAAGGTTATAAAGGATCATAAGAAAGAACTAAGAAGAAATAATGGGGAAACAACTTAGATTGGAGGGGGTCAGGGAAGAGGTGACATTTGAGAGAAGAACTGGCAAACGTGGGCTTTTGTGCCCGTTGTGGTCATGCGTCCTTGCAGGTATTCACAAGGAGTGTGCAGGAAAATAGCAGAAGGGGATAAAATGTTTCCCTCCCCTGGCATCAACCTATCATTCTGTCTGTTCTGAAATTGTCTTCATAGGAATCCCTCCTTTGGAGGTAAACACATAGAGCTTCTGGCACCTGGTGTTGGGTGAGGATGATTGAGAAAGTAAATGAATCAGTGAATGGATGGGGATTCTTCAAGAGACTGTGTTGGAATGCGCTCTGTAGCCTGGAAGTGGGAATGAAAACCTGGGGTTGCATGCAGCCCTCCTCCCAGCACACATTAGCACCCAATAATACCCCATCAACACACCACCTCTTACTCATTCATCAGATCATCTCATTTTCACTTACAGAGAGCAGTGCAAAGAGGCTTGTCGGGCTGTCCCTATGGCCACCACTGCACCCTTGCCTGGGTCACCCCATTTCCTGGTTAGGAGTTTCACTGCTTTTAGGATTTCTTCCTGCCAGTTTTTGCATATCTATAAAGGTCACATAAATTCTTTTTTTCTGAATAACAAAGGAGAAAAGTAATGTGGATTCAGATGTAGCTTGGGAATAATATGATTTCCTTATTTAACACACTAACCCTTTCCAGCATTTTAAATAGAAGCAATTTTTCGATGAAAACAATTTTTCAATACGTTTGTTCTACTCAGAGCAGGTTGAGACAGTATTCCTGCGAGGTATACAAACTTCTATATTTTCATCCTCTTAAGAACTTTCTGGCTTCATTTTTCCTCCCGTAGCAGGAATTACTTTGCTCGGAGTGTTCAGACATTGCTAAAATGTTTTATTTACTTGTTTTTTTTTTTTTTTTTTTTTTTAGTAATGACTTTAGTGAGTGAGTGAGTCATACATTAAACTTAATCATCAGGCCTCAGCAAATGGACAAGAACTGAAAAACACATACGATGGGAATGATTTGACCTGACTAATTATGAGGAGGAAGCTCAGTGCAGGTGTCTTCCTGTAGTTAATGGCAGTCCTCCGGGGAGCCAGAGTGCATTTCAACTTACAATGTGTTTCTACTCAGAAGACAGTTCCTGTAAAGTGAAAACACCCCACGCACCGCTCAGTACTTATGCTAAAATATAGCTGGATGTTTACAATCACCTACATGTCGAGATAGTGTATGTTGTGTTTGATGCTGGTGAAGGCAGTTTAATTGGCCACCGTAGAATTTAAGCTAGCAGGGGAGGAGAAAAGCAAACACAGGACTTAGCAGCAGTATTCATCTGGATGGAATGCCGAGTATTCTCTTTCCTAGGATCAAAGCAGCTCTGGGTTGGGAATTAAAACACACACACACACACACACACACACGCACACACACTCACATAAACACCAAAACAAACATCTAATAACAAAAGCCTAATCATTGAAACTGGATGCGCTCCTTCAAAAGAGAACAAAAACCTGCCGTTGGAAAGATTGATCTTTCCTCCAGGTCAGCAAATTTGGTGGTATTCATAACTGGGAGAGAATCCAAGGCCCCAGGGAGCTGAGACACTTCCCCCCAGTGGCCACTGACTATTCAGGTCCTGCTCAGTCCACGGAGGATGGGCTGTCTGTCTCCAGTGACTGTGCCAGGACACAGTCCTGTGTCCCTGCTCTGTGCACGTCTTGCCCACCCTGTCCTCAGCCTCAGACACAGTCATCCCTTCCTCCTTTTTGGAACTTGTTCTTCACTCGGCTTCCAGGAACACATCCCTGCCTCGTTTCCCTCCTCCACGGCCATCTCTCTTCCTCTGGCTCCTCTGTTGATGCTTCCCCCTCTTTCTTATCTCTAACTTTGGGTGTGTTGCAGGATGTGGTCCTCAGATCTCTCCCCACAATGTACACTCCTCCTTTTGGTGAGCTCATCTAGTCCGATGGATTTAAGTGATCCGTTCGGCGAAGGGTCCCTGATTTTCTGTCCAGGCTGGGATTTTCTGACTCATATGACTATTTACTATGTCCTCTTATCTAACAGCGCAACTTTTGGCCTTCCTCCTTCCCCCACCCTACTTTATCCTCCTAGTTGCTCGGGCCAGAAACTGGATATTATCCATAGGTACTCCCTTTTTTCATACCCCTCTCTAATTTGTCAGCAAATCCTTTGAACTCTACCTTGGCAGAGTTTCAAAGCAGAATACTCACATTCTAGCCACTTTAAAATTTGAACTCCTTGTCCCTAGTCTGTGCTAGCCTCATCCCTAGATGGGATTATTACAACCGTCCTCTAATTGGTCCCTCTTCTTCAACACTTACTTCTATAAGTCTACCTCGAACATACGAACATACAGCCAGAGTGATCTTTTTAAAAACACAAGTCCAATTGTGACAATCATCTGCTCAGAACCCTCCAATGGGTTCCATAGTTCTCCCAGTAAAAGCCCTTACAAACTTACAAAAGGCCTTACAAACTCTTACAAAGCCAAAGAGAACCCTGTGGTTCATCTCTGATTTCATAGCTCTTAACTCTCTCCCTTGCTCCCACCTGGCAAAGTCATAGTGACTTTCTTTGCTCTTCTTAAATAAATCAAGCCTGCCCCTGCCTCATGGACTGTGCATCTGTTTTTCTATCAGTCTGGAACTGTCAAAATCTTCAGGTTTTTCCTCAAAGGTATCTTCTCATTTTTCTCCTCTCTAATCGCCTTCTATAAAATTGTAGCATAAAATTCTCATGAAAACAAACAGCTCTGTAGGCTCTTTCCCTGCTTTTTCCTGCCAAAGCAAGCATCAGTAGTGTCATATCTTCATTTCTGCCTCCCCACCACTGGAATCAAGTTCTGCCTTATTGCTTAGCAGCTAGAAAAGCACCTGCCATATTTTAGATACTCAATAAATATATTTTAGATAACCCCATTTGATGTTCTTAATATTGATTATTCATGTGTTTGTCTTATTAACTTGGAAAGAATCCTCCCAAAGCCTGTTGTCCCACCCCCCCAAAAAAATAATAAATAAAGAATACTATTGGAGTTCATGCTACTTGTGATTAATTTGAGGATTCAATTTCGAAATGAATTAAAACACTTAGCATAATCCAAAGTATGTAATAAGATTTCAAACAGTATCCATGATGATTTTGTTGGTGATAGAAGATTATGGTAGATATTTAATTGCTATTATAAAAACCCCTATCGCTAGAAAATATCAGGCATGTACTCCACCCTCAGGGAGCTAACAGGGGAAATATATGTATATAAGTATTTCTTTCTTTTTTTTTTTTTTTTCAAGTCCAACATAGGGCTTGAAATCTTGACCCCAAGATCAAGAATCAGACACTTAACCGACTGAACCACCCAGGCACCCCATATGTATTTCTTTCTTTTTGTTTTTTAAGATTTAGTTTATTTGTCAGAGAGAGAGAGAGTGTGCACATAAGGAGGGGGAGCGGCAGGCAGAGGGAGAGGGAGAAGCAGGCTCCCTGCTGAGCAAGGAGCATGATGCGGAACCTAATCCCAGGACCCCGGGATCATGACCTGGGCTGAAGGCAGATGATTAACCGACTGAGCCACTCAGGTGTCCCAGGTATTTCTAATATAAAGTAGAAAATAAGTCCTTTACAGAGGTTGATGAAGTATTCACGAAATTTAGGTGGGAGTTAGAGTTTTACTGGGGACTTCTGAGTCAAAAGACTGTAGTTAAAACCATTGTTCTGCCTTACATTAGCTTTTTGAACTTGGACAAATTATTTGACCTTTCTCATTTATAGCATAGAAATGAGGATGATGATGATAATTCTCTCCTAGGGTTGTTGAAAAGATTAAAGGAGATAGGCTATGCAAAGCATTACTACAGAGCTGACTCATTCCATAGTCCCAAACACATTCTAATGCAGCAAAAGGAATTCATGTGTCTAGAGGAAATTCTGTGAGGACCATTTTTTAATTTTTTTTACCTGATGTAAAGGGGTTGGCATACTTTAAAAAGATGAGAAGTGTGTAAGTAATTGTGGCAAAGAAAATTGAGAATTAATTCTTTGAATTTTGGCTGAGCTTGACATTTTGCAGCAACCACACTGCTATGTGTCTTCCATACAGCTGGGAAGGCTGTCTTTTATGTATATTTTTGATGAATGGGCTAATACCCTGGATTGAAAAAAATAAAGTCAAGCTTGTCATTTATAAAATGGTTTGACTGTTAATATCCTGTAGCCACTGAAAGGAAAATTTCTAAGGATGTAGACTGCAAACATACATCAGAATTGTGTAGATTTAGGAAGAAACAAAATTGAGCTCCTTAATCTGTTATCAATATCAATGTCACTCTCCTATTAGCCCCTGGAACAGTGCAAGTAAGTGCCTTCTTTCTTAACTCGCCCATTAGAAAGTGTCCTCATTACTTTGTAAAAAATCACAGTCATCATAATTTGGATAATTTTTGCTGAGTCTTGCTGAATTCCATCTATCAGGACACACAGGCATGCTATTTTCTGTTTCTTCACAGAGGCATCCCTACTTTTGGCACCTGCGGTTTGCTCTCAGTTTCCAGATATTTCATGTTCCTTCCATGATTGTAAAATAAACACCTACCTTTTAAATATTTCCTTGTTATAGAAGTGTTGTGTTAGGTAACTATTTAAAATGCTAACTTTTTTTACACTATATTCCTTTTGGTCAGTGTTTAAGTATTGTTTGTAATGTATGATACCATATTTGGTTGTAACTTCTGAACAAAATGCATCAAACGTGTGGAATTCTTGATATTACTGACAATCTACTTTATTAAAGGGTACACAACAGTGCTTATTTGAACAACCTGGAGTCATACTCAGTCTTTTTTTTTTTTTAGATTTTATTTATTTATTTTGGCAGGGGGTAGTGTGAGCAGGGGAAGGGCCAGAGGGAGAGGGGGAGAGAGAATCCCAAGCAGACTCCCCGCTGAGCACGGAGCCCAATGTGGGGCTGGATCCCAGGACTCTGAGATCGTGACCTGAGTCAAAATTAAAAGTCGGATGCTCAACTGACTGAGCCACCCAGGCGCCCCTTGATTGTATCATTCTTGACTGGCAGCACTCCCTACAATTTAATGGTTTCCTCTTGGTTTCCTACTTTAATGACTGTGGACCCTCACCAGAATGGGTGTCTCTTGAGGGCAGGAGCCCTTTTTGTCCTGTTCTCAGCTATAATCTCAACATCAAAAACAATTGCTGACCCTTAAAAGGAGCTTAATGAATATTTGTTTGGTGATGTGCAGATGGTTGAATTCAGCTTTAAAGATGGGAAGTCTATAAATGCATCCCTGGATAAAGTATCACTTTGGGGTACCATTTTGATTGACATCTTAGAGTGTGGATATTTCGAAGTTCAGCCACACAAGGCTTATGTGAGCCAGAGGAAGAGGAGATGAGATTAGTTTGAGTGGATGCCTGGCTAGTGGCTAGTGTCAGTGGTGTTCTGGCAGCTCAACATTCCGGGCGATGTCTGGGAGGAGGCTGGGCCTCGACAAGGTAAATTGCTGCTTCTGTTTCCCTGCCAAAGTTACAGCAAGGGAATTAAATTGTGTTGACAGTTTAAGTTCTGTGTGCCTTTACGTGTATTATTATTTACTTCGCAGTAAGAATAGTGGGTGGAGAAATAGTGTTTGTTGCTCATTTTTAACCATCCATGCAATGCTCCAACCATCCATGCAATGCTCCAACCTACCCAAACAAAATTTGGTCTTGAATCATTGAAAGGCTTTCATAAATTTTGAATTTGTGGCTGAAAAATAGTCAACGGCAAGGAAGGAATAAAGAGTCTCCAAAGTGAAAACCTATTTCTAAAGAAGATCGAGAGAGAACAAAGAAAACAGATTTACATTAGAGTCAGCTCCAGAAGCTCACAAATGAAAGGTCAGTTATGAAGGAGGAAATGTGGACCGTGTAGCCTGGCAGTGTGAGAATGTCTGAGGCTTCATACATGTGATCATCCCATGCCTAAGTCTGGGGCCTGGGATCTCCCTGCCTCATCTGACTCTCCTGGGAACCTCAGAGGTGGCTGACCACCCCACCTCAAACCTGTCCGCACTTAACAGCGATTGCTCACTTTTCCCTTTTAACTTGTACACCTGTGTTCTCACACAGCCGGGAGAAGGAACACAAGCTGTGGATTAGTGACCATGGCGAGAACAGTTTCCCGAATGAGGAAAACCAGGTCGTTGTCTCAACTCTCCAGACCTCTACAGACCAACTGTTCCGTGCTCACTTGTTTCTTTTTTTCTGAGCCTGATTTTTCTCATCTGCTAAATAGTCATTCTACTAACTAGGTGTACTCCAGACATTATACATACATCATCTCCTTAATCGTCACAATAACCCCATATGATGACTTTTTGATGAGTCTCCTTGACCGGGATTCAGTCCTGTGCCATCCAGGGCCCCCTTCCTCAAGTGGTCCCATTAAGGAATTAGCGCAGGCTATGAGTGACATTCTCTCGAGAGCTGGAGGGCAAGGCCAATTGATAGCATACCCACCTTCTGGCAGTTTTTCAATTAGAGACCAGTCTAGGTCCTGCTGTGAAGGGATTTTGCAGATGGAATTAAAGTCCCTGATCATTTGGCTTCATGCTAATCAAAAGAGGAGATTATCCAGGGTAGGTCTGACTTCATCAGTTGGAAGGCCTTTAATAAGAGGGTTACGCCTGCTTCGTTGAGCTCAGATATTCCAAACAGCTGCTGGGTCTGCAATTGCACTCTTTTCCTCTGGATCTTCCTTTGGGATGGTGGCCTGTTGGTGGATAGCCAGCTTTAGCTCTTGCCCATGGGGTTCCAGCCTGCTCACTCCTTTCCTGACCGCTGCTCTAGGGACTTTGCACTTGCTCAGCCTGCCCCCACAATGGTGTAAGCCAATTCTTGTGATAAATCCTTTATGTTGAACCCTGAAGGCTACACCACCCAGGGTGGATAATATTTTCAACAGTATTATGAATGTAACGAAGCTCGAGAAGTTAACTGCGTTACCCTGTGTTTGCAGGTAAGCTCCAGTCTGGAACTTGAAACATTAGGCTATACTGCCTAGGACAACAGTGGCCGCCAAATAGTCTTGAAAAGATCTTAGAAGATCAAATAAGAAAACAGACTGGATTCCCTGACGGTAGGCATTGTGTTGATCTTGCTTAGCATGGTAGCCCTATTCCTGCTGGTCTGCTACATGGTGGTATTTGTTTTCAAATGAATGAATAAATGGCAAGTATAAAGTGCTAATCATGTGCAGGTGTTACTATTACCAATAACATTTCAGTTCGTTGGGGTTCTTACAAAATCACTTAGTCACAGCACTTTTGCATGCGTGAGAGAATCTCCACCCTATTTTTTTCATTAGCTCAGAAATTGGGATGGAAAGCCAAAGATTCACAGGCTTGTGTCAGCTTGACCACTTGCTTTGATTTCCTTGGCCAGTCTATTTAAGAACCCTGACTCAGGTTCCAAGGATATAAACAACAAACCCAATAGCGTTCTGTCTGTGTGTCACAGGAATGTCACATAGGATCATTTGATAGTATCTGAATGCCTGGGATGCTTTTCATGGGTTTTGAGTAGTCACGGTGGGCATGTCTTTGTATTTGGCACTGAGAGAGATCAAAAGAGACCAGGGGCATTGCGCTTGAGGAACTTAGAGTCAGGGTGAGAGAGGACAGCAAATCCAAAATAAGCAGAGAAGTAAGATCAGAGCCGAGTGTATATTCCTTTTCTGTAAATGTGTGGGTGTGCTTTGTGCACCTTCAGGGGAGCTACTGGGTTTTGATAGATTAACATAGTGAATCTTCTCTGAAGATAGGGATTTTGCTTTTTAAAGGTACCTCTGGATCTCTAGCTCCTAGGACAATGCCTGGCCGAATGCAGGTGTTCCATTAATATTTGTTTAAAATGATAAAGTTTCAGGCGCGCCTGAGTGGCTCAGTCGGTTAAGCATCCGACTCTTGATTTCCACTCAGGTCATGATCTCAGGGTCCTGGGATCGAGCCCTGCGGCAGGATCCCTGCTCAGCAGGAGTCTGCTTGGGATCTCTCTCCCCCCTCCCCCGACCCCTCCCCCTGCTCACCTGCGCACGCTCTCTCTCTAAAATAAATAAGTCTTTAAAAAAAAAAAAAGATAAAATTTCAGAGTAGTTCACATATGCAGAAAGGAACTCACGTTTTCTTCAGAGAAAAGGGCGGCAAGCATTCCAGACGGTGATGTGAGGAAAAGTGCTAAATCTTTAGAGGACGTTGAACCCTGGTGCTAACCTTTCTCTGTTGCACGACATTGGATTTACCAGGCTGTGTTCAGAGTCCCCAGAGTGTAACACGGATTTCTCACATGCCTCTAAAAACAGATACGATGGCCAGGGATTGACTTAAGGGATTCTTCCGAGGATCCTCTCCTCCAGAGTGATCCTTTCTCACTTGGCCGTAATTACCGTAATTACCGTGAAGCTTGCAAGCCCTTTCTAGGGACTTGAAGATCAGCGGGGATTTGGAAGCAGCTCTCACTGCTGAGGCACTAGGGGGCCTTGGGGAGGGAATCTCCGTGGAAGGTGGTGTCCCCGACTGCTTCCAAAAGAAGCATTCCTCTCTGGTCTCTGGTCGGCAGGGGCCCTGGTTTCTGCAGGAGAGAGGGGAGGAGCCCCGCAGCTTGAGGCAGGGCTGCTTGTTGGGGGGCATTTGGGGATTTTTATTTCATTTGATTTTGACAGCCAAATCCATCTTACAACCTTCCCGTTCTTTGTTTTCATTCCCAGTCTTCGGGTGTTAATAAAAGATTCCCTCTTACCTTCTTCACGGAGATTCTGTCTGAAAGTTCAGGGCTGTGGGCCGAAAGGTGCCCTCACCGGGCACCCACGTCATCCTACGAAAATACCAATAAGCACATTAAACAAAAGAGGAGCTAAGAGAGAATAAGACAAATTTCCCAGATATGGGCCATTTCACTGCAAATCCACTTTAATATCTTTCAGGTTACACTTGACTTGTGCATATAAAGCGTGTGGAAGCAAGAACTGAAATCTAATAATTTAGAGAGCACAAGCGAAATGTGACAACATTTTCATGATTGAAAATGAAAAAGAAATTAATTGCTTGTTCTGTTGGGTTAAGAGAATGAATTGGGTTACCAAAACTTTAATTTAGCCAGGAAGACACATCGTTTGTTACAAAAAGAAATGACTTTGTTTATCAATTATCTGTGAAGTATCAAAGAGTAAGTAAGATGCAGGAAAGATGAATGCACTTAGAGTCCCGGCTTATAGGCTGAAAAAGAAGCTTCGGGTAGTTTCAGGCAAGCTATGACTCAAATTAGGCATACTTTGAAATGGCAAACCTATTACCCTCATCAAAAGCATTTACTGAGTGCCCAGCTTTGCAGGATGCTGGGGTGTGAAAATGAGAGAAAGAAGATAAGGAATTGCAGAATATATGCTAAAATGGACACAAGCATGACTGAAGTCAATAGATTTAAAAAAAACAGCGGAGTGCATTAATTTAAAAAAATCACTGTTTTGTTCAAGTATTATATACATAGAAATGCATATACACATATTTGTACATATACATGTTGTATACGTACATATCATACATACGAAAATTCTCACTTCACTCTTAATTATTTGGTGAAGATGTCAAATGACAAAGGCAGAAAAACAAAAGGGCTAAGATTCCCTGAGTGCCTTCTGCATGGAAGCTGCTGTGGGCACCTCACGTTTGTTGCTTTACTTATTCCCCAAAATGACCCTGAGCCTTTATTAGCTGTTCTTTATAGTCAAGGGACAAAAGGGCAGAGATATTACATAGCTTGGCCAAACTCCATGAGGTAAGAGTCAGCTTCAAACCAGATGTGGCTGGTTCCACAGCCTGAACTCCTTTTACCACCCCATCATCCGTCTTCTGAAAAAGATGGGGTTCCAGAGGGTTATCCACAGCTGAAAAGCAGGAGATTGTCAACTAAGGGCGTAGCTGTGAGGAGAGTTTGCAAATCTCACTCAGCAGCTGGTTGACCTGAGGGAGAGCTGCAAGGTCCAATCGGTGTTGGAAGGTTCTCCTAGCTTGGCCACTTATTATTTGCTCCTTGAATGAGAACAGAAATGGCAATCCTGTGCCTTCTCTGGTGAATTGATGAGGGAAACAGAGGTCATCGTCTGAAAGACATATCGTTTTGCCATCTAGCCGAATCAGACGTGGCTTCAGATAGAGCACTATTAAATGCAGAAAACCTGATTTCTATAAACCAGGGCTGAAATTCTGGTTCTACTGCTGCTAGCTATGTGACTTTGAGCAAGTTATTTTATGATTCTGGATCTCAATTAACTGTATCCTCTAAAATGAGAACAATCTTATTGGGTTGTTGGAAGATTTGATGAAATATCATACATCAAGCATTTTGCATGATGCTACCATGGTAAGTATTCTGTAAATGTTAGTTTCCTTTCAGTTTTTAGGTTCGTCTAAATGTTTTTAACCAAGAAGGGTGGATGATTTGGGCATGGGTTATTTTTTATGTCTTTAATGCAAACATTTTAGGGCAATGTGTAAGCAAAACAATTCAAGGTGAGCAGAAAACAAGTCAGTGAATATAATGATAAAAAATAGTAAGCTTTAGCAGTCAGTCAATAGAGGAGGAAGGGGGAAATGAGAGGAGGTTTTTATCAGCACAGGTAAGAAGGGTTCACAGTGTGGGATTCTATAGACAGGTCAACCAGATGCACGTTTAGTCTACAGTCAGATTGGCATTGGGACACCATGGGTGTCTTTCCCAGGGCAGGGTCACAAGAATGGTAGGACAGATCCCAGATCACAACAAGGCCAATAACAATTTTTCTCATGATGGGAAAGAGAGGAGCGGGGCAAGGTTTTAGATCCCTCCAATATATCCAAGGATGGAGTTCTGTGAACTTGGATACAAATATCTTTTTTTCCACTAATCTCTAATTACAATATAGCATCACCCCTACACAACCCAGACAACAACATCTATAGTATTAGCAGTAACCCCAACTTGACTACAAAAATCACAGATATTTTCATATCATGTTACAATTATTGTGGCTGTTGTTAAATACCATTTATGCTCAGCATGACTTCAAAATTATGGTAGTCGCTAGACCTACCATTAGATTTGTTAATTAGTGCATTGATAAAGAAGCATATATATTGTTTTGTCACTCATCTTTAAAATTATATTTTAATAACTGTACTCAATATAATTGGAATCTTTGGTGATCCTAAGTATTTTCTTTAATTACAAGCATTCTTCCAAGAGGTGATTCGTAGGCTCCACCAGATTTAGAGTCCACGCCATGAAAGGGCTTAAGGATTCCTGACAGGAATATAGGCTAAAGGAAGGCTACTTTTTAGAATGGTAGAGATCAGAACCTGTTATAGACTAAGGGATTAAGTCTGGAGAGGGAAAGTGAAACTTGAAAATCCAGGAGAGAGGGAATTTTCTAAAAGGAGGTGTATCCTGTTTATAAGTTAGCACTGACTTCAAAGGGGTAACTTCCTATGAGACAGAAAAGAAGCACTAAGACCAATTATGGATGCAGATTCATTTTTTAGGGGAAGGTATAGGAGATTAATGATTTGATCATTTCAGATTTTTTATTTTTGATGATTTCAGATTTTCTTAATGTAATAAAATGTGGTGTTTTCGGTGGAGAAGGAGGGGTGGATTAGGATGAGGCTTAACATGGTAAACATTTGGAGGAGTCATCCAGAACCTTGGGAGAAGGTGCTCACTGGAGGCAAAGTAGGCTTACCGAATGCAAGTGTGTGATGGTCTTGGACAGGGCTCAGCTGTTACAAGTGACACGAAACACAATCCATAGCTCAGCGAGCCCCTCTCTCACATCGTAAGTGCAATCCTTCATCAGCCTCCTTGTTCACAGGTCCCCTGCTATTCCCCCTGCCTCCCCTCCCCAGCTCTGCCAATAATTGGATCTGGATTCAAAAGCATCCCTGATCACTTGCTTGTGCCCCTTCTAGAGCATTCATAAATACGAATGCTGCAGAACTCTGGCCAATCCATGGGTGAGACCATTCTTTTGCAGCCTTTTCTTTATTGGCTACTATATTCCTTAAGTAGCATAAAGGATGCATCACTTTCTACTTAGCTGTAGAAATCCAAGTGCATGGAAATAAAGTTCCTTACTCTCTTTGGTTAAGTTGTTGGGATCTTAGTTGGGGGATATATTTACTGACAGAGCAGAGAGGATGTACTGAAATGCTGCCTCCCCCATTTGTCTTTGGTTTCTTGGGTCCTCTCCCTATGGGTCACAAGGGACCATTATTGTGTCATGTGGTCATGCCCCCCTGGGCCCCCCCCCCCAACCCAAATGCTTTGGCAGCATCCTGAGAAGGAAGTGTCAGGAGTGAAAAGGCTCAGACTTTTATGAATCTCATCCTAAGGCTCTAGGGCAAATCAGAAAATTTGGCCCAGACAGGAATTCATGGCTGGACTTGATTCTAGTTAATTTGGTCTTATCATTGCTACAAAATTACCAAGTTGTGAACACTAATCTGTGTTTGATTCATTTCTCTTTCCACTGCAGTGAATTGTTTTTTTTTTTTTTTATCAGGGTCTCAATTCATATTTGTTTAATGGATGGATGGATACGGCAAAGATTATATGACACGAATTACTTTGTGTCCACATTGCACACATGAAAAGTGGAAATTAAAATATTATCCAATTAATTTGACCCATGTAGAAATTCACACTGATGGGGCGCCTGGGTGGCTCAGTTGGTTAAGCGACTGCCTTCGGCTCAGGGCATGATCCTGGAGTCCCAGGATTGAGTCCCGCATCAGGCTCCCTGCTGTCAGCAGGGAGTCTGCTTCTCTCTCTGACCCTCCCCCCTCATGCTCTCTCTCTATCTCATTCTCTCTCTCAAATAAATAAATAAAATCTTAAAAAAAAAAAAAAGAAAGAAAGAAAAGAAATTCACACTGATAATGAGATTTGAATACAGATTTTTCTCAAGTTATTGGTCAGTTTGTCTTTTTTGGAAAAAAAAAAACAATCATTGAATCTATCAATTCTTGACCACTTTGGATAAAAATGTAGTATGACATGTCATTTATCCTCTCAATGAAAAACTGCAGATCAAAATGGTGTGTCCAAATTAGGTTTAGAGGAAAAAAAAGAAAGAAAAACAAGAAAAACTCCGTATGTGGGTTTTGCTATTAAAAATCTGCACTAGTACAATACAGAACAATGGATTTTGGAAAGCATGGGTTTATAAATTCTTAAAATTAGAGACAAAAAGTCCCATTCAAGAGGCCGGTTCCTGGCATCTGAGAAATAAGACTTGGATCATTTAGGGGAAAGGAAAGAGGGTGCCATATCCACTCTTGCCCAGTGGGACACAGTCTGTGAGGCGTACATGGCCCATGTGCTTTCTGGGTTTTCAAATTTCTAGAGTGAATCACTGACAGGCCTCACAGGGTTAGCTCCATTTTGGACCGTAGTTTATTTCTAGTTTGGTTTTATACGCTGTAAAACTACTTATTCGACATGTCTACTTGTTAGACATAAAACCAAGTGCAATAAATTCCTGAGGTGCTGAATTTCCCTTAAATTACATAAGCCTGTCTCCTCATCCAATATTATCTCTGAATCAATACAAACCTTTGACTTTCTCCAATTTCTCGCTTCTGAAACTGTATCCAATTCATCACAAAGGACCACAAAGTAGATAAAAAGCAACAATGTAGGGCAGGCTTGAAGTAGTCCTTCCTTATCAGGGTTCAGTTTAAAAGGTTTACAGTTAGTTGTTCGGGGACAGATTCCAGGGAGGTAAGATGAGCTGTCACTTCCCCCACCTCATGGATGGCCTGTGACCTGTAAAGTTAAACAGAGCAAAGTCCTTGTCAAATTCTGTCTTCTCTCCTTGCCTGTTCTCATGGGCCGTTCTCAGAGGTAATTTAAGATCCTCCAAATTTGGAAAAGCCTCGATTTGACTCTCAGGAAGCATCTTAGGCATTCAGAGTTCTCACCTACTCATGAAGTCTGCGGTGGCCACACCGTCGGTCAATTCACAGAGTCAAGTTGAACCGTGGTGCTAACCCCCGCTGAAAGCATCTGTGGGAAACAGATGTCCTTCCTAAAACATGTTCAGGGACATTTTAAAACAAAGTTACAGCGATAAGGAGGAGAGAGCCCCTTGCTCATGCTCCATCGGCTATGCCTTGACTTTCAGGGATGAGCCCTTTATTGATGAGCCCTGAGTTTGCTCTAGAGAAAGCTGTCCAGTAGAACCAATGCCGCACTGGAAATGTTCTCCATCTTTGTTGTAGGGTGCAGTAGGCTCTAGACACGTGTGGTGTTGAGCACTCGGAATGTGACTAGTGTGACTGAGAAAATGAATTTTAAATTTGATTCAACTTTATTTAAGTAGCCATATGTTTGGAGAGTGTGATTCTAGAGTTTAGATGTCATTTCGTTTCACAGTTGTTTTAAACCAACAGAAGCAGCAGGTAGATGCCCCTGAAAACACAGACACACTATCATGGTGATAATTCTTGTCCAAGCACTAACGTAGTCTGCTTACAAGACTAAGGGCTTCTAGTTTAAGATGGTGGACTAATGCTGTTTGCCTTCCTCTGCATGTTTTTTTCCTATTCTCCTCCCAAACCCAGTCAAAAATAATGTAGAATTAGCCTTGAGAATAGATATATAATAGCAAAGATAGGGAGAAGGAGGGCAGTGATCAACAGACGGTGAATTTCAAACTTCAGTGAATTCTGAAAACATAGAAATGTATTGGCGGATGAAAGTGGGTTGAAGAAGCTCTGGCCCAGAGTGGGGTTGCAGTGGAAGCTAATGTCATTTTCCTAGAAAACTTCTGAGAAGAGAAGCTCTAGACTTGGGATCCACCAGGTATCAAGACACTATGAGATGGATATAAAACAGGGGTTAATTCAAACTGTACCTAAGAAACACTTTCCCTGCGAAGACCCCTCACCAATTCCTTGGAACAAAGGGATTGGCAATTCAGGGTTCATGCTGGACAAAATGCAGGGGGCTTTAGGGCTCCCCCTCAAGATGGGAGAAACTTCCTGAGAAGAAGCAGAGTTGCTAGCGTGAAGTCAGCAGTCCAGAATAGGGCCTTTACTGAGCTAGCTTTGGGTGGGTGGGGGGTGGGCCAGATATCACCTGCTCTCACTCAGTGTGCTCAGCCCGTGAGCCTACCCACATCAACAGAGCCCCTCGACCAGCTTCCACGCATGGAGAAGCCCAGCAAGGAAACACACTGAGTGTCACAACAGAAGAAGTGGAAATCAACAATTACCAACCACCTGAGGACTGTCAGGATGAGGAAGAAAGACAAAGGGAAATAAACAGGACAGATTCAGGAGGAAGCCAAGAAAATTTAGGGATGAATCAATTTTTTTTGATGTTATTATTATGATTTTGTAAGGCCTCTACTCTCCTCAGAGAAGTCAAGGAAATGTCAAATCTAAAGTGTTAGCGCAGGATGCTATGAAAAAGGAACAACCAAGCCCACAAAAGATGTTCTGAAAATTAAAATTATGATTGACCAAATAAAATCTAATGTTAACAAATGGAAGGCTAGAGGCAATAATTGGATAAAACACCCCCAGAAAATACAATAAACAACTCAAGGAACACATAATATTAGGGAAAGATCAAAGCATAAAAGAACAGTATAGAAGGGCCCGTATCTGATAAATAACCATCCTGGAAAGAAAGACCAGAACTAAGCTTTGAGAAGGAAATTAAAGAAATAACAAAAACTATTTCATGTAGCTAACGTATGACCCAAATCGCTAAATTATACCAATGTTGGGAGAATGAAGGAAACAAAAAATATTACAAGAATGGCAAGGTTCAAATAGGTTGTGAACAAAAATGTGGCATGGATTTAATACCTGATAAATCATCAGCAAAAACAAAGCCATTGACTTCTAGACTGGGAGCACACACTTCTGGCTGGCTTATGTGTCATGACATTTGACTGAGAGGAGGAAAATGTGCTGACCTCTGCCTACCATGATTCCTCAGGGAGTAATATTTACTAGAAAGTGTAAATACTCTACTCATTTTTAACTTTAGTGCTTAACCTACAGTCAAAAATGACAAATTAACTATAATTTCAAGCCAGAATAAAAATATTATTAATCTTGATGATGTAGAAGTTTGTGGTTAAGAAGATGGCAGTGGGGAGTTGGAGCGTAGAGATAAAATTTCTATCAATAACATCCTTGATACAGGCTAAGTAGTCAAGTGCTCCCCCTGCAGAACAGTAAACAGCAGTATAAGCATATTATTTGATTTTATAAATGGAGTTACTGGAGATAGAATATATATATATATATATTTTAAAGATTTTATTTATTTATTTGAGAGAGAGAGAGAGAATGAGAGACAGAGAGCATGAGAGGAAGGAGGGTCAGAGGGAGAAGCAGACTCCCTGCCAAGCAGGGAGCCCGATGCGGGACTCAATCCCGGGACTCCAGGATCATGACCTGAGCCGAAGGCAGTTGCTTAACCAACTGAGCCACCCAGGTGCCCCTGGAGATAGAATATTTTAATATAGCTTTCAAAAACTGGAGAGAGAGAGAGAGAGAGAGAGAAAATGACCATGAAAAGGATTATCAATGAAATCGTGAAATCACAGCCTCTGTCGTCTGGAGTCAGTAGATAATGCCTAAGCAGAAATAGTGGTGTATTATTTACACTTATGAAGATAATACCAGGGAAAACACAAAGAAAAACCATTAAAAGTGGTTGGCTCTCAGGAGTGCCATAGAACAAGAAGGAGTCGAATGAGGTGGCTTAAGAGAGTGTTGCTGTTTATTATAGATTCTTTCTTTAGTTTTCTTTTAAAACTATGTACACATGTTAATTTGATTAAAATAAGAAAAAAATATAGGGGTGCATGGTTGGCTCAGCTGATAGAGCACGCAATTCTTTCTTTTTATTTTTAGAGACGTATTTATTTATTTGAGGGAGAGAGATTGGTGGGGAGGAGGTGCAGAGGGAGAGGGAGAGAGGGAATCTTAAGCAGACTCTGTGCTGAGCATGGAGTCCAACATGGGGCTCAATCTCACGACCCTGAGATCACGACCTAAGCTGAAACCAAGAGTTGGAAGCTTAACCGACTGCGCCACCCAGGTGCCCCATAAAGTGTGCGACTCTTGATCTCAGGGTCTTAAGTTGGAGCCCCATATTGGGCGTGGGGATCACTTAAAAATGAAATATTTAAAAATATATATAGATGTATTCAAATTTTAGAAAGCAAGAAGACTTAAACCTTTAATTCATGTGCCATAGGCCAGGCTAATGGTTTAAATTTTGTTCATGTCATTAAAATTAAAGAATTTTACTAAAAATATTTCAAGTTTGAATAAACTCAAAGGTATTACCTTTTCAATGGGTATACGAATCTGTGTTTTTAAAATATTTTAACCTAAAGATGACTTCTCATTTCATCACACAAAAGCTTTGGTAAGAGATAAAGGATGTGCATAAACTTAACAACTATGACATCGGACCCCAAGATGTAGTCATTCAATGTCTTAAGCATGTTGACCTAAGGAGCCAACGATGGACTTCTTTCTGCCTTCAACTCTCCTCCAGCTTTTTGCTTTTAGCTACTTGAGCCATTGTATCCAGCTCTGCCTCCCATTTCAACTGGCTGTCCCAATCCTGAGAGCTTCTTTTGGTCTCCATGTGTCACCACTATCCTGACTGATGAGCCTGCAAGGCACACATTTACTACGTGTCCATGGTAGGACCATCTCTTTTCACACCCAATAGTAATATCTGTAGACATTATTGTTCTTATTTATGTGTAATAAATATTATATAATATAAATATATATTGTTAATCTGATTAATCTGATGAAGAAGTCGAGTCTCTGAATGCTTAAGTGTTTTATTCAAAGCCACATAATTGGTCAGAGACAGGGTTATGATTTGAATACAGGAATCCAGCCTCTGGTACATCAGAGCTCCCCTTTTGGGGGTTTCCATGGTTCTGTGTATGTGGATAGTTGCTCATTTCTTTCTGTTGGTCATGACGTTTGTGAGGGAGAAAGGAATATTTGCAAATGTTATGTCTCTCAGGGCAAAGGTCAGAATTATTTTGGAAAATGAAGCCAATTCATGTGACAAAGACCGAAGAATTCATGCTTGTACTTTTATGTAGGCGTGCAGTTTGATGCACTGGAAATTCATGGCTTTGAGATACTTAGGCCTCTCCCTGTGGCTTTGAAGAAGCCACTTAACATCTCTGAACCTTAATGTCCTAAACCTCTGAAATAGGAATAAAAGGTTGGTATGTGAGTCACCCCAGATCATGGCTATCACTAATGGACCTTCCATAAGTGTCCCTCCCCCCATTCTTGCCTGCATTCTACCCTACCTCCCCTAGTAAGTCATTCTTGTCTTCTAAAAGTAAAATATCTATTTTTCCCAAACTTAATATAATATGAGCTCCACCTTGAGCTATTCTGCTTTTAATTATTTCCCTCCTTCTCTGTCCAGGTTCCTGTGTTGCTAAATAGTTCTAGCTTCCCTGTTTCTTCCATGCTGAAACACTTGCTGAGGCCTGCGTTGAGCCTGTACAGTCCAAGAAAAATCCAGGCTGGCTCACCTCCTCCCCCCTTCAGCTCCCCCATCGAAGACAGGTCTGCCCGCTCTCTCACCCCGGCAGCCCGTGGGGACATGAGCGAGTGCCTCTGGACCCTTGCGCCATCTCTCTGCTTATCACCTGACAGCGGTGGCCATGCCATCGCTCTTCTTGTCTTTCCTGTTCTAGTGAGCAGACACTTGGTAACCTTGACAGCGTCTCGCTGAGAGCTTGCCATCCTGAGAGCATCCTTCAGCTTCTGCAAGCTGGCTCTGCTCAGAAATTAAACAAGCCCATATCCAAATCAACATGGAAAGGTGAAACCAGAAAATGCTGAGCATTGGATTCCTTTTAACAGTACACAGCGAGTGCTACCTTTCAGGAAGCCAGTGTCTTTTCTCCATGTAGAATGTTTCATGCGGAATTTCACATAGTTGGAACATTGAGTCACAGTGGTATTTCGTGAATGGCAGCATCTCAAAATGGGGAAAGTGAAAAGTTATTCTTGAAGGACTTACAGTGTTTCTTTGTACCAACATGGTCACAGGGAGGCGTCAATACATGTTTAGCAGCAGTATATTTTTGGCCAACCTGGGTCCACAGTGGAATAAGAATAATAGTAATGAAATCCAGCCTCCACCTACAGTTTCTCCCCAACAGAAGCACCGAAGAGGTTATTCGAGCAGCCCACATTCTTCCATAATTCAGCATATTCTTACTAAGTGACTGCCGTGTGCTGGACATTCTTCTGGGCACTGGAAAACATCAGTGAACAAAACAGATAAACTCCCCGCACTCGGATTCTGGAGGGGGAGATGAATGAGCAAGCAAACAATGGATGATGGATAGCGGTAATTGCTGTGAAGAAAAGTAAGAAAGTAGATCAGTTTCGCAGGGCTGCTGTAACAAATTACCACAAACTTGGTGGCTTAAGACAACACGCATTATTCTCTCACAGTTCTGGAGGCCAGAAGTCCAAAATCCAGGTGTGGGCAGGGCCGCGCTCCCTCGGAAGGTTCCAGGGCAGAGTCTTTCCTTGCCTCCTCCCATGTCTGTGGCTCCAGGCATTCCTTGGTTTGTGGCTGCCCTGCTCCAGTCTCTGTTTCTGTCTTCTTACGGCTTTCTAAATTATAGCTGCAAAGGCCCTTTCTCCAAGAACTTCTCATTCACAGGTCCCGGGACCCAGATAGAACTTTTGGGGGACCACCATGCAACCCACTACGGCAGGCAGGATGAGGGGGGCAAGGAGGCTTTTCAATGTAGTGACCAACGGAAGGGCTGATGCATGAGCAGAAACATTGACTGGGGGGACTGAATCAGGCAACTACCTGAGGAAACAGCCTTCTGATGGAAAGGAATTGTGAGTGCATATGGCATCATATGGGCAGGAGCTTGGCCTTTTTGGACATAGGAGGCTAACGTGGAGTCACTGAAGGGAAAAATAGAAGGAGATGAGGTTGAAGGAGAAGTACCCGGTGACCAGAGCATGCTGATGTGGCGGCCGTTGTGTGTGGCCAGGCTGTGGAACGTTTGGAGAATGATACATGAGCTCATAGTTCAGTGCTCACGGTTAGTCCTGGTGCTGTTTTCTGATTGTCCCAAGATCACTGCCTTGGTGTTTTCTGATCACCAAGAGACGCTCTGTACTATGTCACTGCTCCTGGTCCTGGCTTCAGGGATGTCCCCTGTGCCTTGTAGCCACCCTTCCTCCCTGTGGCTCTGGTGCCTATTAGTTACCTGGTTATAGAAGGAAGCAGGAAACTCCCCTCTTGCCCATCTGTCCCCTCCAGGTAACCCATGCTGGTCTGGATCCCGTACGCTCACCAACATGCTTCCAGCTTTCTAAACTCTTTCCTCCTTTTATTGTTACATTATCTTTCCTTCTTGAGTGTCGTTGGGCATTTTAAGTAGAAGCCTATTCATTTCTCATAGATTTCTGATTTTATTTGTAACTACAGATCAGTGCAAAAGGCAGCGCTAGCTCGCAAGGCTTGGGGCTTGTTTTCATGGTTTCTTAGCTCAGAGACCGCTCTCATCATTTTTCTATAACTCCCACCTGTAACCAGCACTGGGCTTCCGGGGGAGAGCGGCATCACTTCCTTCAAGGTAGTGGGGGACTTCAAAGACCAAGGTTGTCCACTTGGCCTTGTGGGAGGACCGTTAAGACCCCATAGCTGTTTCCCGGCTTCTTGCTGCAGTGATGGTGAAGGTGTCTGTCCTGGGATGCTCTGCCATTCATCATCACACCCTGGGCTCCCCTGAGCATAGAAGGAAGAGATGAGAAAATGTAAATACCCACCACCTGTTTGCAATATTAAATGGAGCCGCTTTGATTTTGTAGTTTCAAAATGTATCTACCGTCCTAATTAAAATCACCCTGGGTATTAGATTAAATTGAAGTAAATAACTGGAGTAAATTTATTTTATGTTTTTCTAATCAATTATGTATAGTAATAAGTGAATCAACCCCCCGCCCCCCAACACACACACACACACACACACACGCAGTTTTTCTTTTGGCTTAGAACCTGAGCTAATTCTGATCACCCACGCCGTTGGAAAGGAATAGAATTAAATCATTTCTTTTTATACTCCCAGTTAGTTTTCCTCTCCTCTAAGAATGAAGTAAAAAGATAATAATCATTAAATCCTCCTTAGGCTTCAACAGAAGGCAATAAAACAATTTTCCCTTTAAAGTAGTATGGAATATTATCAAGGAGAGGGTGTTCAAAGGTGACTTTATAAGAGGAAAATATACTCTCATTAATGACCGTGGTGACCTTTGGACACATCTGGTGAAAACGTACCGAAATTGCTTGTGTTCAGCCAGCAGAACAATGATTCATTCCCGGACCCGTGACATTTGATGGAGCCCCTCAGCTTCGACCTCTGCTCACGACGCCACCATTGAGCTCAGTCCTACCTCTGAGGGCTGTGCCACCAGGAGAAAGGGTCTGGCACATCATCTCCACTGCAGGTCATAGGTGAATCATCCTGAAACTTCGGGAGCCTCACGAGTGGGACAGCCTTTGGAAACCTTGTCGTGGCATTTTTTAATGTGGTACCGTACAAAAGAAAGATGATCGAACAGGTGACGTGATCCAGATGCTTTTGTCCAAGTCAACTCCAAGACCCTTTCACAAGGTCGCTTCCTTTTCCCTTCAACAGGAGAACAGGACCAGGCCTGTCCCAGAGTTTAAAAGGGGAGTACACCATTGTTTTCTTGCTTCCCCCACCCCTCCAGAAGAAGAGAATCGAACTCATTTCCTTATGGAAACAAAAGTGGGGAGCGCTTGTGTAACTCTGCTTGAGAGTGTAGCAGAGAACATTGTAGCCATTGGTAATTAGGGGACAACAATCTCCTGGGCCTGCCCCCACCCCTGCCTGCATAATTGGGAAGTAATGCAGATCTCAGCTGGCTGGGGAGTATTCTCATGGATGAAGCAGCAGGGGAAAGGACTTGCAGTTTTGCATATGATTCTGTGATAGAATTGAACAAGTCAAAGCATTAATTGGAAGGAAAAAGAACAGTTGTTTTCCACAAGAGCCTCATGCAGTTATATTACTGGGTCCTCCTCACATGAAGGGAGGTCATTATGAAAACCCGGTAAAGCCAATCAAAATCAAAGAACACCACCAAAACAACATAATCTTTATGCAACTGATGTTATTATAATTTATCTTTTAATTGCTGACACATGTTGTGTATTTAAAAAAATAAAGTGTGTTTGCAAATGAGAAGCCAGAGGTTGGTAAACAGCATTTTGCAGGTTTCTTTGCAAGGGCTAAAAAGGTCACTGAGGATACCAAAATCCTTAGAGTCCGCTGGGAAGCTTGCCAGAAGGCTGGTCTGGAAGGCCTGGGACCATTCCCATGTGTTCGGGGTATGCCTGAACAGACCCTGGCAACCTCCACAGTGGTAGGAATGTACCTGTGATGACATGCTCTTTCTTGGGAGGGCTGTTTAACTTGAACTGTGCTGTTTGGGAACCAAAAATAAAATTTCATAAATATTTAATAGAGCTTTTTCCGGTTGAGATACCCAAACACACATGACAGTTGGCCATTAAAATCTATTTTCAGTTCTATCTGGGATTCAACTGAACCGTCGGGTAGTCTTTGGTCTGATGTGCACAGTAACACCGAGATGAGAAATTTGAAGTGATAATGGGGACATAGGTTTTTGAGCTGGAAACTTTTAGGCAGCAGCGATTTACTGGCATATTCTTCAAAAACACCAATGGAAAGAAAATGAAAATGTGTTCTAAGGTGTGTAATTGCCGAGAAGGGGCAACACAGATTTGAAAAATCGCTGATTTGTGTGCTCAGGCGCCATTATCTTGCGAACTTGAATAGGCCACAGTTTGGACTTTTGTTTTCACACTTTAATTGCATGGTTTTTGCAGCTGTGAGACAATATTTCAATTGCATGTCGTTCCTATTTGGCAATGCACTAAGGGTGAGTAACTTAAGAAAGAGAGTTTTAGCTTCCTCTGGAAACCGTCCCTTGCCTTGCCTTGTCTATTTTTCTGGGCATGAGGGGAAATCAAAGATCCAGACACGTTGCCCAGCAGAGAAGCTTGCCTAGGAAGGAGGCCAATCGAGAAGTGTCTTCCCCCAACTTTCTCCAGTACTAGATTAATAGACAATGTGGCAGCGAAATATCAAGTAGGATTTGCCAAGTTCTGTCAATGCTGTGATAATTCATTTTGAATAATTGGAAATTTGCAAACACGACCACAGGACTTTAAATGAAGGCTCTCTGGGGAAATATCCCTAGATAGGGAAAAGGTTTTACCTTGCTATGATTGATCACCTTTCCATTTCTTAACGAAACACGATTTCTCTTTCCCATAACTTCTGACTCAGGAGAAGATGTTTGTTTCTCAGAGAATGACATTTTTTAAGAAAAGTATAATAAATTAGCATTGCACGAATATCGAGTTGCAGTCAGAACCACTGGTGTCAGATTTAAAGTTTCTGGAAGACTTTGAGGGCATTGCTCGCAAACTCATTGTTTCAGGACAAAATAAAAGGACCGAAAAAGGCTAACATTTATAAATATGTGTTACTTCAGTGAATATTTACTGTGGGAACCCGACAAGAAGAAAAATCTGGAGAAACAGTGCCTGTAGCTCCACAAGGAAGAACATTAAGCAAACAAACAAGAAGTAAAAATAATAATATATATATTATATATATACTAATATATATTATAAAAGTATATTATACTTTTATAATATATAATAATAAACTTTTATAATATATGTATTATATTTTTTACTTTTTGTTTGTTTGCTTAATATATATGTATATTCTTTTTGTTTTTTTAGTTGAATCAGGAAATCCTATTCAAGGAAGAGGGAGTGGTTTTCTGTTTTTTTCAATGACAGATGGAAGTTGAAGTGCCTTTGCTTGTAAGTTAAGCAGCTGTCTTGCAAATGTGAAGTTGAAGATGATCAATGACATGAGTCTAGAAGCTTTCTAATAAACATCACTGTCTAATTTGCATCACTGTTGTCATGGTCCAGAATTAGTTGGGGAATTTTTGCAGATCAAACTTGAACTAGCTTAGGTAGAAATGGGGAGGGATGGACTAATAGGATTAATGCAAGAGCTGCAGAGCCTCAATCCCCAGTGACACCAGGCTCAGGAAGATTCACTTCTGTCTCTCCTTTGGCTGTTTTCTGCATGTTGGATTCTTTTCTTGGACTGGACAGAAGCATGGATACTTGACATTTCCTAACTCAGAGAGAACAGGGCTCCTGATTTTTGTTTCCAAGTTCAAAAGTCACAGGGAAAGGTTGACTGGCTGAGAGTATGTCCAGTGGGCATCTTTGAACCAATCAAGGCTCGCCAGAGAGACGGGTTCTGTGTTCATCCCCGAGGGGCCAGAGACCTGTCCCTAGATGGATTGAGGTGGCCAGGGAGGAGTAGAGTTTTAGAATGCAACTTCCAAGCAAAGATATGGTTAAAGAAAGGGAAATGTATGGCCCAATAGAAGGGAGTATAGTCCTGAGCGGACAAAATAGTAGGTATTTACTGCTTTCAGTTAACATTTGCTGAACATGTTCTTTGAAACTAATAGATTTAATTTTGATGCAGGCTTTATCCCTCTTACATGCAAAGCTCTTTTTTTATGGACAAATATTGTTCAGTGGTAATATTTTTTAAAATTAGGAACCTAAGCCATGGAAAGAATTAAGAAAAGACCATTCTATAGTCTCAAAATTAAAGGAAAAAAAAAAACCTAATAAGGAATATAAACCAATTACGAGTAAGACATAAATAGTCAAATAACAAATTTAACTCCCCACTTTCACAATACCCCCATGATCTGGGCTTCATTTACCCTAGGACAATTTTGGGGTATTAAGTGCCTTGTTAGCAGCATGGGGGAGCTGTTATTTATAGGTGGTTTGGAGCTTTCGGCTGTTGTCTTGCTTCTGGTCCTGATAGACTGGAACTGTTTGAAGCATATGACCAAGGTCATATGTTAGTCAAGAACAATCATGATCATGCCACTTCTTCATGGAGAATAAAAAAAGTTCTTCCAGTGTTGTCTTAAGTGTGGACTTAAAACAAAAAACTAAAGAGACATTCTTTTGACAAAAGCTTTATGGGGTTTTTTGGCCCCAAATAAACACGCTTTTGAATAGATTCTTTTTTTTTTTCATTAGATATATGGTTAACTACATCACAGACTATTGGATGCTCATCAGACTCAAGTGTGTTGTTGTTTCAATGGTGATACAATTCTTGAGCAAAAGGATTTTATCTAAATCAACTGGTCAGAGAGAAATTAATATTTGAAGAATTATCAGGAGAATGTATTTCCATATTAGATGTACATTTACTTAACCAGTAAATACTTATCAGACGCCTACAGAGTGCTAGGCTCTGGGTTAATGCTGTCCACAGGATGACGAGTCTTTGGCGGTAGGGAATTCTACCTCAGCGACACACACAGTCCCAGGACGATGGCTCTGAAGACCGGGTCTGTAACCAGGTTTACAGAATGTGCTGTGGGGAAACAGAAAAGAGCAAAATAGTCACTGCTGGGCGTTTTTGTGTTGTTCAAAGGACAAATATTTACAAAGAGATGCGTACCTCCAACTCAAGATACTAAAAAGTGTGGGAAATTTTGAACGGCGGGCCAAACAGCAAGTCCACATACTTCAGTGATATAATCGAGTAGAAATCTCACTGAGCGCTAGCCAAGAACAGAATGGAGCTTAGAAGCTTTTAGATAAATTTTAAACTTTGACATTCTTCAAGGTTTTTAAATGTTTCCTCTTGTTTTTAGAAAGTGAATTGTCACACTGTGCCTAAAGCTTAATTAAATATTTAGTAATTGCAGGCTCCCTCTTAGGTATTTCTAGTACAGATACCCCACAGATAATGTCAATGGATCCAGAGCTTTCTTCTGGTTTCAAGTTTAAATAAATGATTTCAACCAACCACTTGTAGTCAAAGAGGCCAAGCTGTAACAGAGACATTCCTCATATTATCTGGCCAGTGTTGAAGGCATATCAAGTAACTTTGAAGACTTTTTTATTTGGAAAAGATTTCTTTCTAATTAAGGATAAAGAGGGAAGGCATGCATCTAAAAGTTATTTTCATTTTATTTGTTCAGTCTTTTCTTCTTTATCCATCTTCCATTTAGGAGAGGAGATCAGCCTGGGACCAGGTATTTAGAATCATATTTGCACTACGGTAACATAGAAGAGCTAAATCAAACCTGGTGAAAAAATAAGGCCTTTCCAGGCCTTTAATAAATTCCTTGGAAAAGGAGAAAAAAGAAATCTGCCAGGAAAAGGGCTCCTCGAGACCCAGAACCATTGGCAGATGCAATGACAGTGGTTCAGGGAGTCATACAGAACTGCGTATCGTTCAGGACATTCCAATTTCAAATTAAGTGTAGATAATGATGGTGATAGGATTGCCAGTGCTTTATTTTTAAAATTTTTTTTGACTTTAAAATTTCTTAGTGATTGAAGGTGTAATGATGTGCATCACAATTGATAGGATCAGGAAAAAAAACATGTGAAAAAAGCATAAAGTAAATGAAGACAGCAAGCATTTATGACAACACAAATCAAGCAAGTTGGTGGTGGTTGAGCTAATGCTGCAGGCATTGGGCTACATTTTGTTTTGTGCTATGCTATGCATTAGAGAACAGAGCATTGTGCATTGTCAGTTAAAGTGGAACGATTAGTGGGATGTGATTCCTTCCTCCTTGGGCTGGCCCCACAATGGAAGAGAGTCTCAGAACAACATCACTCTGGCCAGTATCTGTTTAGACACTAAGATACAGGTTGCCTTCTTTTTCTTTTTCACAGTAAAAGATGATAGTCCATTTTTAGGGTTAGTGAACAGAAAACTGTAGAAAAGCTTGGTTGGAGGGAGAGAAAGGAAGTGGTAATGATAGTAGGAGGAGGCAGGGGCTCCCCAGTGGGGAACTCAAGAGGATTCAGGGAAAACATAGCAAAGCTTACATGGTGTGAGGGTTAGTTTTTTGTGTCCACTTCGCGGGGCCACTGGTGCCCAGATATTTGGTTAAACAGGATTCTGGGTGTGTATGTGAGGGTGTTTCTGGATGAAGTTACCAGTTGAATCAGTCACCTGAGTAAGGCAGGCTGCCCTCCCTGGTGCAATTGGCTCTCATCCAATGTGGGGGCCTGAACAGAAGAAAACATGGGGAAAGGGGAAGTTGCTCGGTGCCTGAGCACTTGAACTAAGACATTCATCTTCTCCTGCACTTGGACCGGGACCCACATCAACGTCCCTGCTCCTCAGGGCTTCAGACTTGGACTGGAGACACACCATTGGATCTCCTGGGTCTCCAGCTTGTGGACAGCAGATCACAGGACTTCTCAGCCTTCATAACCATGTGACCCAATTCCCTACAATATAATATTGGTCTCCTGTTGGTTTTTGGGCCAATGTGCACGGCAAAGTCTGAGGGGAGGGAGGTAAGGGATGAGAGGCATTTGCAGCAGTGGTGTGGAGTACTGGTGATATTCCTTTGCCCTTCCTGTTCTGGGGCCATGACCTCCGGGTCCCCGCACTTCCTTGGAACGTCTACTCTCACACAAGCCTGAACAAGAGCCTGAACAAGAGAGCTAAATTTCCTCCAAATCCAAGGGGTACCTACTCCCTAGAGACAAGTGTGTGTGTGTGTGTGTGTGTGTTGGGGGGGGGCTCATTGCAATAGGCAAAATGCTTCAGTTTTATTATTTGACCTTCAAATATAACCCCAAATGTAACTAGACTATCTTAAATATGTGAATAAATTCAACAATGAAAGCAGGCCCTTTCATTTCATAATAATTTAGTTTTTCATCTTAGATTTCAATGGCCTGTCACAAAGGCTTGATTGCAGTCATCACTCAATGAGTATTATGGTGTCTCCCTTTATATCTGGGTTGGATTTAATAAATAACTTTTCGGGTCATTTCCTTATTTTATGTTTTAGAGCCACCCCCCCTGTTTTTTTTTTTTTTTTTGGATACTCAGTGACTCCCTTTAATCCAGAATCTTAGGATCCATTTAGAGATTTATGTGATAGGGTCATTATGGTCCATTTGTCTTGCTGGAATAGAGTACACACCTATTGTATGTGAGAGACAGGAGGCTGGACAGTTCGAATTAGACTTTCTCCCTTATCTGAGAGGAAAGCCTGCTTTTGGCATACATTCTGGCCCATACGTTACCATTGCAGCTCTGATCAAAGTGCCACATAATTTTTATTTCAATTCAACCTTTGTCACTAAGGCAAGATTTAGGATGAAGCAGATATGTCCTCAATAGCAAGAACACACATGAATTTTCCTTCTGACTCTGGAGATCAATTTTGCTGGCCAGAAAAGGAAGAACTTGTTACCAATTTTCTGCTTTTGGAGATTTTTTACTATTAATAAGTTGAGCTATGAGGCAATAAATATGTTTAATTTTAAACATGTGTGGAAAACTGAACTACCTATGGTGAAAAATATTTTGAAAACAACATAATTGACTTCTTTTTTTTTCTACTGAAGCAAAGACAGACCAATTAGACAGTCAGCTTTGCTTAGAAAATTATTTCCTGTACAACTTCTGGGAAAAATCCATGACGTCTCATGAAAGGGAAGGTGGTTTAAATGCCCTCCATTCGGTTTGTTGTTTAGCCCAACTAAGCAAATCCAAAATGAGAAAGATTAATTTATTTTCATTATTTTAAAATTTATAAACAGAAAGTTACACTTTGTCTCAAGGTCAAGTGCTGTGAGGTGTTGTTCTGGAGAAACCGATTTTTAATTCAGTTGAACAGGGACAGGCCAGCTTGTTCCACAAAGTTCGGCCCAGCTCAGTCTCCCTTTAATCCGTTTTTTGTGAATCAGGCACTTTGTCAAGTGAAGGGGATAAAAGATGGATAAGAAATAACCGTGCTCAAGAGGTGAAGCGTTTCATCAGGGAATCGGAACAGCCATAGCCATTTCTCCTTCACATGAAAGCATGTGTTATGAGTGCTAAGGTGCCAGGTGGGACAGGGCAGTGGGTGGGTGGTGGTGGGGGTCCTTCTGGAAGAGATCCAGAGAAGGATGGAGGGCTCTCTGGAGGAGGAACCCTGAGCTGCAGAGAAAGAGAGCACATGGCAAAGGCTTGGAGCCAAGAACCATGCTAGGCAGAGTGGGTGGACCCTGCTCTTAGGGTTTCCATCCCAAGAGGAGAAGTAGTCAATGAGACTGTGCCAGTAGGTGGGGTTAGGCTGGGGAGGTCCTTGTGTGGCCTCCGGGAGCCGTCCATGGAGGAGCATGCCATGATTGGATTTGCACTTTGGAAAAACAAATATTGCTGGTGGCCTTATGAAAGCTGAATTTCAAAGGGAAAATACTAGAGTTAGGGTCCAAGCGAAGAAGGCTTGGATTTCAGTAGCAAAGTGAGTGATCAGTAATATATTTTATTTAATAAATTAGGTGGTAAAGTCGACAGCAGATCCTGGTAATTGACTAGATGTTGGGTGAGAGAAATAATAAAAATACTAACAAAGATAGCCAATATTCACTGTTGTTTTCTTAAGCTTCAGCATGAGTGGGAAGAATGAGAGGATGCCTTTGTCCCTTTACTCATTCATTTACTTACCTGTTCATTTGTTTTGTCCTTCAGAACTTAAACGATCTAATGAGATAGACAGAGAAGCGAATACACAATTACCATATATTGAAAAATCACAATACATTTATACTAGGGCACTGTCAGATCTCAGAGAAGTGACCCTTACATAGCAGATGTTTCAAATCTTATATATACTATATCATTTAATAAGTAAACCTTACATCCTTAAGGCAATTGGCATTTTCTTTTTTTTTTTAAAGATTTTATTTATTTATTTGAGAGAGAGAGAATGAGAGAGAGAGAGCACCTGAGAGGGAGGAGGGTCAGAGGGAGAAGCAGGCTCCCCGCCGAGCAGGGAGCCGGATGCGGGACTCGATCCAGGGACTCCAGGATCATGACCTGAGCCGAAGGCAGTCACTTAACCAACTGAGCCACCCAGGCGCCCGGCAATTGGCATTTTCTTTCTTTCTTTCTTTTTTTTTTAAAAGATTTTATTTACTTATTCATGAGAGACAGAGAGAAACAGAGGGAGAAGCAGGCTCCCAAGGAGCTGGAAGCCCGATGAGGGACTCGATCCCAGGACCCTGGGATCATGACCTGAGCCGAAGGCAGATGCTTAACCATCTGAGCCACCCAAGCGCCCCAATTGGCATTTTCTTAAGCAAATAGCATAGACAACTGTCATGATGTCATGACTTAAACAGAAAAGAATTACACATTAATGATGGTTGAAATAAATGTGCATCTAGAGGTGACCTATATGCGAGAAAGTTTCAAACTTACTCACTTTTTCTCCCCTGGTACAAAAGCCTGCTCGCACGCATGCCTGTGAGATTTATCTTTGTCACCAGTGTCCCATCAGACATTTGAGGATTTTCATCAATGTCAGCCAGGAACCATTTGTAACACTGAATGAGTACAACTTTGCAGCTATACCTCATGTAATTCAGTTTTTGCCGAGCTGGAAATGTGCGCAGGATAGATGGCAGGGCTCTATTATGGGATGAACGGGGTGGCTGCAGACAGGGCGAGAAAGCAATTCCTTAAGGATATCTGGAAGCCAATTGCCTGCAATGCCGCACGGCCCTTCCCTGCTATGAAACTAACCGGGTAGAGAGATCCACCTCGGGCACAGCAAGCGGACATGGGGCAATCGGGAGGTCGCTGCGCCTTGAAGAGACAAAGCGCAAAGCTAGTCTCGGCTGGAGCTGATTGCGTGTAGCCCTGGGGAAGAAATAGATTTCTTCTCGACCACAGCTACCTCAACATCGCACTACAGTTACATCTGTTTAAGTCACTGTTTTGAATGTTGCTCACATTTTCTGATGAATTTTCTGTTTGTGAGATGCAAAGAATTTCTTTAAGTTTGCAATTAAAGCACAATGCAAACCACTGTAGTTTCTTCGAGGCATTCTGGGTCCTGAGCTAATTTTCAAAAGTGCATTTTTTCCAGTATATGCATGATAAAAATAGGACCTGGGCAGAAATGGCGGAGGAAAGAAAGCATTTTCTTTTCCCTCTGGCGTTTTTGGAATTTCTCTGTTTGGTTAGAATGGGTCAGAAAATTAAAGAAATAAACGGGTATTACAAGCTATGTATTTGCGGTGGCTCCATGGCAGCATGAAATGAGTTCTCACAATTCCCTCGAGACGCCCTCTGGTAGGAGTCGGGGACCCATGTCCTTGCGAGCTTTGTCAGCGCCCAACTATGTGCTCCTGGCAGTTCACTACAGACTCCAGGCTTCGGTTCTTCCGTCTGTAAAATGGGGATGGCAATGACGCCATCTCATTAGTTTGTGGAGAGGTTTAAATGACTTCACCTGTGTGCCTCGCATGTCATAAACACTAGATGAGTGTTTGCTATTATTCCTGTGAAATGAAGGCATAACAATTTTCAGCATTCCATCCAGCTTCAAAGTTGAGCAGCGTTCTACAGAGCAGGGTTTTCCTTTGTGGTAGTCCCAAGGAGCAGAAAATCCTACAGTGTTCCAGAACGACTGCACATGTTTGGGTAAGTGAGCCACAGAAGATTAAAATCTGATAAACTAATAAATAAAGTAGACACTAATATGTCTACTATGAAGACTGAGTCTCCCGAGGCTGTAAAGGGCCCTTATCTGCTTGCTTGCTTTGATGCAAACTTCCCCTGTGTGTAAGTGGTTGAAGAAAATGCATTGCACTTACGATAAGCATTTCAGTGTGAAAGGAAAGCATTTTAGTTTAAGAAAATACATCATAAAGTCATCAGTTTTAAGACAAAGCTTATACTCTCCTCAATGACTAAAAAGTTCTTGGGAGAGACACAAATGTGCCATTTTACATTGAGCTTTATCATTTGGTATAAAAATTAGGCGTATTGGTGATATAATCACAGAACATTTTAATAAAAGCAAAGGAAAACAAGGAGCGGATTAAGCGAGTCATTAATATGTGTCTGTGTCCACTCATTTTTTTCTCCTAAAAACAAATAATCCATTTTAGAGCCTGCGGCTACCTGGCCAAAGGGATTTATTATCCCATGATTATTATGAGAATGTGGACGGCTCCATAAATCCAAATACTGAAATGTGTCATAACATGAAAGTGATTTCAGGTACAAGGGATTTATTATTTTTTTTTCTGCACATGGTGTCTGGCTTTTATTTCCAGGACAGGCATTTAAAATGGTCATTTAGGAATGCATGTCTTCATCAGCAATGCCCGTAAGAAAAATGAAAAAGGATTCTGTTATCACCCCTCTGATGAACACAGAAACTGTTTTCAGTAAGAGAAATTATTAGAATAGTGTTTGATGTTTTTACTTTATTTCTCTGTCTTCTCTTTTATGATTTCTCACGGAGAGCACCAAACCTGGACAAACATGCAAAACACTGAATTTAGGACTCGCTTCTCTTTTCACTGAAAAAACAGTCTTTGGACCTGAGGGTGAACATTTATTAATTGTGACATCTCCCTAAACCAATTTAGATTTCACATTGTCTTGACAAACTGCAATTTCAGCTATTGTGAGAAGCAGGGTCTGACTTCTCAGCAGTGAGGTGAGAGGATAACTGGGTAGAAGGTAAAAAGTTTGTGTGTGTTTCTAAAACGAGATTTCAGAAGCCAAAGGGAATGCTTTTGTTTATTACAATGAAATATTCATACAATTTCCAACATTAGAATCTAAATGAAGCTATAATTCTTTCCCATTATTGTTGACATCTACCCTGGCTTGAGGCTATCACTAACTAGAATATTCTCTTCTCCATCTATGTCTAAACAAGAATCCCTACTATCTCTACCTGTCAGATATCTCATAGAATCTGATACATCTTATTTGTAGCAATTATCACAGTTGTAAATTCACTTTTGTTATTATGGCATTAATAGCCATCTTGCTCATTTTTTAAAAAGATTTTATTTACTTGAGAGAGAGAAAAAGAGAGAGTACCCAAGCAGGGGGAGGGGCAGGGGGAGACACAGAGAGAATTCAAGCAGGCTCTGCTCTGAGCATGGAGGCCGATGTGGGGCTCGATCTCAGGACCCTGAGCCAAAATCAAGAGCCAGACACTTAACCGACCAAGCCACGCAGGTACCCCCCCGTCTTGCTCATTAAAATGGAAAAATCTCCGAATACAGAGCTGTGGCCTCTTTTGCTAACCATTACGACCCAGCACATACACACACACACACACACAGAAACATTTCTTGAAATACTGATTGATTGACTGACTGAATGAAATGCATCTGCCATAAAAGTTGATGTAGGTTTTCCTACAAACCAAAAAATAATTGTTAGACATCATATAAAGCGCTGCTTCTTACAAAATCTTCTGAGTTGGTTAATAGAGTGACCTAAAGGAATAAATCCCACTTCCTAAATGTAGCATGTGTATTAAAAGCATATGTATTAAAAATATGTCTCCAACGATTATTTGTAATAGTTATGTGTTTGTAAGAAGAAAGAGCTAAAATTCAGCAAGTGATTCCTTCCCCATGGACAATATGATTCCTTAAAGCATTACCATCCTATACTGAGCCTAACTTCTCAGCCTGGTATCGTGCTACCTTAAAAGCGATCCCCTCTCTGAATGGCTCGTAAGTCACCATCTCACCCGTCCTCTCCTTCCTCAGCTTCCTGTAATAACAGCCTCATGGAAATTAGTGCTTTTATGCTTGCAGGTGTGCAAAGATATTGAACATGCCACACTGGCAAAGAGGCATGAGTTTAAGGAAGCTGTTAGAAGTTCAAGATGTTAAGCAAAGGATTATGATCGCAGTAATATTGCTTTTCTGTACTGTGTCTCATGGCACTGAGCTGCCTTCCTTCTCTTGCCTCCATTTGAATGCTTCTGGAAATTCTACCAGGGGGCTGTATATTTGGAGACCAAAACTGGATTTCTTAAAAAATAATTTAGGCTATGACAAGGCCACTGGATTCAGATTTATTTTTACTGTATTCAGGAACAAAAACACTGTAGTTTCATCATCTGAAACTCTTTGTTTGTCTAGGATTTGCCTTTGCTACTCCCATAATTTTATTGAGAAGTGTATTACATGTGAATGTTTAAGGTGTGTACATTTTGTTGTTTTAAAGCGTTTAGTTTGAAAAATCTCAACCAAGAATAGGGTTTGTAAGAGACGAGTTTAAGAATCACTGGTAGAGGGGCGCCTGGGTTGCTCAGTAGGTTAAGTGTCTGCCTTCGGCTCAGGTCATGATCCCAGGGTCTTGGGATCGAGCCCGGCATCTGGCGCCCTGCTCGGCGGGGAGCCTGCTTCTCCCTCTCCCACTGCTGCTCCCCCTGCTCGTGAGCTCTCTCTCTGTCAAATAAATAAATAAAATCTTAAAAAAAAAGAATCACTGGTAGAGATAGAGGAGGCAAAGTGAGCCTGCTGATTGTAGTGAAATCTCACATCCTCAGGGAATGAGCCTGGCAATTCTGAGTCTCTTCAGATTGGCTCTTCCTACAGGTAATCCTATCAGCAAAGGTGGTATACAGATGATGGCCTTGTGGGAAAGAGAGGCAAAACCACTCTAGTGATATTTGTCTGAACTGCCCTCCAAGCATCATGGATTTGGCAGTTTCCCCATAAGGAATGCTCCAGGTGACTGAGAAAGAGGGTTCAATCCCTCATTCCTCCCCATATCCTTTGATAGCCCTACTCATTTTCTAATTTCATTGCAGAGTGGAGAGCCATAGGCACCATTCAATTATCTTACTAGGCTTCATGACAACCCATGGATATTCCAATGTGCATTAACAGAGGCAGAGAGTATGAGTGAACCCATCTGTTCATTCAGCATGTAGTATGTGTCCAGTGTGTTCAATTCTCCACCAGAGCTTGTGACACAAAGAAGTATAAGGTTGTATTCCCGTCCTGGAGTGTCTTACAGACACCAGTATCAACTCTTGTGTGAAATTCAAGTCACCATAGTGTTTGTGTTAAATCTCTATTGCTAGCCTCAACTTATATTTCTAAATATGAGACCACTATGTTATTTACAACAACAACTACAATGCAAATAAAACCAGCAATAATAAATAACATGTAGCAAGCACTTAATAAGGAACATTTAGCAAGTGTGTAAAAGTTTCATTAAATTTTTTTTAATTTGAGTATAGTTGACACATAATGTTACATTGGTTTCAGGTGTGCAACACAGTGATTCGACTGCTTTACACATTACTCTGCTCACCACAAGTGTAGCTACCATACAACACTATTACGATATCATTGTCTGTATTCCTTAAGCTGTGCCTTTTATTCCCATGATTTATTCATTCCATAACTGGAAGCCTGCGTCTCCTTCTCCCTTACACCCATTTTCTCCATCCTCCTTCCCTCTGACAAGCATCAATTTGCTCTGTATCTATAGTTTTGATTCTGCTTTTTGTTTATTTATACATTTGGTTTTTTTAGATTCTACAAAAACGTGAAATCATCTGGTACTTGTCTTTCTCAGTCTGACTTATTTCACTTAGAATGATACTCTCTGGATCCATCAGTGTTGTTGCAAATGGCAAGATTTCATCCTTTTGTAGGGCTGTGTGATATTCCATTATATATATATATATATATTACATATCAAATATTCCATCATATGCCATTATATACACATACATATATGTGTATAATATATATCTCGTATCTTTCTTATCCATTTGTCTGTTTCTTAATCCTAAGAGAGTTCCATATTATCCATTTCACAGGTGAGACAACTGGACTCTAGAGAAGTTAAGTAACTCACCTAAGGCCATACAAGTATACACAATTGCTGAAATGTAAGCCTTTGAAGATGGGCTTTGCACCACAATGATCGTTCTGGTTGTGTGACTTTGGGAAAATTATTGAACCTCTCTGGACCACTATATCTTCAGGTCTCAAATCAAAATACTTGTAATACCTGAGTCATAGAATTGTTGTGAGGATTTCATTAGTTGATAACATATGAACTTAAGTGCTTTATAAATGCTATTATTGTTATCATTATTATGCTCAGGCTACATTGCTTCTCAAACTTATCTATGGATTTTGTGCATAACATGCTTATATTTACAACCTTTTATTTACACTATCCCCTTAGTGTAACCCCCACTCTCCAGAAATCCCTCACCAGTTTTTTAAACCTACCATACCAAATTCACTTGACTTTTCAGGATCCCGATATCCTTTTTTGGAATGTCAAGTCAGATGTCCTCTCCCTTAGGAAAATGATCCTTTGCTTCTATGTCTTTTGCATTTGTCTATGTGTCACCCACACAGCAGTGAATGTGAACTTATCATCACTGCTGGCTGGACATAGGGAAGAGGGCTTTGCCTTCGACTTCTTAATATTCCCCCCAAGCCTAGCATCATCCTGCCTAAAAAGCAAGACTTCCTTAGACAACAATTACCAGATTAATCTTGTAAATCCAGGAGCTCTTCTGGGTGGTCTGTTCCTGCCTATGAAGTAGAGATAAAGAGGGAAGCAACATGGGAAAGAAAGTTACAGATGAGCTTAAAGACGCCCCAAGATGAGTCAACAAGAGAATCAAAGTGAGAAGACTTAAGTCCAATTTTCTGCCTTAAATCTGGGCTGATATTGATTTTGAAGGTTGTGTGTTCATTAGAATGGTCCAGTGATCAGACGGGATAGATAACTGCTAACTTGCAATCTGAGTGTCACTTGCATGCTTTCCTTCTTATGTGTTAGCATCTTCCCCAATGCTTTCCTCTGGGATAAAATTGCGTTATTGAAGATTTATTCCTTTGGTTTAAGACACTGCCCTCAAAAAAGACCAATAACCTGATTCAAGAGAGTTGTTAGAGGAGGTTAGTCATATATTTTATATATGGGGATATATAGTATATATATGCATGTTTGTGTATATATATGTGTGTGTGTATGTGTGTCCATTTTTATTTCAGAAAATATTTATAATGGCTTATATGTGACAAAAAAAGAAACATAAATTGAAAATGAGGCAAAAGAAGACAGAAAAACAAATTGAAATAAAAACTATTGCTCAAGATCTTTAGAACTATGGAAATATCTCCTGGGTTTTTTTTTTTTTAATTTAAAAAAGTAATACTAATAAAATATTGTGATGCAATTAGCACCATTCTTGAAAACAAATTCCCATTTGACTTATCACTGTGCTTCTCTGGGCTCTTTGAATGAACCTCAATACAGACTGATGAGGTCACAGCAGGAGCGAGTCACTTAAAAGTAATTCTGCCGAGAGATATTATGGTGTCAGAGAGGCTCCAAGATCTTGGCTGATCCACTGCCATTTTCCCTTAGAAATACCTAGAAGAATGGGTAGACCAGATGTCCTCTGAGAAAACTGTCTCGAAAAAATATTTTCCCAACTGAATTCTGAAAGCTCATAAGTCACATTTGTATATTTCCATGGGGCCTTGGCAGAGAATGAGGAATGAGCAGGGTGTGTCATGGAAGCTGAAGAACATACCAAGGACACAGGGCTAGTTAGAAAATTATCCCATATTTATTTGAGATGGTTTGATAATGAGTCTCCTAACTAGAAAAGGATTCTGTTCAAATGATTGTTTTAAATTTGCTCTATTGAATAGATAAATAGGTTGCAGACATCCAAAGATTTTAGTTAGTGTGGCACGGATAAAACAGTTTTAGCCTGAAAATACTTCAAGGCGCATGTAAGCTATTACTCCTCATGGCACTATTAAATATCTCAATGCTACTTTGCAAATGGTTGGAAAGTTAGCACTGAAGTAGTAAAATGTTTTCTTATTAAATAAGATCATTATTTATAATCTGCCCGAATTGGGGAATATCTCCCAAGGATTTTATTATTAGAACATTTGATGTTTAATGATATTTATTTGTAATTAATTAGGTAGCAGGATTAGTTCTATGTTCCAACTCTTCTGACTGTAAATAATAAGAGCATAATAAATATATATAAAATATAATATGACAGGTTTGTTTTCTTTGTACCTGAGGCAATTTATACACATTCAAAAGTAGTATCAGATTAAGAATCAAGTTTAAAAAAAAGAGTCAGAATATTACCCTGAGTTCTTCAAGTGGAAATTCTAACTGCCTTGAAAGGAGGTCTTCTTTCCAATTTGAACTCTCAGCAGGGAGTTAAGGAGAACATGATGTTCACTTGTCAGTAATCAGGGTCTAGGCTAAACACACAGAGTGTGATCCATTAATGATTCCTGTCCACAAAGTCAGAGGCTGAGGAAAGGCCAATAAAATCTGCAAATAATCTGGTATTTGTTTCTGATATGTTTTATCATATTCAGTCATTCATCGATTCAACAAATATTTATTGCATACGTATTGTAGACAAGAGCTATTCTACTCACTGAATATACACTGTGAGCAAAGTAGTAAGAGAGGCAGAAAGCATATTTAAAGGTTTCTTTTTGCTTAAGCAAACACTGACCTGAACTTTGCAGGCTTGGTTTTTGTCCTTTATTCATTGAGCAAACATTTATTAAGGCACTGTGCTTAGTACCAGAGAAATTTTAGAGAACAAGAAAGACAGACATCCTGTCCACTGGTGGAAGAAAAATAACAGATAAACAAGTATAAATGCATGACCAATTGCAAAATTATTAAAGTATCAGAAACAGGGTTTTATAATGGAAATAAAGTGGGAGTGGGTGGGTATGTATGTCACTGATAAAACAAGGTAATTGGAAAAATCCTGCCTGAGAGAATGATATTTAAGCTGGTATTCAAAGATGAGAAGTATACAGCCAAGTGATCAGCCAGAGGTAAGCATGTCAGGAAGATGGCAAAGCTTGTGTGAAGTCAGCCTGGTTGAAGAGCAGTGAGTGAGAAAAGTGGTTCAAGACACTCAGGGAGATGCTGATGGGAGCTCCTGACATGGTTGACTTTCTTTTTTTCACTTCCAATATATCATTCTACCTGAAATACAGAAAATGGATAGGAGAAGGGTCATATAGAAAATGCAGGGCAGGATGAGGAGAAGGAGGATATGGGAGGTTCAGTGATAACGACACTATTAGTTCGGGTAATAGAAGGCAATGATGTGGACTAGGCGAGCTGTGTGGACACACCAAGAAATGCGTTCTGGATATTTGTTAAAGGAGGAATGCATAAGATTACCAGACAGTTGCATGTGGAGTGTGAGGAAAAGGAAGCAATCAAGTGTGCCAACAAACTTTTGGCAATGGAGTGAATGGCAGGGTAAGCGCTGAGGTGTAGATGATACCTCAGTCATATGTGGAGAAATCGGTTTTGGGGTTATGGTAGTGATTGGGGATGATCACACATGTTTGATACTCTCTCATCTTCCAGGCATATTCTAAAGTCACACATGGCCAGATGACCTGCCTTGATGAATGGGAGAGGGAATGTGAGTGTCACTTCTGGGCAGAAGATTGGGAGCCAGTGACATCTTTTAACACTTTCTTATCTCCGTTAATAAACAAACTGAGGGTTTTAGAAGGGAGGGGGTGGGGGGATGGGTTAGCCCAGTGATGGGTATTGAGGAGGGCACGTACTGCATGGAACACTGGGTGTTATACGAAAACAATGAATCGTGGATCACTACATCAAAAAACAAATTATGTATTCTATGGTGACTAACAAAACGTAATAAAATAAAATTTTAAAAAAATCAGTTGGAGATGAAATTCTTAAAATTTCAGAAGAAATTTAAACTGGAAATATAATTGTGGGAGTCATCAGCCTTCAGATGATAGTTAAAACCAAGGAAAAGCTTGAGATTGTCTCGGCAGAGATATAAAGAGAAGATAAAGCTTTCAGTATAAGAATTCCCATATTAACTCTAGGGTAGATGAGCTGGGATTTCAAAAGTGCGGTGAAAGAGCTGGAAGAAAATCTGGAGAAGGTGATGTCTTAGTCTGCAAGAGGTGCTGTAACATACACTGGTGGCCTAAACAAAAGAGATTTATTTTCTTGCAATACCCGAAGCTGGAAGTGCAAGATCAAGGTGCCAGCATGGTCACTTATTGGTGGGGGCTCTCTTCCTGCTCTCGGATGCTTGCTTTGTCCTTACATGGCCTTTCCTCTGAGCACATGTGGGAAGAGAAAGACTGAGCAAGCAGGAAGGAGCTCTGGTGTATTTTCTTAGAGGAACACTAATCCTGTTGAATCAGGGCCTCATTTTTATGACCTCATTTAACCTTAGTTAGTTCCTTACAGACACCATCTCCAAACGCAGCCACACTGGGAGTTGGGATTCAACATACTAATTTAGAGGGGGACACATTCAGACATAATCGATGGTACAGAGAAAGCCTTAAGAGAAATACCTTTCAGGAAGCAGGGAGTAGTAGTTACCTGTCTTAGTTGCTATTTTGATGTAGTAGAATGAGGAATGCCTACTGGGTTGGGCAACACATAGGTAGTTGCTGAGTTTGGTGCAATCAGTTTCAGTGGAGTGGTAAGGGAAAAAGCCAGACTGAAATGAGTTGAGTAGCAAGTGGAAATTGTACATCAGAGTTAAGAAATGTGGCCCTTAAGAGGAACAGTGAAATGTGAGTATTGGGAAAGGACAGGCAATGAGAAGGGTTTCTTATTATCTTTATTTTATTTAATAGTAGATACTGGAGCTTACCTGTGAAGAAAAAGGCCCTGTAATGAGAAAGATCCAGGAGAAAGACGGGTCACTCCAGGAAAGTCCATGGAAATTTCAAGATGGGTAGATTCTTCTTTGACTAGGAAAAAGGATATTTCCTCTATTTTCACACAGGAAGAGATATATAGCTTGGGTAAAAAACAGGAACCAGGAAGATCAGATATTGTCTAAGGATTGTCTCTGTGAAGTACTAGGTAAAGATCCAAGCAGAAACAGGAGCATAGAGTTTGAGGAGTGAGGAAAAAGACATGAGACAGTCTTTCTAAGGAGTGAAGTAAGTTTCCTCATGGATCAATAATTATCGAAGCAGGGTTATACATGTAACCATTATAAGCCCAACACCCAGAGAGAGAGAGAGAGAAGTGTGATTTTACTGATGCTGTTGAGAAATGAATTTGGACTCTTGGCTGGTGTTGGATCACATTTTATGTGATTTTATCAGCAATTGTCAGTTGTATTAGTGTGGATGTGGAGGAGGCAGATGGCTATTACATTCACGGCTATTGGAGGGACAAAGAAAAAAAATGGGGTTTATAAGAGATGGACTGTAACATTGGGCCATCCATTCCAACCTGAAGAAGAAAAGAAATATCATAAAGAAGAAGGGAAGAAAGGAGATGATAATGCAAGTGGGGAGGTCAGTGGATGGAAGGTCTTCATGATGGTGAGTTGTTTTTGTGGGAAGACTTGTACAAGAGATTTTAAAGATTGAAGCTAGGAAGACAGTTATATCTTTGACTTTGAGAGTGGAGCAGCTTTAGCGTAGGACAAATATCAAGTAACTCTCAAGTGTAAAGTCTGGTTGATTTAATGGATGAACAAACAGTCTAGAATCTTGGGGGTAGAATATGATTGAACTTTTTGGAGATAAAATGAAGTAAACCTTGGTTCTACATGCCTATAAAGTTAATAAATTTCCTAAAGAAGAAAATCATATATTAAAGTTTTTTTTTTGCTTAAAATATTTAAATCAATATTATATCATAACAAACTCTAACAAGGCTCTACCCATAAAGTAGTTGTTATATATAACAATGGTAGTTGTTGATTTTTATTTGAAGACCTGGTTTCTATCTAGACTTCCACCACCATAAATTCAACAGATTGATTTGTCAAGCAACTCTTCCCCCCAAATGTACTCATTATAGAATCTATGCCTGGCATAGAAGGTTCTCCTTCAGGGTTGGAAAATATATAAAAAACTTAAAATTTCAATAGGTCTTGGATGGACACTTTTAAATTCTGTTTGACATGGCACTTCACTAACTTTGTGAAAGGTTTGTTGGCTGAGTACTCAACAAGTCAAACTAGGTGTTGGGAAATTTCCATCTGTGTTGGCAATTTAAAAGCTAATCTCATTCTACCATTGGGAAAGAAGGAAGAAAAGTTCATGCCTGAGAGATTGAGACAATTCAAAAAATTCTCAGCTTAAATGGGTTCCCCAGTGAAGTTAAAAAATACCTCATTCTCTATCTTCCTATATTCTTTGCTGTCCCTGTTCTTACAAATTCATCTTTGGCAGTTTTATTTTACTTTATTTTATTTTCAAGATTTTATTTACTTATTTGAGAGAGAGAGAGAATGAACAGGGGAGGGGGCAGAAGGAGGGGGGAACACAGTCTCCCCACTGAGCAGAAAGCCCGATGCAGGACTTGATCCAGGACTCTGGGATCATGACCTAAGCCAAAAGCAGACATTTAACTGACTGAGCCACCCAGGAGCCCCTCATCTTTGGCAATTTTAGACACTATCTCCAACTCATCTTAGGTCACCTGGACCAGAGAGCTTGTAGACACACTTGCTGGCATAAGCTGTTTTAGAAATGTTCTACTTTGGCGTGGAAGACGTTGCCTGACAGATGATGGATGTGTCACACCAGCGTAAATGCTACCCTCCTGGAAGACATACTAACAGCAAAGTGAATGGATGTCTGTCTTCAGAACTGGTAAGTTTCTTAGAATATTCTCCACAAAGTCTTCTTTTCTGGCTGGAAGGACACTGAAGTTAAGGATAGGATTATAATGCTGGATGATGCTGTGAAAAGTTTAAAAGTGTTTTTCCTTTGAGAAATCAGGATTTTAGAACAAACATTTGTCTAGATTCAGAACTACTTGCTTTTCTTTCTCTTACTCTTTTACTTTAGTAGAAGGAAAAATGGATTGCTGCCCCTTATCTTTGCTAGCCTTTGGGAGACTCTTGAGCTGCCTGGTGCAAGTGGGAGGCATCACTTCTTTATGGATTTGATTCCATCTCCTGACAAGTGGGATATGGTTTGTCTTAATGCTTATTCTCCTTTTGTTAAGGGGCATGGTACTTGTCGGTACATGGGCTCAGTTCTATGACCTTTTAAACTCATATGGCCCATCTACCCCACAACAGAGCTAATTTTTGTGAAGAACTGGACTACAGAATCACAGCAGTCCAGTTAGACTCTTATAGGGGCTGCTGAAGAATGAAGGGAATGCTCTCCCCTCAGAATATAATATTAGAAATAGATGCATGAATTAAAATCTATCAATGAACATATTGATACACATATTATGGAAGCATCGCATTGTATTGGGTATACCAAGACTGGACGTAATTTTAGCCACATTTCTATAGATGAGATGGTAGGTATAGCCCAATATGTCTTACCATTCTTAGAATTCAGGGTCTGAGAAGAATGACCATTCACCTCTTGCTTTCACCCCGGAAGTAAGTGGTCCAGTGTTGGTCAACACACATTACTAGATTATAGAGATAAGAACTGTCTGTCAGTGGAAGAAAGATGAAGGGTGAAGGGGACACAGCATACAGACCAAATTTTTCAATATGGTTAAAGGGAATCTCATTTCCAGAAACTGGATAAGCCACAGTAGGATACAATATTGGTGGTGAAGCAAGTTCATTTAGGTGTAGAAAGATTGCCCCCACCCTCAGGGTTCCACTCAGAACAGCAACAGGAAAAGGAGTAAGAACAAAAAGGAGCTGGATGAAAGGAATTGACTTAAAGGTTCACAAAAGTTGCCCTAAACATGGACTGCACTTTGACCAGTTCACCATTTGGAGATGGTAGTTTTGCCATGGCAGGCTCTGATTTTCTTCTCAGAGGCAGGAAAGTATTAATTTACCCAATTTCTGTCTTCTTTCTATTTCTCAATGGTTTTACTAAAGATTAGGAACTATGACTTTCATGGCAACTGACATGGGCCTTTGTTTTTTACCCTAAAATCTTCCCTTCTAGGTCTTGATGATTTCACAAGTAAAAGATCTGGAAGGGTAAAGGAAATTTATAAAACATAGAGAACTGTCCCTATGACAAATAATATATTTCAGACTTCTGTTTCTGACACTATGGTAACACTAAATGTTCTGAACATACTTGTCATGCTGAATATCTAGAAATATTGGATAAAATAGAGAAATATAATTTTAAGTGCACAGTCAAGTTCACTAAGTGTAAGTAAGCAAGTGTATAAGTACACAGATATAATAAGGGATATTCCCAGAGGTCAAAAATTAAGACAGAACTGAAAACAGTGTTAAGCAAGCCTTGATGCTTTAGCTTCTTGGGTTAGCTACACAGAGATACAAGACAAGGCCTTGACCCTGTGGAGGAAGAAGATAAGAATTTGAATTCCCCCACTTAGTAATGAGCTACATATTTAAGGAGAGGTGGGCTATTAAAAATATAGAATTGACCTCTGGAAAAGAGAAACAACAGGGAAACTTGTCTGCATAGTTTTGGTACCAAGTAGAAAATTCATATATTAATAAAAAAATTATTTCTTCTTTGGAAAATTACCTCAGTTGCACAACTTAGAAAACCCCAAACCAGGAATTAATTTAAATGACTTCTAGGTTGGCAGTGCCCTGTGACATTCAGTATAAGCAAGCAGGACTCTCTGGAAGAAAACATCTTCACCCTATGAGCATGAGATTACTGCTGATTAATATCAGTCAGGTATGTGTTTATAATCCTAAATGATGCAACAACATGCTTAGAGGAACAGCCATAACTGAAGCCAGTAGAAACTATAAACAACAGCATAAGATCAGCAAGAAATTAAGATATTGTTATATACAGGCATACATAGAATGACTGTGTGAAAAGAAATAAAATACGGAGTAGAAAAAGTGATCCAGGCATGAGAGACTGATAAAAATTCTCAGTAGATTTGCAAAAGAACCAAACAGAACTTTGATAAATAAAAAAAATATAACAACTGAATCAAATGCCCAATGGTTGATTAAGCCGATTAGAAGAACTAAAGAGAATGGGATGGCCGCTCTGAAGGGTTTGCTGAGAATATAGAAGAAAGACATGAAATATATGGAAGATGGTCAAGAGAAAGGAGATTTGAAGGTCTAACATGGATCTGACAGCATTTCTAGGAAGACAGAGTAGGGAAGATTACAGGCATTGTTCGTAAAGTTAGTGGTTGAAGTTTATCCATAATGAAAGTCATTACTCCTTGGATTTACTGAATTGCAAGTAGGAATCAGAAAGATGTCCATACTTTGATATATCACAGTAAAACTCTGAAGCCTCCAAGACAAAGAGAGATTTGAAAGAAGTTATTAAGGGAAGACAAATTACCTGCAAAAGAATGACAGTTCGAGGGAGAGCTGCCTGCCCAGCACAACACAGGAGAGGTAATAACATAGTATTTTCTTCAAAGCACTGAGAGAAAATAACAAAGTAGGGTTATCAACCCAGGTAAGTACAAATTCAAGAGATGATGCGTCAGAGAAATACCAAACATTCAGTAAAGAGATTTCTAAAGAACATACTTCAGGAAGGAAAACAATATTAAGCAAATGAATTGTTAAATGTGAACAAATCCAAATAAACAAGACTGTAAAACAGTAACGTGATGGTGTGTCTGTTTGGATAAAGGAAGGAGAGAAAACAGCATGATTTGTAAAAAAGGAAGGAGTGGTTGAGTCAGTGCTCCAAGGTAACCACATGGCTCAGAATGAGGATAAAGACAGTATCTTTATATGTTAGCTAAGTATGCATGTTAGCACAGATTAGATAATTTCACAAATGATAAAGAAAACATAGAATTAAGGTAATAATCCAAAAGAAGACAGGAGGGGAAAAATAAAGAAATTCAGAAAAAGCAGTACAAACAACAACAACAAAAAACCCCAAATGAGATCAGAAACATAATTTCAAATATATTTATAATCACAATATATAGCTTCACTCATAAGTTATAAGATAGAGTTGTCTAGATTACATGAAAATATCCAGCTATCTACTCTTTGCAAGATTCAGGTTAAGCCTAAGGACACAGAACAGTGTGTGGGAAATCATATGCTAGCAGGTATTAAGTCAAAAAAGATACGATGTAGTTATGTAAGTAGGCTTAAAGGCAAAACCAGTATTAGAGATACTAAGAAAGTCAGTATAAGCATTCAGTTTGATGGGAAAAGATAAAACGATTCTGAATTTATAAACACCTTATGTCTTAGCTACAAAATACTCAAGGCTAAAAAAACAGTATTGTCAGAAAAAGTCGATGTGAAAAAGTTGATCACCTTAGTAAAATATTTTCACACAACCCTCTCATTAATGGTGTCATTGACTTCAATGTAGTTAAAAATGTAGTAATGCACATAACCAGAACCATTTTTCCAAAAGGTAGAGAATGGCCATGTTTCTCAACTGCTTGTCAGTAATGAAGCACACATGAGGATCATATAGCGAGACTCCAAAATGATGAAAACATTATATATCTAAACATATGTATGTTTATAGTATTAAATTCTTAAATTATAGAAGAAAGGCAGAACATCAAGGAAACCGTTTAATTTTAACTTTAGAAAAAGAACAGCACACTCAACCCCAAGGAAAAAAAGAAAGGAAGCAAGACAGTTTTCACAAAGGCTTTTTGGTACTCAGGGGAAAGCAAAATGGCTCCAGGACAACTTTTGGTCCTGGTTTGTGTGAGGCAGTTTCAATTTATGTCCGTTGTCTTCATGTAATCATTGATAATGGACCCTTACATTTTCAAAAATGTTCTGGTTTGGGAGATAAATATAAGGACAAGGGAGAGTCGAGGGAGGGTCCGGGTGGATGTGGTACAGTCGGGGCTAAAGGGTCCACAGTGGCTTTCCAGCCAGAGTGTGTCGTGCCTTTGGAAGCCAGGAGTCAGAATCCTGAGGGAGGAGCCCTGTTCTGACAGAGAGCCCCCAGCAGCTGAACCACATTCTTACTTCATCCTCAGAGGGCATGGAGAAGGTGGTCAACTCAACAGAGTTGGGGCTATTAGGCAGATGCTAGGCGGGGACAAGCTGGGAGCATCAGGGGCGGAGTGAGGGCGGAGGATGGAGGGAGGAGCTGGGGTTTCAGAGTCACAACTACGAGCCCACCTGAACCTGAGGAATAGTGTCATCAATAACTAGTTTACTAATAGGCTTGTCAAGGTAGAGGCTATTTGGGTTACTAATTCTACATCAGGATTGACATGAGGACAAATGAGAGAAAAATGACATTTTCTCACATATTCCTTGAAACATAGCAAACATTATTAATTAATGATTAATAATTAAATTATAATAATTAAATGATTAATAATTAAAAATTAATCATTTTTTTTCTTCCCTCTCTGTGTCCCTTCCTTCTCTCCAAATCAGGAGCTCAATTGAATGATACAGAAAGAATTAATTTTAGGCTTGAAGTGAATCAGAGAAAAATGTATTTTTTTAATTAATGATGCATCTTTCAGAGGACATAATCCTAGGGTCTATTATGTCCTCTGTTAGTGAGTGAAAGTAAATGCTAATAAATGTAGTTAGAGGAATTTTCTTGAGCATTAACCAAATTAGAGGTGAAGAAAGTTTAAACGATGATCTTTTATATTCTTGAGATACATAGACTTTACAAAGGGATGGAGATGGGTAGGAAAGAAACCTGAACCCATAAAAAGTAGAACAACAAAATAAACCATATTTTAAAAAATCGAACACAAAACTTTTCCAATGTATGAGCTAGTAGTCTTGCCAAATGACAAATGGACAAACGAGAGACACCTAATTCTGTTACTCTTCCTGTTCATCAGTGGAGAAGAAGTTGGATGGGAGGAAACATTTTCAGGGTAATGCTCAAGGTCAGAGAGCAGCTCTGGCCGACGTGCTGAATGATGATCTCATCAAATCACTTAGACTAAAAACCATGAAAAGAATTTCACACTTTGTCTGGCTAAGAAAACAGTTTTATCAAGTGCATGATCTTAAATGTGCTGCGATTTCCTTTTTTCTTTTCTCTTTTCACTGTCTTGCTTCAGTGGGTATGCTACCTGGAAAAATGAAAGGCATTGTTGATGACAGATCTTTAAGTGGAGGAAGAACAATGCAGGGCATTGACACGCTGACTGCCGAGTCTGGGAAGATACTGAAAAGTTGAGCTTTTAAGTGGGTTGGTATATTAAAAAAATACATATTTCTATTCACTTTCCCATCATAGTTTTAATTTTCATAATTTTATTCTCTTTTTTTATTGTGAGTGTTAAAGCCAGAGGTCCTGAGATCCATGTTCATAAATGGATACTGGACATTCTACAAATGCCTTGAAACTGTGTGCAAATTTGTGTTTGCATGTATGCAATTTTTTCCCCATGGCAGGGAAAATAATATTTTTCATATTTTCAAAGTTTTTTTTTTATGACTTAAAAAGCAGTTTAAACACAGTATAGAGCTACACTTTGCACTTTTGCCTTTCTCTCTCCTGCCCTTCTGATCCTCTGGATCAAACCCACGTCCTCCCCTTCCACCCACAAGTGGAGCTACCAGAGGAAGAAAATATTCACAAAAAGCTAAGAGGGAAGTTTAAGATAAGGAAAAAACTCATCCTGACCAGCTGATCAGGTCTTCGCTAGCAAGCACCTGGGAGCTGGCTGCACCCTTGAATGTCCTTGACATTCAAAGGAGCTCCCTCTTCATCCCATGTGGAGACACACTTTTGTGCTGCCAAGGCAAGGGTGGACTCTTACACAATGCCCAGGAAGAAACCACCTAAAGGGAATGAAGTTAGGACTTTTTCCTCTGAAATACTACGAGGACCATGAGAATGGCAAAGTATGTCACCTTCATTGTATCTTCCTTCCTGAGAATGTGGGGTTGGAATCTTCATGGCCAGTCAGTCACTTTACCAAGCAGGACTATAGCTGTGTTGTCAGATCCACGCTCTCAACAAACTTGTGTCTTCATAAAGAATGCTCACTCCCAAAAGATAAGCAAGAAACTCACAAACCAAAACAAACCAACCACAGAGGTTACTTTCCAATTGTCATAATGACAAAAATCAGAATAATCATTGAGAAGATATGAAATAGCAAAAATCCTCTCCAGATTAAAAAACAAAACAAATCAATCATTTTTTCTAAGTAATAATCTCTTCTCCAGCCCCTCTGCCTCCCTCAATCACAGGAAGAATAAAAAGACCAGATAGAGTTGAGGGTGAAGATTTGCTATTATTTCTGTTATGTATTTTAACTCTAAAAATTTAAACTCCAAACTATCATTACTATTTTATGTAATCAATATTTATGCACCCCAGTATTTATAGCAGCAATGTCCACAGTAGCCAAAATATGGAAAAAGCCCAGATGAATGGATAAAGAAGATGTGATGTATATAATGGAATATTACTCAGCCATCAAAAAGAATGAAATTGTGCCATTTGCAACAATGTGGATGGAACTAGAGGGTGTTATGCTAAGTGAAATAAGTCAGTCAAAGAAAGACAAATACCATATGATTTTATTCATATGTGGAATTTAAGAAACAAAACAGATGAACATAGGGGAAGGGGAGGAAAAATAAAATAAGATAAAAACAGAGAGGGAGGCAAATCATAAGAGACTCTTAACTATAGGAAATAAACTGAGGGTTGCTGGAGGGGAGGTGGTGGTGGGCATTAAGGTGATGGGCATTAAGATGGGCACTTGATGTAATGAGCACTGGGTGTTATATGCAACTGATGAATCACTAATTCTACCTCTGAAACTAATAATACTGTATATGTTAATTAAACTGAATTTAAATAAAAAAATTTTTTAAGTATTTATATTAATTTTTTTTGTTGTCAGGATTTATTTCTGGGCTCTAGGTTTTATTATATTCATCCTTATGTCAGCATGACACAGTCTTTATTGCCGTAATTTTGTATTAAATTTTGAAATCAGAGGGTGTGAGTCTTCCCAACTTGTTACTCAAGATTGCTTTGGCTATTCTAGAAATGAATTTTCATATAAATTTTGGAATCAGCTTGCCAATTTTTGCAAAAGAAAAAAAGGCAGCTGTAATTTTGATAGGTATTGCATTGAACCTGCAGATCAATTTGGGGAGTATTACCATCTTAACACCACTAAGTCTTCCAATCCATGAATATGGGATGTCTTTCCATTTATTTAGTTTTATTTAGTTTTCAGTATACAAGTCATATACCACTTTTGTAAAATTTACTCCTCCATATTTTTAATACTATTGTAAATGGAATTTTTTTCTTAATTTTTATTTTCAGATTGTTTATTGTTATTGTGTATAAATGCAGTTGATTTTTGCATATTGATTTTGTCTCCTGTAATGTTGCTGAACTTGTTTATTAGCTCCAAAAGTATTTTTGTATACTCATTAGGATTTTCTTTTTTTTAATTAATTTATTTGAGAGAGAGAGAGAGCATGCAGGAGGAACAGAGGGAAAGGAAGAAGAGGAGAAGCAGATTCCCTGCTCAGTGGGAAGCCCAATGTGGGGCTGAACCCAGGACCCTGAGACCTGAGCCAAAACCAAGAGTCAGCTGCTTAACTGACTGAGCCACCCAGGCACCCCTCATTAGGATTTTCTATATGCAATGTCATGTCATCTGCGAGTATAGTTTTATTTAGTTTTTTCCAAACTGGATGCTTCATTTCTTTTTCTTATCTAAGTGCCCTGGCTCATTGGGAAGTTTTTAAGGTACTTTTCTTTCTTCTTATAGCTTTGGTAATTTAACAGCATGTGTTTAAGTGTGGATTGTGTGTGTGTGTTTATGTTTTGAAGTTGATTCTCTTTCACTCATTGTGTTGCTGGGCATTACAAGGTCTGAACATTTCATTAGTTTTCAGAAATTTTTCTCTTTTCCTATCTCAGGGTATGCCTTCTCTTTTTGTTCCCTTCTCTGGGAAGAAAACATGTTAGACATAAAAAAAATCTTTCTCTTATGGTTCTTTATTTTTCTTTCATACTCTGTAACTCTTTGTCCTATGATCCTGCTTCTACTTCAGTGTTTGGTCTTCAGCTCTGTTTGAATTGCTATCTGCCCATCTATTAAGTCTGTATTTTTTCACTTGTATTTTACATTACCAAGCACTCTAATGTTTTTCTTTTTTTCAACCCTTCTTCAGTGGTTTTTATGTCCTTTGGAATCTCTCTGAGGATATTAATTATATTCGTGTTAAAGTTTTCTTCTATTCCTTATATAATAATTGTTAAATCTCTTACATTTTTCAATGTTTTATTTTCCTGTTTTGATCACATTTATAATGAGAGTCTGGTTTAAACAAAATTAATAACTGCAAGTATATTTCCTCAGTCTGAATGATAATTACATTTGCCTGGCAGTCAAAGCAGCTTTGGATTCCAGAAGTTTCTTTCTTGTGATTACTCAAGGGATTTGTAGGGCTTATGACCAAGTGGAGTTTCTTTGTAATTTGTGCTCTGGAGAGGGTGGTTTCTACCCCTGCAGACTGCAGTACGGTCCTTCACACACTGGATCTGCCGTTCCATTTAGAGAAGACTTAGGGTTATTGGTGCAGTATGGTGGTATTGACTCAGTGGTCATACCTTTTTGTTACCTGACTTTTCATTGCATATGACCTACTCCTTATATATAGCTCCATCCTGCCAGTTTGGGGATTATTTCACAGTTTTGCTTGAAAAATCATTTTTTTTAAAAATTATCTCTATTGCCTTCATAGAGTTCTTCTTAGATTCTTCAGTTGACTTGAATTTCATTATCATTTTGTTCCCATTTGCTTTATGCATTTTGAAAACTATTTACCATTTGTGGTCTTCTGGTAGACAATTCTTTGTTTTTTTCAACATTCTCATGAATTTACTTTCATGTTCATCTTTTAGAAATTTCTTTTTTCTGTTATTGAATGGAGGTTTCAGTTGTGGAAGGAAAGAAAAACCTCTTTTTTTCAGTCTTCCATCTTGAATGAGGTGGTAGGGTCATTCCTTTTTAAATAAACATTCTGTCTGCCACAAAGACACAGCTGTGTGAAAACACTAACTTGACATGTTTGTAATTAATTTCTAATCTGTAACTCATTTCCTACATAATAAAATGAAAGTTTATTTGCAGATGGCATTGAAATATTCTCATCAGAAATCCCTAAGTCATGATATCATTGTCTGTCCAGCTTCACAGACCTGAAGAAACAAGTGTCCCATCAAATTCTTCAAATACACACACACACACACACACACACCCCAATGTGTGAGCCCAATGGTGAAGCCCTTTCTCAGTGCAGATCTTCATTTACTGTTTTTATATTCAGAAAAAAATTAATTAAAAATCCATGTTATAATTCCAATTGCATTCTTCCTGCTATAATTAGTCAAAATTTAAATATTGTTTATATGTGGGAATAAGGTTCTGCTCCCAGAGCAGCCAGGTAATAACTTAAGGAAGGAGTCCAGTTGAAACGAGGAAGGTAGGGGTGCCTGGGTGGCTCAGTCCATTAAGCATCTGCCTTCGGCTCAGGTCATGATCCCAGCGTCCTGGGATCGAGCCCTGCATCGGTCTCCCTGCTCCCTCTCCCTCTGCTGCTCCCCCTGCTTGTGCTCTCTCTCTCTGTCAAATAAATAAAATCTTAAAAAAAAAAAGAAAGAAAAGAAAAGAGGAAGGTAGCTGCCCTAAGGTCCCATTCAATGTTCAGTCTTCATGAAACCTGTATTAGCACTTGTGTGAGGTCTGGCCCCTATGGTCTTTGTCTCTGTCATCTTTTCCCTTGGTGTCCAAATGCGGTGGTTTGAGAGGCCATGCCCATGCCCACAATGCTCAGAACAGGCCTTTGGCTTCTGAATGTATCTTCTCTCCTAGAAGCATGGTTCCCTCCCCCTCCCTCCCCTCTTCCCTTCCTCCCTCCCCCCACTCCTCTGTCTCCCTCTCTCTTTCTTCCTTTCAATAGTGTTGTTTCCTCCCTGTTACAGATGTCTCTGAATCTGAACAGAAGAAATAAATTATCTTTTACTGTTGTAAAATATATAAAACTGAGGGTTAAAAATTGATATCACCCCCCAAGAAAGCATGATTTCTGGATTCTAACTGTTGCAATGACCTGAAATCCATACTAATTCTGTCCCAGAGGTTGTGGTGAAAGATTTCCTCTGTAGACTCTGATGACTCGGGAGCTGAGTCAGAGACACTTACCTTGTGTGTGCTTTGACTTTAGTTTTTATTATTCTCACATATATAGAATCATGTTTGACAGTAACTCTGGTTTCATTTTTTAACTCAACTAAATAACACTTTTATGTCTTAATTTACATTGATCAGACAACTATAGGATCTAGGGGTGCCTGGGTGGTTCAATCAGTTAAGTGTCTGACTCTTGATTTTGGCTCAGATCCTGATCTCCAGGGTCCTGGGATCAAGCACTGGGCTCCACGCTTAGCATGGCGTCTCCCTGAAATTCTCTCCCTCTGTTTCTCCGCCTGCTGGAGGTTTCTCTCTCTTTAAAATAAATAGGTAAATAAATAAATAAATAAAATCTTTAAAAAAAGAAAAGAAAACTCTAGGATCTTAAGTGAAGCCAGTAAAATAATGCCTAGTGGTTGAACACTTGGAATTTCATTTTGCAGGAGCTCATTGGACTGCTCGTGCTTGTGGATGAACGTTGGGTGGCTCTTGCTTTGGTGGATGGGACCCAGTTATCACTGACCTCATCTACAACTATATGAGCCTGTTCACACTGTGATATCATTACATCGTCTTTGTCCTTGAGCACTCCTTGTTATTGCAAGAGAAGAGACACCATCCTCTCAGTATTAAAAAATAGGAGTGCAATTAACTGAAGAAGAAAATCTATGCATCTTTGCTCCAGGGATCTAGATTAGTGATTCTTCTCATAATTTCCTAATTCTTAATCCCATTCCTTTCCTTTTACAAAAACAAAATCATAGCAATAAAAATGGAAACTCTCAGCGGAGGTTCCCTTAATCTCTCCCCTTAATCATTTGTCCATTCCAATTCTCTCCTTGCTTTGCTTAACACTAAGCGATGTCTTGGTTCTTTGCTAAAAGCTTTTTTTCTTTTCTTTTCAGTTTTGCTTCATTACTGTTGGCATGTCCATGTCTTCGAGAAACAAAACTTGCACAGGACTGCCTAATAAAAAAAACCTCTCCTTTATTCCTAAAGGTGTCATAGATTCCTAATGACTACAAATCCCACCCTACAGCACTGCAGTGAAGCAGTATCAGGGAATTCACGAGTAGGAGTCTTATCCTGGCCCAAGACCCTGTCCACTGATGAAAATAATAATGTGAATGCTGTGAAGATTGACCCCATGAAATCATTATATTAGATATTCCCCTTTGCACATTAATTATTTACACAATCTTAAACCTTACATGCAGTAATATAGGAGGAATTCAGGGAATCATTCTTTTGCTTTCACCTTTACATAACTCCCTGTGCACTTAAGCCATACGACACGCATAAATATTCCTGATGCATCATATACTCCATTGTTGTTTTTTTCTAGTCCTCCCTGCATAGAGGTTGCCACCAGCAATGTATAGGTGGGCAGAGAGAGGGCACACATGTTATCTTATGAGGTAAGGAAGGAGTGTGTCACAAGACATACTTGTCTAGGCTTTGTGGTGTCTAGTCTCAACCCATAAAATAATTAGCCTGACCAGTGTCAATATCAGTTCAACTTGGGCTTTGAAAATTCAAAGTCTAAATATCCGGGTAGAATTTCCACATTTTTGATTTTATTATTATGTTGTTTCATCAGGAATGAATAAGAGGCAACTCCTGATGCAGGTTGCATAGTTAGCATTCTAAAGAGATAGAGATGATAGATAGATAGATAGATGATAGATAGATAGATAGATGATAGATAGATAGACAGAGTTTTAAGGAACTGGCTCACATGACTGTGGGGGCTGACAAGTGTTATATTTGTAGGGTAAAATGGCAAGCTGGAAATTAAGGGAAGAGTTGATAATTCAGTTTTAACCCAGAATTCCTCAGGACAGCAGCCTGGGAAACTCAGGCAAGGCTTTTCCGTTGCAGTCTTGGAAACCTAAGTCTTTTAAGGCTTTAAACTGATTGAATGAGGCCCACCCACATTATGAAGAATAATCTGCTTTATTTGGAGTATATTGATTTAAATGTTAATCACATATTAAAAAATACATTCACACCAGCATCTAGATTGGTTTGACCGAACCACTGAGTAACATAGCCTAGGACAGTTTGACCTATAAAATTAAGCACCACACAGGCCTTTATACAGGGCTTTGTTCAAGCCCCTCTAGGGATGTGGACATTTGTTCAATCTTTAAAATCTTTGCTGAGAAAGTGTATCAAGGCTTTCTTGAATTCCAGCTGAATATTTAAAGATCCCTGTGTTAAATCACCATCCTTGTCCTTGCACCCTTTCTAGTAGGAGTGGATAATAGATTGTTTATCCAATTCCTATTAAATTAGTATGCTTTTATAAGCAATTTAAAAAATAACCCTCTAACAGATGATTTCTTTTTTTTTTTAAGATTTTATTTATTTATTTGAGAGCGCGCGCAAGAGCAACAGGGAGAGCACAAGCAGGGGGATGGGCAGAGAGAGAGGGAGAAGCAGACTCCGCTGAGCAGGGAGCCTGACATGGGACTCGATCCCATGACTCTGAGATCATGACCTGAGCCAAAGGCAGACGTTTAGCTGACTGAGCCACTCAGGCCCTCTAATAGATAATTTCTATGTGCTGAAAAATATGAATGACACTGTGACTTTCAATTGGCTTTAAAATCTTAGGTTTCATTTTTTTATAAATAGTTTTATTGAGATATAATTCATATACCCTATAAATTATCCATTTAAAAGTGAATAATTCAATGACTTTTAGTAAACTCGTAGAGTTGTACAACTGTCACCACAATCAATTTTAGAACATTTTCATCACCTCAGAAAAGAATCCCCATACCCATTAGCAGTGACTCCCCATTTCCTGTCAACTCCCCACCTCCCCAGTCCTGGGTATCACAAATCTACTTTCTTTCTCCATGGATTTGCCTAATATGGACATTTCATACAATATGTGGCCATTTGTAACTTGTGAAGTTTAGTTTTAAAATTTCAACTTCGTTAAGCTCCTCAAAATATAGATGATTCTAATGAAATGAGTAAGAAGAGGTGAAGGAATATTTTTTGTGGAAGACGGTTGGCTGATTTTCTTACCAGCTCCTCTCATTGAAAGTGAGTTATCATTAGGGTGTATCTAGAAGCCTGACTATGGTGTTTCTTTGTATGATTTCTTGTTTTAACATGATCATGAGTGAGGTCGTTGGTTGGTGAATTCCGGATCAGGCCCAATTTCCTAGAACAGATGTAGGACTTTTCTTCACTTTTCCCCATAATCCAGGCTTCCTCCATCCTGGAACCCCGGAGATGGCTTAACACCCTCTTGATGAAGAGGCCAATCACTTCCTAAGTCCAGCACCAAAGTTCCAGCCTTGTCTTGGTTTCCTGACTCTCAGTTCCTGTCCTTGTTCCCATGGTAGCTACCTCTGGTATGTTCTCATTTCCACTTTATGCTACTTAAATTATAATTATATTTACATAATTATAACTAATTTTAATTAATTCTAAAAATAAAAATTGTCACTCAGTACTCATTCTTTATGAAATGCTACATTTTCTCCATATTGTCTTACTTTGTATTAGGTGTTTATACCTATATATTATTCAAAAATGATGGTCAACATTTATTGGTAAAATCTGGGTTGTATCTATAGTTGCTTGTGTTGGATACAAAAGAAATGATAATTTTCTTAATGGATATTCAGGAAAAGAATTTTTTTTCATAGTCATGCAGCAATCTCTTTCCATTATGTATAGATACTTAAAAACAAAATATGGCAGGCAGTCAAGTATATAATAAGTATATAACTAATGCTTTAATACCTTGCAAAGTACATGAAAGATACTTATTAGTATTAGATTATGTACATATATATATTATATACTTACTAGATTATATATATATATACACACACACGTATATATACCAGACACATATGTATTTTTGAGATTAATTTCCCTACAGTCAACTTTTTTTTAAGTAGGTAGGGCTTGAACTCACTAACCCTGAGATCAAGACTTAAGCTGAGACCAAGAGTCAGACATCTAACCAAGTGAGCCAATCAGTCTCAGTTTTTTTTTTTTAAGAGAACGGGCATATAAGTTACAGGCATATTTGAATAATTTTACTCTGTATTACTATCTAGAAACTTGTTTCCAGCTATTTTATATCAGTCAATTGATAGCAGGAAAATATTCACAATATGATTATGAAGTTGTATCTTATTGGTAATACCCCAATATCTGGAGTTTTGGCAGGAGACTAGACTAGAGAATGTGTTATTTAGCTGATGCATTGATTTGATGACTGAAGTCCATTGGTAGTTGTGCTTATTAACGTATTTCTTGTCTTATCCTTACAAAGTAACAGCAGTGGACATATAAGATACAGATTTCCTACCCTAACACCTTTGTTCATTTACGTATTCACTCAGTCACTCATTCCTGAATGCCTAAATTGTTCTACGATCTATACGGGGTGTTGGGAACCTGTCCTGAACTGGCAGAGGCTTCCCTCAAAACACTTACAGTCTCCTGGGGGGAGGTAGACATTAGCCACACCTTCAGACAAATAAATGCAAAATTACCACTGCTGTAAGTGCTGAAAGGGAAAAGCATGCTACTTTTCAGCTTCTTAGGCACAGGGAAGAATGTAGCACATGTAATTTAAAAGAATGAGGGCTGTTTGTTTTACTTTATTTTTAAAATGTTACCAGCCAGTATGATCAAAGATCCAACCAAATATGTTGGCATTCCACCCTTGACTGACAGGGGTAAAGATTTTGTTTTCCCACTGGGAGGATAGAGCAGGGCACAGGACAGAGAGCTGGAGAGCCTTGCACCACTTGTCCAGTTGGGACTGAGCTGCAATTAGTGCTTAGACAGTCAGCGTTGCTTCATGGTATGCTATTCCCTTGCATTCAGCTCTCAACCATCAGCCTACAGAGCATGCCTTGGACCAGCCAAGGGATAGTTGGTACGTTGGCTTTGTTCTGGGAGAGGAGGGGGAGGCAAGGTGTTCCTTAGGACCTTGGTTGTGTGGAGAGTGCCTGGCCTCCCTGCTGCTCTGGGCTTGGGCCAATTCCCTTTTTTATTTTTAATGTAACATATGAAACAACAAAGTAGTATATGAACATAATATATCATTTACAAAGTCTCATAATAGATTCTATGTCTTTCAGCTGTCCATGTACTTAAGCCTTAAAACAGGACAAAATGATATTGGATCTACCTGAGTTTTCATCACTGATCACACCTTTCTGCTTTTCTTCAGAGGTGACGACCCTGCTGGATTTTGTCTCTATCCTTTTGCTTAGAAAGTTTATCACCACATATGGTTCCCTCAAAAATCTTGCTTAGCACCCATTGCTTTTGTGTGAGTCTCCGCAGCTCTATTCCCTGGATACTTGTCACTCTCCCACTACCAGCGAATAGAAGCTGAGTCTTAAAAGAGGAGCAGCATGGTTTCAAAAAGGGAAATTGTGAGAGCCTGCTTAGCATCCTCTTCCATATTCTACATAGAACATAGAATGGGGCAAAAGTTGAAAAAGTACATCAAAGGGCAAGAGATGCTGAACATTAGCATTTCGGAGATTTGGTCAGTAAGACAACACGGGAGAGAAGCAGATGGTGTGGGAGAAATGGTGAGGACCTTAGAATGAGGTGGGCCTGGGCTCAAATCTCAGCTTCTCCAGTTCAGAGCTGGGCAACCCTGGAAAGTTAATTTACCTCTGAACCTCGGGTTTCTCCAGTGGGAAGAGGGTTGAGATTGCTTCCCTCACAGGTTGTAAAGACCTGGCACCTAGTAAGCTTTCAATAAATGTTAGTTTATTTTTCTGTGTACGAGCCCCATGTATACCCAAAAGTCTAGCCATTGCCTCTGTTTCTCTTTCCCATCTGTTTTGAATGTATTCTATTCTTTGTCTTGAATTTGTCATGTTTGACTATTGGCACGGCCAGACCATGGTGGTGTAATTTATCCAATTCTTTCCTCTTTAGCAAAATTTCCCCCCAAATCTTAGGTCTTTAGGTTACCTTGTCTTCTTGCCTCTTAGTTTGGCTAGTTTTCTTGGCATTTCTGATGTTTCTCAAAAATAAAATTTTAGTGTTCTTTTATGTCAGAAGTAACCCACAATAATAAAGTTTAGAGTCTATGTATTTCAATGAAAGCTGGACAAACACTGCAGCTTCAGGAAGGACAAAAGTGTCAACATCAGATTGATTCTGCTACTCCCGATGGCCTATTAGAGACCTGATCATGCCCCTCTTGGTCGCTCACTGTGGTGCTGTGAACTTGACCTATGGAACGATTCAGCTCTATCTCACTGTGCTGTGTTTTCTAGAGAACTTGGACTTAGTCTTATGGTCAGTGCCCTTCTGATTCGAAGACTTGCAAGCAGTGAGCTAATATACTGACCCAGTTGGTGACTGAATGATGTGGATATTTGAGATTCAGACAGAGATGCAGATCTGACATAAAGAATCATTCTAATTTCCTGCAACAAGACCTGCATTAGCAAGAGAGAGGTGGTAACATGGTGACGTATCAGAAAAATATTGACAAGAGCCTTGGGGAATAAAGTTTTCCTTCATAAGTTTTCTTGTACATAGTTGCACTTATATCAGCAAATTCTTTAAAAAAATCAGTATATGACAAATTTTGCAGGTCAAATGTCAGTATTGATCAAAATGTTAGAAAGCGTAATAGTCTTCAAGGACATATGCTATTGATTTATTTTATTGAGTTTCTACAGGTCTATTAGGGCTACTCCTTGGTGGGTGTTTTACATCTGAAAGCACAATTAAAATCCCTTCATAATATCTGTTCAAATAAAACATCTGTAGATAACAGCCACAGAGCTCCCCCCCTCCCAAGCCAGCTTTTGAAAAAGAACATATAATTTTCTGTGTGCACATGTGTAACTTGGCTTAGGCACCTGGGAGATGGTTGAAAACCAGTTTCCAAGTGTAGGGGGTAGGAGGGATGATGGTGGGTTTTCAAATAAAGGTCAGATGGAACTGTTTTGCAAGCCTTAGGGATTTTTTTAAAAGTAGTTCTGTAAGATAGGAAGTTTCTTACTATAGGTGGCCCAGGGCTTATGGAGGATTATAGGACACTGAAGGAAGGCACATGTACATAACTTTATTTATTCAAGGAGTGTGTTACTTAGAGAATAAATTCACCATTATTAGATTGTCAATACCTAAATACACAGGAACCTAGAAAATCAGATATTCAAATCAGCAATCAATTTATGACCACATTCAAGATGCTTGAATATGATGTAAGATGTTTATAGATCACACTTATGTCATGAATGTGCTTCATGTGATATGATGTATTCATTCTTCATCTGGGCCCCCAGCAGTGAGTTTCCTTCATGGTGACTCTGCTTTACATTTAATGGATGTCCTTGAACATGCAATTGCTCAACAAAATTCATGGGGAGTTAAGAAGTTTGGAAAAATGTGAACTGAATCAATAAAGAAAAAAGATGAAATGAGTATCTACAAAACGACTTGGCAAGGATGGAGCATTTACTTCGTTTAAAAGCATTGACAAATGGCAAAGTAGGTGATCGATGCCCAAGAATTGATGCAATTTTTCTTCTTTATTCTCTGTCAATATTGGCACAAAAGAGACGGGCTAAGAACAGGAGTTAGATGAACTAAGTTCTAGTACCAGCCCTCCCACAAATGTCTTGGTTTCCTTATGTTTCTCTTTTGTCATATGAAAGTAGGAATACATGGTTAAATATTTTTTATTATAAAAAACACTATCTTCAACATCACTGAAAAGCTACATATTCCCAGGCTAGTAAACAGCAACTAAAATGAAATAAATTATTCTGTGCCAGTTGGCTTACTCATTGATTTGATGATAAGCCATGTCCAAATCGTGAGAAGCCATGGTCCTATAGGACCAGGGAGGGAGTGAGTGAACAGTAGTTCAGGTCATATCCCATGGCTTAATAATCATAAACCTGTTCAGTATGTTCACAATTTGATTTCTGACTCTGATATTCAAAGACTAGGCAACACAGTAGAAAGCAATCCCTAGAAGTAGTCAGAAGAAGGAAGAGAAGCCCACATTAATGGTCATCAGCTTCCAATTTTTTTCCATATGCAGATTCTTTTCTAAAGGTGAACTAGATGGGAAGTGTAATAGGAAATTAGAAATATGACTAGGGGTGCCTGGGTGGCTCCATTGGTTAAGCGTCCGACTCTTGATTTCAGCTCAGGTCATGAACCCAGGGTCATGAGATGGAGCCCTGGGTCGGGCTCTGTGCTGGGCATGGAGCCTGCTTAAGATTCTCTCTTTCCCTCTCCCTCTGTCCTTCCCTGCCCCCAGGTCATGCACTCTCTCTCCCTCTCTTAAAAAAAAAAATATATATATATATATATATATATGTATACATATACATATATACATATATATATATATATATATGACTAATGATACTAAGATAATTAACAGTTGATTCAGATTCAAATCATCCTTTTAAGAGATTTTGGAATACTTTTTTTTTTTTTGTATTTTTTAATACTTAGAATACAAAACTTAGAACCCCGGGGTTACCTTCACCCTCACCCGGTGCCCTGTGCTTTGTCAGTCATGTCATGTTTCCAATCCCATCAGTTTTTACTTATCAGGGACCTTCACTTCTGCCCCTTTCTTTTCAGATGATTGTCTCCTGCCAAAAGCCTTTCTCATCTTGGGCCCAAACAATGAGTCCTAATATCTTATTGGGACTACCATGGTCTTAGGGGATACATGATTTTAATATCCAAACTGAGGAATTACCTCCCGAAAATTGTATTTAAAAAAAATGAATTCCAAGGAAGTTTACTATGTTGCTTCACTTAAACATTGACTAAATAGGATTTTGATTTTATTCTCCTTTAATTATTATACTTATGAATTGACACAATTAAATTGAAATTTCCCTCTCTTGAATGGACTCGTGTTGAATGGTGAGCCAATTATTATGATACATTGAACTTGATTCCGATGCAGCATTTTGTTTTTAAAGCATGAAACGGAGCACATATTAGTTATTTTGCCATATGCACTTCACTTTCTAAAGACATATTTTCTCGAAGACGATACAAGTGAAATAAAATCTTGTTTCAAGTCAACCAAATATCAAGATCATATCTAATCAAGTTTCATTTACAGCTGTGTACTATAGTGATATTCATTTAACTGATATTTTATAGGAGAAAGATTATGATAATGATTATATCAAAAGCTAACAATCATTGAGAATTTCTGATTGATCAGGGACTTCATAGTCTTCATGTTTTCTAAAGCTCACACCCCTGTGAAGAGGGCATTTATTACTATCCCAATTTTTAGTTGAGGATTTGAGGTTTGGGAAGTTCCCCAAAACTTGCACAAAATCATGCAAGTAACAAGGGAGAGAGAAGACTTTCAACCAGCCACGCAGACCACATGTTCTGGAAGCTCTACTTGACTCCTGCTCGTATCTGAAGCATTTCCTTAGGCTTGATGGAGGCAAAGAATCTCAGGTAGGGTGAGTATTTCATAGTGGTTTGCTCTGGACTTTCCCACTTCCAGCACTGAAAGCCCCTTGTCCTAGGAGACACGTTAGTTGTGGGGAAACTCACATGGTTTGTCATCCCAATCTTGGTCCCTGTCCTGAACCAACGAATCAGGTTCTGCCTTGCAAACACCCCAACTAAGACGTACATGATTCATGGAAAGGATTGCTTTTTAACATGTCATTCATTTGAAGACTATTTTCTATAAAACTTCTAGAGAAACTAAATCTCAGGACCAGCTTTCATGTGTTGCATTGACAATAGCGCAATGGATCTAGTCATACACAGTGCCCATATGGATTAAAATTCTGATTTATTTGTCGCTAGAAATCCATGTCTTCTGAAGACAGCAGTGGCCCCGCTCTCCAGAAGAAACTGAACTCCTCAGAGTTATCATGATTTGAGCTCACAGTGCTGCAAGAACCGTATATGAAAAAGAGAAGTCGGTGTGATTATTGCCTCTGATTGTAGCAAGAAGGATGTAGGTTGTCAAAAAATTGTAATTTTAACTGAAAAGTGACATATAAATGCATTGATATAGTACAGAACATCCCTGACATCTGTATTGCCAGTCTCCCTTTGTATTCTCCCTGGATTAGGAAGCTGGATCACTTTATTAGGGGAAGCTGCACTTGTCATCCCCAGTTTAAATGGTATGGCTTGTTTAATAAGCCTTTCATATTTCACTTATACACTTTTATGCTTCGGATTTTACAGATAAAATTCTCCCAGCATGTGAGATCTCAGGGCACATAGCTAGAATACTGAGAAAGTTGGCAATGACTGTTTCTATTTTACAGCACAGATTAAAAACAGTTAGACCTGGAAGAGACCTTAGGGAAAATAGAGCCCATTTATTTTATGAATAAGGAAATTGAGACTTATCTGAGTTAAGTGACTTCCTGTGGCCATCCAGCAAGCTCCTAGTACAAACAGGCCTAGAACAGAGTGTCGTTGAGAGCAGATCTGACAATATTGCGTGTACCTTGAGCGTTCCTCATGTTACTTGAAATATAAATTAATAGCTGTTACACTGAAAGAAAAATTTAGATTCTTACTGAAAAATTGTAAGATTGCAGATGTCTGTTTTAAGTGGAATATGACATTGCAGAGAGCTGCAGTGAAGGTTTGCTCCCTTTTGCACCCGGGATCAAGAGAGCAGAGAGACAACAACAGCTCATTTAAGCCTCCGAGAATTATGCTCCACATTTGATTTAATTTTTAGTCTCAGGAAAATTAATTAACTTTTCAGTATCTACTTTTATAATCTGTAAAGCAGTTTCAAAAGCAGTTCCGTCCCTGATCACAAAAGATTATTGGAAGGAAGACGTGGCTATTGTGTGCCTACCATATGGCACTACAGAGGGCGATCAAGGGAGTCTTCTTGTCATTATGTAAATTTCCCTGTCAGGGAAGAGACGGAGGGAGGGTGGACGTGGGGTCCTCTGAGGCATGAGCGAAGATCAGCAGTGAGATCAAGAGAAGAAAAGCTATAATCAAAATTTAAAAGTCTTCATTTCAACAGAAAGAGAGCAGAATAAGAGAATAAAGTGTTGAAAAAAATAGCGGAAGGAGCAAAGGTTTTATATTTTTAAGAGAGGAAACCACACACTTGATGAAGGAAGTGAAAATGTTTGATTTGCTGTAGAAAGGATGGACGGTATACTCAGATTCTCCGAGTACTCAGAAGAAGGGCTTGTCTTTTTTAAAGAAACATCTATGTTTGGGGAAGATCTAGATGAGAGGTCTAGAAAGTAATTTGTGTCAGGAACGCGTCGAGGAGAAAGCTGATGGAGATGACAGAGACATCTGAGCCCTGAGCAGTCAGGGACGCCAGGCATGAAAGCTCGTGGTGTCCATTTCAGGAGCAGCAAACTATGATTTATTTATGAAGGGAATTTCTGGAGAAGAAAATGAAAACCACTGCCCGAACATCATCCAAAACCCGTGATGCAGCAGCAAGATAAGACTGCATACGTATTATTTACAAATGAAATACTTGCTAAAGACGACATACGCCTATAGTTATAAGACACTGGAAGATTATGTCAACCGAGTAAGAAACTGGATCGTCCTTCAGTGTAGACAGGGGGTGTACACGTGGGGGAAACTGCATCTTCTTCCTGAGGGTGCCTGAAACACACGGGACAGCCTCACAAGGACCACTGACGCAGGTCCCTGTATGTCCTGTATGACTTACCTAGGGGGGCTCTCTCTTACCTCACTGCTCCAGGTGGGGGACAACAGGCACAGAAGCACCTTACAATCTGTGAACTTTGTGCCAGCAAGAGGTTTACTCAGACAGCTTACAGTCAGAATAGAAGTTAGGTGACATTGAGGAGTTCACTTGGAAGAGAGGGCAGTCCAGAGGGAATGGTGTCAAGCTGGATTTGTCCAGAACCTTAAGACCTATTATTAGTATGGAAAGAAAGTTCACCAGATACAGTAAAGTGCTTGAGATGGATTATTTCATCTTTTTTTTTTTTTAGATTTTATTTATTTATTTTACACACACACACACACACACAGAAAGAAAGAGAGAGAGCACAAGCAGCGGGAGTGGGAGAGAGAGAAGCAGGCTTCCTGCTGAGCAAGGAGCCCAATGCGGGGCTTGATCTCAGGACCCTGGGATCATGACCTGAGCCGCAGGGAGATGCTTAACTGACAGAGCCACCCAGGCGTCCCTGGATCATTTCATCTTTACAATAACTCTTGAAGGTGGGATCTATTGTCTTCTTGTTTTATAGATAGGCGCTGAGGCTTGAACTAACTTCCACATTCTATTAGCATGATATCAGGGCGGAGGTGGGCATTAGTTAACCTGGTGTGCTTGGGAAACCCGAGTTTGTGGGATTTCCAGGCTATGAGAGATGGTGCAGGAGAGGGTTCAGAACACAGACTCTGAAGCTAAACTGCCTGAAGAATATGAGTGGGAGAGTTCAGGCAAGTTAGTTGACCTCTCCAGGTCTCAGTTTTCTTATCTTCAAATGGTTTGTTATGAGTAATAAATTAGTTAACATGTACAAAGTCCTTAGCATAGTTCCTGGTTTGTGTAATAATTTAATAAATATTTCCTGTGGCTATACTACTTTCCAAGTTTGAAGAGAGGACAAACAAAGAGAAAGAAACTATATCTGTGCCATTGTCCCTGGTGCTCTGCTAACTATCCAACAGGTGGTTTCCTCACATGGCCATTCCTTCACATCTGTCCCTGATAGCTTTATACCTGACTTCTACAGCAGATGCCTGCCTCCTCCTGTAGACACCACTCACGCAGATCTTTGATTTACACCCCAAACGCTGCTTTGGTTCTGCTATTTTCCCCCTAAAAATTCTCCAAGTCTCTCTAATGCTACCAAAATAAAGTTCCAGATACACAAATGGGCTCAACGCAATCAGGACTTAGTTTGCCTATCATATTTACCTTAGGGGTTTTCCCCATAAACTCCTGGGTAATGCTGAACTGGACCCATCACTATCGTAACTGATCCCTGAACATGACTTCAGTGATCCCGTTTATGTTTTTAGACACACTTTCCCCTGCACACCTGTCCATACCCCCTGGCGTTCTCCTGACTGCATCTACACCATCCTGCGGTGAAGCTTCTCTGTAACTTGTAGAGCTTATCACCTTGACCATTTGGTATTTATAAAAGAGGGCCTGCCATGTTTAATTCTGTATGTTAACATCTCCTCTCCTCAGATACAATAATAAACCCTTGGAACCTAGAGACGATACTTCTTGTTTGCCTGTAGGAGTGGAACATGGATAAGTAAATGACATGAGAAAGACTGACAGGAGAGGAAATGAAGAATCTTTATAACTAATGAAAATAAAAATGAAATATGTGAGAGGGAGAAGGAAAAATCCAAAATCCAATTCCAAATCCAAATTCACCAATATTTACATAACTTGTTGAAGACCTGTGGTTGGCTAAAGAAAGCCCAGATTAGGGGGTTGGAGCTGATCAGTCTCGAGAGAGAGATTTCCATTCACTCATTAGAGGACCAGAGTTTGGGAAGACCGAGGAGAAACTAATAATGCAAACAACTCAGAGTTTTAGGAAATAAGAGTTGAAACAATCTGTGTGAATTATATGGGAACCAGAGAGAAGGATAAATTAGAGATAGTGCACAATTAAAGATAGATTCAGTGCGCATGGCATGGATTAGTTCTACAAATGGTGGAGGTTTACCAGCCATATGACTGTTTCAGCACGGAAATGATGTCAACAGGAGTCATCAATGCTGGGATGGCTTTGAGTTGGCTTCATTTCCTACGGCTGGGAGAGAAAGAAGGTCACATTGATGTGTATTTTTTCCCCACTCTCCTTTACCATTGCACCACAATAAAGAGGCCACAGGTGTCTCTGGGCACAGCCAGGACTAGAACCCACGATCTTTCCTCCTAACCACTAGGCTGGTGGATGACTTCAGGTTCCCCTTAGAGATTATCATGAAAAGAAGTAGGAGGACAGACAAGAGGTTTGTGAGATCTGTGCCACACCACACATATACACGGACACATGAGAAAAGACGTCTGAGCATTATCTCCATTTCTGGGCACTACAAGATTAATGATCTGAGGGGACTTTGCTGCATTACAGGAAAAGCTGGCCCCAGCAGGGCTTGCCAAAATAAAAATCACATATGATACAAAGTATTTGGAGTCTTTCTGTAGAAAGGGGAAGATAATATCCATTCCATATGCCATGAGAATTCACTTATAGGAGAAAATATACGGCAAATTGAATTGGGGAAAAATTATTCCCCACCAAGAAAAAAAATTGTCGATACTGTGGCATGGGAATTTAAGAGTTTCTCAGCGGTGGCAGGTTCCTTTGGAAAGGAGAAAATGTAGAGAAGAATGAAGACACCCAAGGGCGGGGCAGATGATTAAATGGTGAGGAGAACAGTTTGGTGGGGGAAATATTTGGGAAAGATAGAGGAGAGGCAGTAAGGGAGAAAAACAAAGCAAGGCAATTTAGGAAAGAAATCAGTCCTTGGAACTGGGGAAATGTCTTTAGAGATACACGAGGGGAAGAGAAATTACCCGAATAACAGATTACAAAACAAATGAGAAAAGCCTGCTTTCGAGTGCTAAGGTAATAGAACAAGAAGCTGAAGATAAACCTGAGGCATGGCCGATGCCCAGGCAGATGGCCCAGGTCGCGGCCGCTGCTGGCGCTCCCACTGTGACTTATTTATCTCCCAAAAGATATTGCTTAAAATAACTCACTGGGAAGGTTTCTACTATAATTCGCCGGGGGATATCTGGCCAATTGACTTGATAGGATACTTGATGGAAGAAAACAGGTAGGCCTTGGATGAAAGGGATTTGCTAAATCAATCTCTGCTAGTTGTTCTTTTTCTTTTTCTTTTTTTTAAAATTTTGAATATATATGCTTTGTATATGTATATACAGTATATATACAGGAGCTTTGTACTTCTGTCCTCCATACCATCATGAAAAAATAGAGAGAGAAAGGGAAGATGTGTGAGTTCTCTGCTGCTCACCCACAATAGAGGAAATCTTCTTACCTTCAGTTTTTTCTTTTTTGTCTTCAGGGAAGAGGCCCGTGGGTAGTGACAGAACCCCTTATGTTCATATTGGTCTAGAACCCAGATTTCGTTTCCTCTTATCTATTTGTTCTGCCACAATGATTGTGCTCTCACTCGATTCAAGGCACAATTCCAGGCATGTTTTACTGAGTCTGTCCTCGTTGTAAGGCATAGGAGAAAAATGAGCTGAGGCTCTCTAGGTCCTCGAGTATGGGCAGACAGTAAAACTGGGGATCGTCCTTTGGTGCAGACAGAAGTCGAGCAGGCCAAAGGCCAGAGGGCCTGGCTGAAGCAAAAATCCTCAAGTGGAGAATCTATGTGTAGTGCCCACACCGCCCTTTCTTGTGGCCTTCCTTTCCTTGGGAGTTCTGTGAATTCTCTCTCGCTGCCCCTTGTTGCTCATACCGTCTTGTGGGTGACCTTCCAGGGGCGTATTCCTCCACCCAGCGTGTCATGTGATCACCTTCCCCCTCTCTCTTTGCTTCCTAGCTCACCTTTCCAGAGTTGTATCCCATTGTCTGTGCTTTCTCTTCTCTAAGAGAATAAACTCTTATGCGCAGGATGCTATGTATTGATGTTGATAGTATATTTTATGATTTTCAGCTTACAATCACTTTCGTGTGTGTGTGTGTGTGTGTTCTTTGGCATACACAAGAATCCAGACAATAGCGACCAGTTACTGACATCTTCATCTTGCAGAAGCATAGAGCACTGAAGTGAGATGTTGAACATCAATCATGTGCATACAAAGATGCAGAGCATGGAGTTGAACCCAAGTATCTGATGGTAAGTCCAAATATATTAACTCTCCCAGTGATGTTTTCATCTGAAAAATCTTGAGACACAATGCTTAACCACTTAGATACTCCTACTGGATGGGGGGTTTCAAGCTAGGTAGCTGGAATGGTCATTTTGCAGTACAGGGAGGGCTACCAATAATTAAAATTGAGTTTATAAGACCCTACTTTTTAGCGGGGAAATGAGGAGGAAAAACAGATGGATAGATTTCTAAATATAGCTGAGTCAGAAAATCTTTGAGCAGGGCAGAATATTTGGTTTCTGAATAAATCATAGTTTGATTTGATAAAAAGTTAGGTTGGCTGAAAAGTCTATGAAGTGTGCAAAAATGTGATTTTTGTTCAACTGAAAATAGTGAAATAAAAAGGTAATATAGTTCAGATGAGTGAGGCAGCAAATTATCAATAAATATAAAAGTTACAAATTTAAAAGTAGGTTCTGGGGACTTCATGACTGGAGATGAATATACTGGCGAAGCCATTTATTGTTATTCAAATGCCTAATAATTGGCTATTGATGACAAAGAGGCGGATTTCTGTTTTCAAGGTCATGATGCATGCATGGAGCATTCAGAGTCCAATATCAATAAATATGTAGGAAGAATAATTTGTCTGGGGAAGAAAAAATTAGAATAGAAAAAGGACCCATTAAAATCCTAGCCATATTTAGAGCCAATCACAAAGGAAAAAAAATAATACATGAGTCAGGACAGAAAACATTTTTAAAGAAAATAAATCTACAAGGAAATACGAAGGAGGAGTAATTGCCCTCTCTTTGAAGTAACTATAATATGATTACATTCAATTAGGAACTCCGTTACTGAACAACCATGGCTTTGGGGGTAAGCTGAAGGCATGGCCGGGAAATACCAGAGTCTACTTCATCCTGTTTATGCTAGAGACATGGGAGGAAGACAAGCCATGGGTTGACAATAAGCAGCCTCCTCATGCTTTGAAGGCAGGTGGCTGTGTGCCTAAACTCACAAGCATGCAGAGATCTGCTCCATAGTTCATTTCATGGAGATAACTCCAGTCATTACTGCACACAGAAAACCCATCTCCCTGGGAGCAAGCCACCTCTCCCTGTCCCAGCGCCATGAAGACTTCTGGATTTTTACACACCCTGTATTTTTATGAGCTCATCTCCTCTCCCGCTGTCAATGGGAGAGAACATTGGGCTCACTCAGAAACTTGAAAACTCAGCTCATTTCTAATAAGTTCAAGTTTTATGATTTGAAAAACTTTTATCAGTAAATAAAGGTCAACCATCTGGCAGCAATGTGTCTATTTGGCTCTGCTTTGGTTTTCTACACTATGTTATAAAAATATTACAGTCTAGTATGACATTAGCAAAGTGTGACATCTGGGCTTATACAAAATATAAGAGCTGGCAGGGGGACTAATTTCCCTTCTGAAAAATTGCCATGGCACAAAGGGACTGAGGACAACCTGATGGCTGAGAATCCCAGCCCCGGACACCGCTGTCTTTGAGCCAGCAGCATCCAGAACATCTGCCTCGGAGGGGAAAGGGGCCTAATTACCCCAGAGATCACACTGATGGATTGCCACGGGCCTTCGAGAATAGAGACTGTTTTAGCAAAAAAGGAAAATTTTTCTCTACCTGCAGTGCTAGGTGGTCATGCATTCAAGAATTAAATGAGACTACTTAAAAAAAACCCCAAAAAACAAAACAAAACAAAACAAAAAATCTGTAGGTATGGCAGGAATAAAGCAGGGCAGCTTTTCAATGGGTTTAGATGTTAAAGCATTTACTTTGGGGGTTGAAAATGTATAATTAAATTTTGGCACTGCTTTTAGGTGGTAATGATTTTTATTAAATTCCTTTTTTGTATGACCCTTTTTATGAGTTCAAGACAAACGCCATATTTATTTTTTTCCCCTTAGGCTCTCTGGGTACATTTTAATGCACTGTAATCTGAAAGATGTCAAGTCACTGACAGAAAGAATACATGCGTCTGGACAGGACCGTTGTGCAATCTCAGTTAGAAGCTGATTTTTTAAGAAAAGAGAGAGGATCAAATTTAAAGAAAATTTCTCTCTTCATCTCTGGGCACTCAATTTTTGTGAAGATTCAGGGACTATTAATGGCCAGTGGTACTACTCATAAATGGAAAATTATAGTAGCAATTTTTCAAAGGAGTTAAAAAAAAAAATCCCTAAGCTTTAAGAAGCTCGGGTATCTCAAAGCTCTGGTGCCTATTTAGGGATAACTGGGGATAAGAAATGTTTTATCAGGAATCGAAATTACTGAGACCATGAAAATCCAAAGTTTTTACAAAATGCTGCATGATGGTAATAGGAAGTACATTGTTGATTTGTGATGGTGGTATTTCCATTTTTTTTTTTTTTTCTGCTCTGTGGTGGTGGCCAAGATTGAATATTATCAGCTTCCTTCTGAGCGCCCTCTGCCCATCACTGCCTGATTTCCTTCTTTAAGGGAGAAGAAGCAAATTATCACCAATCCCCATCTGACTTCCTGGGAACTGGTTCTCAAGGGAACACACAGGCAGAGACAGTTATTGAAGAAGTTCATGGTCAATGAGACAATGGCGAACCATGCCTGGAAAGTGGGTCCTGGGCTCCTCCTCTTTAGCTCTTTTCAGCTACTAATTGATGCCCAGGCCAGGGGGCCTTACCTTTGGTTACTTTCCAGGGGGCTGAAGGCTGACAGGCACTCCCAGTGTACCCACTCAGGGCACCTGGGGACTTTGAGGGCAGTGACCTACGTCACCTTCCTGGGGTCCACACGCATCTCACCTGGATAGACCACCCCTCCTGTGTGGCTCCAGGCAGCATCTAAACTGCTGCTCTGCTGGCAAGCGCCTCAGAGTCTGAACTCCAGGACCGAGGGCCATTTGTCTCTCCTTAGCCTCTTCTGAGATTGTGGGATCCAGACCTGAGATCCCCAATCAGATTGAGAATTGAGTCCGTGAGTTACAGGTTGTGGTGCCCCACGTGTTACCAGAAGCACACTCCCAAACTGTAACTCTTGCCTTCCCTTTCCTTTTTACTGAGTATACTTTGTATACCACGAAACTCATAGTTTTGAAGTGTACTTGATTCACTAGTTTTGGGGCCATTCTTAAGGTTGTAGCACCATCAATTCCAGAGCACTCTCCTCATCATCCCCGAATAAATCTGTACTCATTATCACTCCCATTCACTTTTATCCATTCCCCAGGCAGCGACTAATCGACCTTATGTCTCTGTGGATTCGTCTATTCTGGGCATTACATATAAATGAAATCTCATAGTATGTGGCCTTGGTGTTTGACTTCTATCACTTAGCATGATATTTTCAAAGTTCACCCATGTGGGATCATATGTCAGAATTCCCTTCCTTTTCAAGGCTGAATAGTAGTCCGTTGTATGTAGATACCTCAATCTGTGTATCCATCCATCTGTTGGTGGTCGTCTGTCTGTTTCCACTTTCTGGTTATTAGGAATAATGCTACTAGAAACATTTTTTGTACAAATTTTTGTGTGCTCATATGTTTTCAATTTTTCCCTCCTCATTTCATTTCTTTTATGGGCTAAGGTCAGAAGACTAAATCTCTTCCTTCTTATTATTTATTTTATTTTATTTTTATTTTTATTTATTTTATTTATTTTTTTTTAGAGAAGCAATATGTATAGTGGAAAGAGTATGGACTTTGGAGAACATATAAAATTAGGTGCAATTTCTAAGTCTGTTCTTTAGTGTCTCCATCTTAGTTTCTTCATTTGCAGAGTAAGTATGTATATAGCTACCTCAAAAGGATAATGTGGTTTAGGAGTGCTAGACTCCTTTTCTCAAACACAGCCCAGAGACTAGAAACCCTCCCACTGTCTCTGTTACAAGAATGGTACTGCCCCTAGGAGATATCTTTACTTGGCTTCCATTATGAGGATGGACTGAGTTATTTTTTGAATTGAATCCCTTGAGGCTGACCATTGTGTGAATGAAGGCTCATACTGACAGTGTCCTGGTTACCATTTCTCAGGCACCAGCTGTCCCCTTGGCGTCAGCTCTGGTGCAAGGACATTCCCCAGACTTGGACTCTATAGATATTTTGTTTAGTCCCTCCCCTGTTTTAATGACATAGTGATGTTTGAGCAACACAATACTACCTTGTACTCCAAATCTAAATTATAAGAAAGAAAGAAAGAAAGAAGAAAGAAAGAAAGAAAGAAAGAAAGAAAGAAAGAAAGAAAGAAAGAAAGAAAGAAAGAAAGGAAGATGGGGGGAGAAAAAAGGAAGAAAGGAAGAAAGAAAGAAAGAAAAAGAAAGGAAGAAAAGAAAGAAAGAAAGAGAGAGAAAAGAGAAGGAAGGAAGGAAGAAAGAAGAAATGAACATATATTTTGGAAAACTTTTGGTGAGAGGGAGGCTAGAACTGTACCCAATGCTCTGCAAATACTGTCACATTGAATCCTCACAATGGTTCTATAAGATAGGTACCCTTTTCTTCTGATGGCAAGATGAAAGCCTAGAGATGTCAATTAATTTGTTAGAGTTCACAAAGCTAGTAAGTGGTAGATCTGGGGACTGCTGTGAGAGAAGTTTGATGTGAAGGCTTCCATTCTGTCCACAATACTGTGGGTTCCAGAGCCATGAACATCTCCTACATAAAATGTGAAGGCTTCCTCAGCTTTTTTCTAGGTTATGCTTTGGTTAATGGGCATTCCCCAACTCTCAGTGACTCACAGAAACAAAGATTTCTTCTTCTTCCCATTAAAGGTTGAGTATAGATTTACTCTTCATGTCTTCTTCATTTGGGGTTTGTGCTGAGGGAGCAAGGACTATCTGGGATGCATCTTTCTTGATGTGGAAGGACCAGAATAATGGCAGAACAATGCAACAGCTCTGAAACTTCTGTTTTGCTGCCTGATGCATCATTTCTGCTCATAATCCATTGGGCACAGCCAGTCACATGGCCAGGTCTTACATCATTGTTGCATGGCATATATGCCTCCCACAGGGGGAGCCAGTCTGGAGCAGGGACTGGTAGAAAAGACAGTGACTATTTTGAATGAATAAAGCAATCTTGCACATGAGACTTCCACATTACCATGCACATAGTGTGAACAGCAGGAACTAGGATACTGGGGCTTCCTGGACTTCCTCCTACCTCGATGGTAACTTTACCACAGTTTCTCTTGCTGGCTCTTCCTCTTCCTCTAAGTAGCCTCTAAGTGTGAGTGCATCCTGGGATGCATCCCAGGCTCTCCTCTCTCTGCACTCAAACTCCAGATGACCTCATCCAGTACGGCTTTAATCACCCTCAACTTGCTGATAGCTGTCTAATTTATCGTTCAAGTCTTGACCTCTCTTCAGGCTCCAACTGCCTTATGTTATCTCCGCTTGAAATTCTAATGTGTAGCTCGAATGTAATATGTCCAGAATGGAACTGATTCCTATCCATCCCCACCCTGGCTGGCATTCTTCCCTGTTGTCATAAATGGTACCATCTTCCATCCAGTTACTCAAAGCAGAAATATAGGGTCCCTCCCTTTCCCTCCCTACCACATCAAATCCATCAGCAACACATGCTATTTCATCTTTCAGATAGTGTCCTTTGGTGGTAAATGCCAGCACACTAACTCAAGCCACTCTGGCTCTCAGCTTGAATACTGCAATAGTCAACTAACTGGGTTTTGTAGTCCTTTTCTTTTGTACCTAAACCTCCTTCTTCACATCCTGGGCATAATGATCTTACAAATGTATAGATTATGCCTTTTCCTCTGCTGAAAAGCTTCTAAAGATCTAACATTGCTTTTAAGGAAAAAAAAAAGTTTCATGCCATGGGTTACAAGGCCCTGTACGACCGGCAATCGCCCACTGTACTGGGGTGATAAATAGTGTTCTTTCAAAATGTATGCCCACCTGGAACCTTAGCACCGGACCTTATTGGGAAATGGGGTTTTTGCAGATATAGTTAGTTATGTTAAGATGAGGTCATATTAGCATAATATAGTCATAAACATGGGCTCAAATCTGATATGACTGGTATTCTCATAAGAATAGAAGAGACCCAGAAACATCGAGGAGACACTGCCATGTGAGGATGGAGGCAGAGTCTGGAGTGATGTAGCTATAAGCCGATGAGCAGTGAGGACTGCCAGAGGCCACTAATAGCTAGGAGAGAGGCATAGAACTGATTGTCCCTCAGAGCCAACAAAAAAGAAATAACCCTGCTGACATCTTGATTTTAATTTCTGGCCTCATGAACTAGGAGAGGCTAAATTTCTCTTGTTTTAAGGCACCCAGTTTGCAGTAATTTGCGATGGTAGCCCCAAGAAACAAACACAACCACCTCTTCTTGCTTCATGTCACCCTTGTCCTCATGGGACACTGCCACACTGGCCTTCATTCTGTCTCAAACCTCAGTCTCATCTTGGAGCTTTTGAACGTGCTCTCCACACTCTCTTCCAGAGCTTTTGTTAGGACTGGTTCCTTTACCTCATCTATGTTCCTACTACTATAATCTCTGATTTTGGATTGACATGTTTATAATAATACCTTGGCTTGGATATATTCAGAAAGCACTCAGTGTATTTACTTCTTTGGTGTCATCCATTTTCACCCAAGAAAATCCAAAGCAAGGATTGCACATATATTGGAAGCATCTTCGATCAGTAAGATTAAGTTTGTTTCCAACAGTGGGTCAGATAAGATGGAAGGCAGATATGGGAATGGGAGGGTATCACTTGGTTGATGAAATTCATGAAACTTCAGGATGAACTGATCCCTTGGGATCTGTTTTCCTGACTTTAAAAACCAGTGGCTTCCCACAGTGGTGCTGTGGTGGAGTCACAGAAATAGTGTGTATGCCCCATATAGCCATAAGAGGATTTCCTGGGTGAAGGCAGTCAGTACTTTCAGAGTGTACACATTGGAAAAAAGCAAATTTTGGAACTAAAGGTATCTTTCACATAATTCTATACTCTGAAATATTTCTGATAGAGAAGCTGATAATTTTCTAACTTAGATTAAAAGTCCAGATATGAGGATATTTAGATTCCAGGACAGAGATGGCAGGGCCTCAAGATGAGCTTGTAGACCCTGGTTGCTAATTACACGAGACTCTCATGAAGAAGAAAGAATATCCACATGGTTCCGAGTATTGGCTCACCCTTCACTAGCTTGATCACAGCAGGGCTAGAGCATTTATCTGTTCTCAGGGAGAAAAAGGTATAAATGAACATATGAACCAAACCGTATGTGATTTGTAGCTTGCAATGTGTATTTGTGTAATTAGAGTTAACTAATTTAGCAAACTTCTTACAGTTTTTGTTTTATAAGTTCACGTGGTTCTTCTCCCAGAATACTTTATACATTCTAAGTCAGAGCTCCTTCATGGAGTATATAGATAAATACCCAAACTGAATTACTCTTGATTGTTATATCTGGTGTCCCAATGAAACCAATAAATCCATAACATCGGTGGGCAAGAAGGAATCCTAATATAACCTATCGATTTTAGGAAACAAAACATAACTTCAGTTCAGCTGGGCCATAAATGTTTTCATGAGTCACACACTCACACCCTCTTCCAACAATGGCCCCCCACAGTAGTGATATTCTTACCCTGGGACATTCTCTGTGGCTACATGGAGGCCCTTTAGCTCCGTCACTTTACCACAGTGGCAATTCTTACCTCAGGGCTCTTGACATGTAATGGGCATGCATTTCAGAACCAGAAGGTCCTTGTGAGCACCTTGATGAAATTCTCTGGGAGATTTCATGAGTAAAATTTCTGTTCTTCCAGACTGGGTACATGAATTCAAATTCTTGATTTTAATGCATGGCACTGATATGGTCATGGGTATGAGTATATGAGAACTGCATTTTTTAAACTTTTATAAACATGTTTTCATCTTTGTTATTTAATTCATTTCCCTCAACAATGGGGCAGGAATTAGCTGATATGGAACCAGAGGTGCCTTATGGCTGACCTGCCACCAGAGCCTAAGTGCCTTGGACTCAGGTTGCTTTCAAATTTTCCCAAATCTGGAGAATGGGTAGAGTATCAGACAACTTGCACTGTAATAGACTGTAAAGTACACATCAGCAACTGCTTTGTTTAGACCTACCGCAAACATGGGAAGAGATGACAATCTTAATACAACCCTAAAGACTTAGGTAAAATCTGATGTCCATTTTGAGATGGGGCATAGAAATATTTAAAAACTCACCTAAGGGTGCAAAGATCAAGTGGTAGAATGAGGCCAAACAGAAGAACTGTTACCAGATAGAACTACATATAGACATCTAGGTTCACTTTCTAGCTGCCCAAGACCACAGGTCCTGAATCTGCAGGACCTGATCTGTTCATTGTTATGTCTAAATCTACATGCTCTAAAATCTCTGTGAGGAACCAGGAACGAAGTGAGGTTTTTTCCCACTGGTGTCTTGGAAAGTAGGTTTGCTAATGGCCTAGAGATCACAGAAAAGAACAATAAAAAAGAAAGAAAGAAAAGCTAGAAGTTCAAAGAGGAAAAGTGGTTTGAAACAATCAGATGCAATAACAAATGCTTTGTGGAAAAAAAAACAATCTGCTCCACCATATTTTAAGACTGGAACATGTGAAAATGCAGAATTATTTTTATTATATATCTGTTACCTCTGGGAGCCCCCTTGGTGGAAGCAGTGTAGTATGCATCTTCTTGGGGGTGTGATAGATTTGCTACACCATGAAAGCATATTACCCATTTTCAAGTAGAAGGCAGCCCTTCAGGCTCCAAGCCTCAAAGGGCAAATTGTCTTTGCCTTCCTTCTCTACATTCTCTTTCCATCACCAACTCACTTGCTAATTTTTGTCTGAGCTCCACTTAAAGAATGAGCTAAAGCAAACTTAAATCATGCAGCTCAATTTAAAATAAACAATGTTATATTCTCAAAAGCTTTAATTAAAATTTTTTTTCCTGTTTTTGAGAAATACTAACTGAAGTCAAAAGCTCCTTTTTATTATTATAATTTCAGTTCTTTGGTTTATTGTGTTCCTTTTCTAGCTGCTAGAAGATATTTTAAATATGTCTTTGTTGAACCAATACCTTTACGTTTTTAGCTAAGCACAGAATGTCTCATCTGATTGACCTGTGAGTTGAATAGTCCTCAAGCCACACACATACCTTAAAATTCTTTTATGCCCAAACAATTCTAAATGCTCAGAGTAGATCACAACAAAGACTGATATAAAAATACGAGTGAATTTGTATACATCTGTATGAATTCATTTTAATGCTCTATATATTTCTTCTCTCCAGGGATAATCTAAGTATCATTTTCTTCTATTGTTTTTAGAAAATTAAGACCCAGATTCAGAATGTGAAGTACCTTTATCTTATATTATACACAAAAAGCAACTCAAAATGGATTAAAGACAAACCTAAGACCTGAAACTCCTTAAAACTTAAAAACCTTAAAACTCCTAAAAGAAAACAGGAAAAAGCTTCAGAACATTGATTTTGGTAATAAATTCTTGGGTGTGACACCAAAAGCACACGCAACAATGACAACAAAAAGGCAAGTGGGACGACATCAAACTGAAAATCTTGCAAAGGGAACAATCCACAAAATTAAAAGATAACCTATGGAATGGGAGAAAATATTTGCAAACTATATGTATCTGATAAGTGGTTAATATCCAAAATATATAAAGAACTCCTACAACTCAATAGTGAAAAAACAAATAACCTGACTGTAGAATGGACAAAGAACTTAAATAGACATTGCTCCAAGAGAACATACAGATGGCCAAAATGTATATGAAAAGGTGCTCAACATCACTAATCATCAGAGGAATGAAAATCAAAACCACAATGAAATATAACCTTACACCAATTAGGACGGCTACTATTACAAAAAAAAAAAAAAGGCGTGGAGACGTTGGAACTCTTATACATTGTTGGTAGGAGTGTAAAATAGTTCAGCTGTAGTGGAAAACTCTAAGAGTCCTGGAAAATTAAAAATAGAGCTACCATATGATCCAGTAATTCCATGTCTGGGTATATAGCTAAAATAATTGAAATGAGGATATGGGAGAGATAACTGCCCTCCCTTGTTCATTGCAACATTATTCACAATAGCCAAAATACAGAAACAGCTTAACTGTCCATTGATGGATGAATGGATAGAAGAAAGGTGATATATACATACATATATACATACACATAAAGCTGAAATATAATTCAGCTTTACAAAAGGAAGAAATCCTACCATATGCAATGATGTGGATGGACCCGGAGGGCATTATGCTAAATGAAATAAGCCAGTTACAGAAGGACAAATACTATATGATTCCACTTCTATGAAGTATCTAAAATAGTTAAACTCACAGAAGCAGAGAGGAAAATGGTGTTACCACGGACTGGGGGAAGGAGAAGTGTTGGGTTGTTTGATGGATATTAAGTTTCAGTTATGCAAGTAAATTATAGAGATCTATGGTACAACATAGTGCCTTTTAGTTAACAATACTGCATTGTGTACTTAAATATTTTGTTAAGAGGGTAGATCACATGTTAAGTGTTCTTACCACAAAAACAAAAATACAAAAAAGCAAAGGGGCACGAGGACATTTTTGGAAGTGATAGATATATTATTACCTTTGTTGTAGTGATGGTTTGGGGGGTGTCCAAACTCATCAAATTGTAAATTTTATACACTAAATATTTGTAGTTTTTTGTATATCAATTATATCTCAATAAAGCTGTTTTTTTTTAATAAAAAAAAGGAAATTGTTGTTAACGAAGATCTTCACTATGAGAAGGAAGGGAAGGTGGCCAGAGGATGACCACACAAACTTTCTGAATATGTTGATGTTATGGACTTCCTTTTTACCTAAGTATAGCTTCGAAATTATAAGATTTCTTTATACCTAACTTCAAACTAAGAATTGCCTTTAGTCAGCAGGATAGGAAGCGCCTGGTAGATAGGCCCTTTGGATATTCAGAAGTGGAGGAGGGGAGGACTTTGTCATCTTAACTTAGCAAATATTAATAGGGGCCCATAACATACATTTGAAAGGAATCACAGTATTTGTCTAAACAATAATTAAGGAACTATCATTTTGTTGAGGCTTTAACTTTCTACCTCTGAACCATCAACATGTAATTTCTTATTATGTATGAGCTGATTTCCTCATTATTAGATACAGCTATTTCTGTGACAGGGAGAGGAAAAACATAAATTTATTTTAACATTATCTGGCTTAAGAATGGTTATATCTTCATTTATCACTATGACTAATGTCCTTAATTTAATATTTAAGTATTATTCCAGTATCAAAACTAGTAGATGGTAGTACTGATGAAGAGAATGATAATGATGATGATGTTGCTGATGTTGCTGACTATGAGGGTGTTTTAATTTCATTGTGGCCCCCAAATAATTGGTTTGGGTCTTGGGGTTGCCCAAAAAATGCATAAAAGGAAACCCACTCAAGCTCTCTGGGTAGGCATATCTGAGTACTCTCACACACCACATCCCTGATGGGACAAAAGGAATCATCCGTTCTGGGTCAATGTGGTGACTGTCCCCAAACCATGGTGATTCCTTACTAACATACAAGGTTATGCAAATATAACTCTCTAGTCCTTCATTTTGTCCTCATATCCTTGTCTCCCTGTCCTCAATCTTTTTATTTCCCTAAATCTGTACAGTGACTTTCAAATAACTTTAGCATATATAATCCCACACAATATCAATTAACCTGAGTGTTTTGACCAAGTTCACAAAGTTCCTACTCAAACTGTGACTCCAACCTACAACGCAGAATTCTCACTTCACCATAGCAGACTCCTCAATTTTGGATTGGGCAAGCTGCATATTTTATGTTTGTTTGGGTCTGGATTAGGCAGGTACCTGAAAATCTCTATCTCATTTGCTCTTCTTTCTCCTGTACAACAATATTAGTTTAGAGTTTTGCATATGCACATGCAAACCCTTTCTGTATCTCAATACAGTGTTTTTGGTTGTAATGGAATCTCTTCACTTTAATATATACATTTCAAAGGGGCATCTGTTGTAAATTAAATGAAACATTTATAAGAATGAAGAACAATCAGAATCATTTCCCCTGAAGAAATTAAAATATTACCAACTGAAGTTTTTGACCTCCTCATAAACCACCTTAGCCCCATTAATTCTCTTCTCATTTTATGAACACCCTAGAGATTGTCTCTTTCTCAAACCAGTCCTAAGTGGGGAGTCCCAAGGGTCCTTTCGGACACCCTTCTCAAGCTTTGGAAGCATGATTCATGTTGCTAAATTTCAAATTGTTATTTCATCATGAGTCTCAAAAATATTACATTATCCTGATGACTCACTATTGACAGTTGGAGGTTACCTCAGATTTAAATTATTTCATGCTGGCAGTATGTGCATGAGGCTTTTGCTTTTGTAATTTTTCTCAATTTACTCAAGCAGTTTAGAAAGGTCCAGATGGAGATGAACATATTGAACACTTAAAAAGAAATGTTTGTGTAGTTTATGCAGGAAGTAAGACGCGTTTCTTAATACACAGAGAAGGTTGTTTCCCTTTCTATTAGAAGTTCCAAATGAAATAAAATCTTGGACCTCTGCATTTCCCTGCAGTAGTTAAGCTGATGCAGCAGATACTTTGGTTTTAATTATTTATGGATGAGCCATGTGAAATGCCTGCCAAAGGTAGCAAAGGGAAAATAATGGCTGGTATTACACAACTGACCTTGAATCCAGCTCTGATTGAAATTAATTACCCAAAGTTTTAAAATCTCAGCTTCTTATATTGGTGGTAATGTCCTTCTCTGGTGATAATGAATAGCTTCATTGTCCCACTCCAAGCTTTGCTTATCACAAGTATTTATTTCACAAAATTTGGTACATCTGACCCTCGAAGGGAAAACATTTATTAATCGACTTGATCTTTTTTTCTAATTCCTGCATATTGTGTTACCCTAACATTCAGCCCTTGACATTCCATTAAGGCCAGCTGTTATTTTGTAGAATGACTGTTTGTAAAAATTAGCTCAATTTTGGGTTGACCTCTAGAATGTTTTGCCACTCAGAAGGTACAAACGGATGGTCTCATATCCTTTTCTTGTGTTCTTATTGTCAATCTAGTATGCATTACATGGGAGCAACTGCATAGGGAAAATTATTATTCCTGTTAATTTTAATTAGCTGTCAGTCTTCTAAGGACAGGATAGTTGGTCAGAATGGGGATGATGCTAGCTATTGACTACATAATCCAGTCTTTAGAAAACATGCTTAGTTTTGAAGGTGCAGTGGCTTTCTCTAATAATTTTTAGGGCCTATTAATTTCTGTATACTTGAGTATCCACAATGATGTTGCCCCCAGCATTCCAGGTGCCGTTCCCTGCTGTGTCTGGATCAGGGCATGCTTGGGATCATATCATTGGTAGATGGGGGCAAAAGTTCCGCTAGAAGAAACCTCACTGACAGGAAAATGAGAAGTGCCACACTGGAATGCTGAGAGAATTCATTTATAATAAACAGTAATTAAACAGGGATTATTAGGGTGGTACATTTATGATGTGAAAGTAGAAGTTGTGTCAACACCTTATAAAGTCCCCAAAGTAATTCTGCTGAAACATTTGCTTTGGACTGAAGAACAAGGTTCTGTTGTAGGGAAGATGGAAGTTTGCTGTTTGTTGTATTGAAAAACTCTTCACAACAGTCTTTTTGGTTTTAAGCATTTAACAAAGCTTTCTCAGGGCTTAATAGATAGCTGTATGGCGTCAAAGAGGTCTTTCCTTATTACTGGGCTTTTCTCATAACCAACGCTCTTCCTTGTCAAACGATATCACTAAAAAATATGTATGGCAACTTACTTTTTGTTTTTTTGAGTACAAATTTCAGGTTAGATGCCTACATTTAAAATCCTTTGTCAGAGAAGACTGGATCTCTCTTTGTCTTTGCTATTTATCTCTGGCTTCACCATTCCAACCTACAGGCCTTATCTATCACCTGAGCCTCAGACAAAGGCAACTGGGCTTCCCCTAAGGCTTGGTGTTGACTCAGTCTCCCATTCTCATCCTTCAGAAACTTGCTGAAACTGAAGTCTTCCATATTTTAGCCTCCCAAAATTGGCTTGATGAATGAATGCTCTCTGATGGGTTAATGAAGAGGAGGTAGGATGACAACCTCCTTTTCAATAGTTCAACATTTATTTGGCCTTCTAGAAACATTTCTGTTTAATAAAAACAATCTCTAATAGTAAGAATCTCAATTAGGTAAGAAAAGGAGACCAGTTCAATGATCGTTGAGTAGGGTTCTCTGGGTAGGCACCCTACATAACTTACACATTGGACTTACCCCATGAGAATGGTACAAGATTTCAGGTCAAATGACTTTCTTAAAAAAAGGGGTACGTGGAAGAGAGAAGGGCATAAGGAAAATGACTACATCTGTCCATCAAAACTGTCATTACCAGTTTTCTAGATTTTCATTTGGAACATGAAAAACTCTTTTCCTCCCTCATTTTTAAAACACCATTCCATTATAATAGCCATGCATGAGTCAAAGTTTCATTTAATTCATATTTATTTTGTACCTCTAATATTCCAGGAACTTTCTAGTGACTAGGAATACAAAGGTGAATAAGATAGCAAATCCATCTCCAAAAGGGTGTTTAGCTAGGAAAGCCAACTACTACTAGATTTATTATTTTAAAAACCTGTATTTTGCCCTATTAAGTAAATCAAGCTTAAGTAGTCTTAAGTATACATGAACAGAACATCCATCTTAAGGGAAAACCCTATGCACAAGTAATCATGATGACTGTTGGAACACTCAGTTTCTCTGTGGTCTTTTCTTGGTTTGAATTATGACCATTTTTTTTTTTAAGAGAGAGAATTCCAGAAGAGACAAAAGGCTTACTCGTGCAGAAAGATGTGGTAAGCCTCCCTACCTCCATCTCTTAAATAGGGCATTTATGTTTACTAGGTCTTCTAAATAGCAATTTAATCCAGAGCAGTAGATCATGCCTGAAAATGGGAAAGAAGCTCAACAGATTAATCGAGGAAGGATGAAGATATAATTTTTCCTCCAGTTTTATGGAAAGAGAAAATAGTTTTTAATGGGAAGAACGTTGCTAAGGAGAAATAGATAGGCTCTCAAGATCAGAAGTTCCTTCAGGGAAAAGATGTAGGGAAGCTAAGAACAGAACAGCTGGAAAATGAAAAATGAGAGTCACCTCAGGGAACAAGTGTATGAAGATCCTAAGCCAGAAAACATTTGAAAGTGGAGAGATTGGCAAAGGTAGATTCAGAGGCAAAATGGGCTTAGGAATTGGAGAATTCTTTGCTTTTTTTTTTTTTTAATAATTAGAGAAATATTTGTGAAACACATACCAATGTTATGAGGTTCTGCCTTCACATTCATATTGAATATCAAGTTTTCTGATTAATTTATTTATCTTTAAATCTCTTCCTAAAATATTGTTTCTAATTGGATAGCTATGCGATAGCCCAGGAAAATGAATTTGCTCAAGGATTCTAGGTTGGCATCTAGGTAAGAGGAGCAGGATTCTGACATCATTCTTCATTGGTTTCCCTGCAAATGAAATTACCCAGGATTCTTCATGACAAGAGCATTTTTAACACAGGAGTTACATGCTTGCGTTGCTTGTTAATGAGAGTGTAATTCACAGGATAACAGAGTGGAAATTGTGTGAATATGGGAGTCAGGCAGATCTCAGTTCAAATCCAAGTTCAATAAGTTACTAATTGTGTGACCTTCATAAATTGCCATAAAAGACATATTTGTGCTCTTTTCATTCCATTTTTCCTTGGCAAACTAAGAATAACAGCATGATTTCTTTTCCTATGACACTAGATTAGCCTCTCCTTCAATTTACTTGAGCTAATGTTTACGTAGACTTCTTGCCCTGAAAAAGTGCAGTCAGTGAATTAATTCAGTTACTGTTCAGAATAAATGTACGGGTAAATTCTACTATGCTAGTTTTACAATTTATCAGAAAACCCAAAGGGATTAACCAGGATTGCTCCTGAATACATTGTATTGCTCCCAAAATTCAGTCATTGAGTTTATCTCTTAAGAAAGCAATGCCTACTGGTGGGTAAAGGAAAAAAAAGAAAACATTTAAATTTACATATAATTTCCCCCTTTATTAACAATCTCTTTTGCTAACAATACCTGTTAGTATAATTTATATTCCTCATTACATCATTCTTTGCGCTTAGAGAAATTTTACTGTGTTCTACTGCAATAGTCTTTGTTCTTTCCTACCTTCAAAGGTTTCTGTACTTAAATTTTTTTTCTGAATAACATGTCAAGGGAGGAATATATATTAAATAAAGGGCAAATAATAAACCAATATAAAATACATTTTTTTGATGACACTATTTTATATAACATATATCATGTATAAAAGTATCTGGAGTTATGGCTAAATGCAAAAGGAGTAGGATGCTACAAACTTCCAACTGGAAATAGAAATTTTTAATTTTGAACCTGTTGCCTGTAAGTGAAAATTTATTTAACAACAAAAACAAATAAGAAGTCAAAACCATATAAAATTTACAAAACTCTGAGCAGTTTTAAAGAATAAATTAAACAAAGAAGAATTAGTATTCATTTGGCCTCCATTCATAATTAACAGCTCATCTATGTGTGTTTATGAACCTGAGGAGGGAAATTGGTTAACCACAGGATTCCTTGTTCAAATTGAACTGCATTCCTCCTTTGAACTGTCATTTTTAATATCAGCTTTTAGGAATTCTATCTGAAGTGGGACATCAAATATATAGCTAATTCTTCCCCTTATAAGTTTTTTAATTTTAAATTTCAGTATAGTTAACATACAGTGTAATATTAGTTTCAGGTGTACAATATGGTGGTTCAAAAATTCCATAGGTCACCCAGTGCTCATCCCAGCAACTGCACTCCTTAATCCCCATCACTTATTTCATCCATCCCCCTACCCACCTCCCCGCTGGTAACTATCAGTTTGTTCTCTATAGTTAAGAGTCTATTTCTTGGTTTGTCTCTGTCTCTCTTTTTTTCCTTTGCTCGTTTGTTTTGTTTCTTAAATGCCACATATGAGTGAAATCATATGGTATTTATCTTTCTCTGACTGACTTATTTTGCTTAACTTTATACTCTCTAGATCCATCCATGTTGTTGCAAATGGCCTCTTATGATTTTTATCAGAAGAAAATATAACAGTAAAAAATGCAATGATAGTATTTTGACCTGAAGACAATATAAAACTTTTAATGACACACTTCTAAAGATTTGAATTGATCACCACATTTTTCTTTTCTATATCTTAAACAACAGAGACATATTCAGTTGTATTGATATATATGTGAAATGCCTTCAAGGTAGATTATAAACCATACTTTACATGTGGAGCCATCATGGTAACAAGAATACTGTTACAACATAGTTTGAAATCTGAAGAAACTATGAGTGTTATCAGAAGACATTGATTTATCAGTTGTCTTTAATGTAAAATATATTGTACTTTGAAGCTACAGTATCCTTCCATATATCAGTTTAGTTATCCATTCATCCATCCATCCATCCATTCATCCATCCATCCGTTCATCCATCCATCCATTCATCCATCCATTCATCCATCCATTCATTCATCCATCCATCATCCATCATCCATCATCCATCCATCCAGGATCCATCCTTCATTCATTCATTCATATTCCATATATCCATCTGTGACAATTATCCATTGAGTGGCTACTGTATGTTGTGAAATGTAACAAGGACTGGTAATAAAAAAATGAATACAACAAAATCCCTAATTTCAAGTTGCTGAGGACCTCATGAAAAAAGGTAGACATGTAAATCAATAATTACTACAATACCTTGTGCTAAGTGCCATAATAGATGTAAGTTATCCTTGAGAAAGTCTTTGGAATGAGCATTTACTTTTACCTGGTTGTTTGGGGCTGAAAATGGAAGAAGTGAGAAAGAATCAGAACACAGTACATATATTAGATGCGATTTGAGTTAAACTGGTGACCACAGAGGATGAAGGACTACAGGGAATCTAAAATGCAAAACGTGAAGCATGAGAAAGCAAGGATAATTCAGTCAAAGCAGGCTCTTTGAAATAGCTGAACCACAGGATACATTTAGCGATGGGAAATGAGGGTGGCTGGATCATGGAGGAACTTGTTAACATACTGAGGCATTTACACTTGAGCTTGTATACCAGTATATCTTAGACTTGAGTAACATATGGGTGCCTTTTCAAGAAGAATAACTCTTAAGACTTCTATTGTTCACCTCAATTATTTTTATCACATTCTTACTTACATATGTACACATACAAAACAAAGCACAAACCCCTTATATATAAATCTTTTATGTAACCAATACAAATTTATAAGTCAAAAATAAACAATTATGAAACTATTACAATTGAAAGTTAGAGAGATGTTTTGACTTCAGCATGCCTATGCTAACACTAACACGTGTTATGGTAGAGTTCAACTGACTCTCCATGTCTCTTTCTTTAAACCACAGAGAGACCTTTGTTTATGTACCATTCTGGGATGCCATTTGGGTTAAAGATGTTAAATTTTCCTATGTCCTTTTTTTCTTAGTCAGAACCATGAATGTGGCGTCATTGGTTCCTAATGAGACAGCACTGACAGCAGGGCAGGTGCTGAAATCTCACAGCCTGACTGTGTCATCTTCATCATCCTCAATATGCTTATGTTTATGTGTTGGGTTATCCCTGAAAAAATGCACAACTTTTAAGTTCATAAAGAAGCCCAGGACGCCTGAGACCATGGCCATGAAATTATCTTTGAGAAATACTGCCAGAGACAATGAAAGGGCCACTGAAGCATTACTAACAAGGGAGAAATGTGGATGAATTTCCCTTTGGAAAGCACACTCTTGAGTTAGAAAACTTGAAACAGTCTAGGCAAAAGATGATGACGAATTGTAGCAGCCATGGGAATAGAGAGGAAAAGGCAGATTTGAGAGTGATAGAAGTATAATTGACAGGACTTGGTCTCAGATTGGATGTGGGTGGTAAGGGAAATTGAAAATTCAAAGATGGTTCTCAGATTTCTAGCATGGTTGCCTGGGTAGCAGGGAAGCCATTGGCTAATAGAGAGAATGCTGGAGACAGAGCAGGCTGTGGGTAGAAAACAATGAGCCTGGCTTTGGATATATTCCATCTGAAATGCAACAGCTGTGATGGAGTAGACAATCTGAAATATGAGACTGGGGTTTAGGGGAGGAATTGAGCTGTGGGGGAAGTTTGGTTGTCATAGGCATAGCTGTGGTCATTGTGGCTTTGGACTTGTAGGAGATTCTTATGGGGAGAGCATAATGAATTAGAAGAAAGCCAAAGATGGCAGCCCAGGTGATAGTGATACTTCAGAGTGGCCACATGGAAGAAAGAGAACTCCAGAAGGAGACATATGAGGGCCAGAGAGATGAGGTGATCCAGGAGAGTAGGTGTCATTGGTGACCATTGAAGATATTTCTGTGTTTTGCCTGATTTACTGTGGCAGGCTCCTAAATTATTGTTCTGTTTTGAGTGTTGGAGTTCTCAAATTCATTTCTATCTTAGTTGCCATCGTGAACAGTTTAAACCTAGACTGGTCCTTCTCCTTCATAATCCAATATGTTTAGCAACATTCATCCCTTTCTAATTGTTAATGTTTAACCTCTGGTCCTCTACAAATGTCACGTTTTCTGCCATGTGTATATTTGGAAACATGGATTAAGTCAGGATACATTGGCATATTTGTAATGGTGGATTCTCCCAACAGAAGTGTGGCTTCTTCCCTTTTACTTGATTCCTATTTTTGAGTGTCCTAACAATCAGGCCTAGGATATCTTCACTATTAATATTCTCTCTCATGGTGATCTAAACGTTGCTGGTTTCCAGACACCCCCCCCCACCGGCACTGTACCTATCTCTATCCCTATTTATCTATCTATTCATCTCTCTAGCTAGCTAGCTAGCTAGCTGTCATCTATCTCTATCTATCCATCATCTATCATCCTAAGCTCTAAAATCAATATCCAACTACTTGCCTGCACTCTCAACTTGGCTCCCCAAAAGACATATCAACTTTGGATTCTTCTAATTACCAAACTTATTTATTCCCAAGTAGGGCAATTTAAGTAAGTAAAAAAGTTTGCCAACAACCTTTTATCTCTCCCCTACACTCACCTTCAACACCCAAATGTCATCTAGTCAGCCCAGCTAAGACCTCGTGGATATGCCCTCCTTGTAATCATATCTAAGCATCATTCTGGTCTCATTCTAGTCCCTCGTCACAGTGCCCTGTGATTCTGGCACCTCGGTGGGTCAGAGGAAAGAATGTTTCCAGTATCTGGGAAGTATGGAGAGCAGTGGAAAGGTGTGGATGGTGGAATGTGACAAGTCTGGGTTTGAAGCCTAACTCTGCCTCTTACCAATGAGGCTAGTCTCCAAACCTTTCTAAATCTTAGTTTTCTCACCTGAAACAGGGAAATGATGATCTCATAGTCAAAATGAGAACTATGTAAGAGCAAATATAAAAATATCTAACATGACTCAGATCCCAACACATAATTGCTTATAAAGTGGATTTCCTTTTCCATTACCCTCATCCCTACTAACTTTCTCATTTTCCTATGGAATTGGTGAAAGCATAATATACTAGATCTCACAACGGTGGTAAATATCATGGTTTGCCCCACTCTGCAATTCTTACTATGCAAAAATTAACTGGAAAGTCAGCCAAGCAGGTCACTGAGAAAAAATTTTGGAAAAGGCTGATCCCTGTCCAGGGTATCTTACTGGTAACCTCTGTCAGGAGACTCTTGACAGGAGACTCTGGCAGCCTTGAATCTGGAGCAATTAAAGAAAATATCAGAGAAACCTTTTCTGGGAGTTCCTCTTCAGGTCTCACAGAGCTCTGTTGCACTATCCCTTGGATTTCAATTTTGACCCTGACCTTGAAATTTTCTACTCCAAACTCCATCATATGAACTGGTCTTTTGCTTTTAGACTGGCCGGGCCCAACTGACTACCATTTGTATATGTCATATTAGAGGTCATCAAACTATACCCATCAGGCCAAATTTGACCTTCTGCCTGTTTATGTAAATAAGGTTTTATTGGAACACGACCCCATCCACTTATTTACTTATTATCTAAGGCTGCTTTCAGACTACAAGAGCAGAGTTGACTATTTGCCACAGAGACTATGACACACAGTCTAACACACTTACCATTTGGCCTTTTATAGTAAAAGTTCCCATATTCGTATTATACTCTCTCACTCTTAGTCTTGCCATCTTTTTCACAACAAAACATGTGTTGGGTACTTACTGGATGCCCATCCCTGGATTAGATATTGAGAGTAGACACGGGACCAACAATGCTTCTGTCCTCAAGAGCACACATTCCAGATCAGTAATTCCCAACCAACTGCTGGAGATGGTATAGTATTACCCACCTTCTCTCTTTGGTTTCTACCCTGAGGGCAATATTAAGGAAAGTAACAATAAACACAAAGATGATGTGTACACAAGACTTTTCCCACCCACCTAAAGTTTGTCCTGATATGACTCTCCCTCACATGGAAGTTTTTTTTTTAAAGATTTTATTTATTTATTTAACAGAGAGAGATACAGCAAGAGAGGGAACACAGACAGGGGGGAGTGGGAGAGGGAGAAGCAGGCTCCCCGCAGAGCAGGGAGCCCGATGCGGGGCTCGATCCCAGGACCTGAGCCGAAGGCAGACGCTTAACTGACTGAGCCACCCAGGCGCCCCACATGGAAGTTTTAATCGTGGGGATAATTCTTTTTATTTTATTATTATTATTATTTTATTTTTAGGAATCATGGGAATAATTCTTAAGGGAAAAGAAAGAAACAAACAAACCCTCTTTCTCTTCCCCTTCCCTAGATTCTTGATTTTTGGCCCAGCAGGACTCTTTGCTCTCTGGGCTAGATTAGACTTTGAGATTTCAAAGCCATTTCTTGTTGAAGGCAGTTTATAAAATCAAAAAAAAAAAAAAGAGTTTCTTCTTTCCATGAAATCTTTCATGTTTCATTATAAAGTCTCTAGGTTTCATTGTGCATCAAACACTGCTTATAAACTCTTTGAAATATGTAAAGTGTTCTCTTTTGTTCAGCTATCATCATAGCATATTGGAGATTACAAGTAAAAAATAATAATTGGAGTGTGGGTGCATAGGTGGCTGAGTTCAAATAAAGCTTTTTCCCTAGCGAAAAAGATGTGTGTCAATGTTAAATATCATGCAAATAGGGCTCAAGTTTGCGGGCATGTGTGCTCTTTTATTTACACTGACAGAGCAGAAAAAGATATGTTGATGGATCAACCCTCAGGAGATATTTGTGACCAAGTATATACGTATGTGTGTGTATATGTGTATATGTATGCATGTTTATGTATATATGTGTATGTGTATGCACGTGTATGTATGTGTATATATGTTTGTGTGTATATGTGTATTTATGTATTGTGTATATATATATATGTGAGTATGTATGTATCTCTGTGTGTATATATGTGTGTATGTATTTATACATATATATACATACACAATGACACAACAACCTGCTATTTTCGAACTACTCATCATGGTTGTCCAAACCTTGAGTTTATAGCAACAAATAAAAATTTGGGTTTTTTTTTCCCAACTCGATTTCAGTTATCATTGTTCAATTTATTTGTGAATAAAAATTTTAGTGTACATTGAAAAAAATAGGAGAAAGCATTAATCCACTAAAATTATATTCAAAACATAGTGCATTTTTTTTTTAAAGATTTTATTTATTTATTTGCGAGAGAGAGAATGAGCGACAGAGAGCACAAGAGGGAGGAGGGTCAGAGGGAGAAGCAGACTCCCTGCTGAGCAGGGAGCCTGATGCGGGACTCGATCCCGGGACTCCAGGATCATGACCTGAGCCGAAGGCAGTCGCTTAACCAACGGAGCCACCCAGGCGCCCCCAAACATAGCGCATTTTATATATTTTCACACTTATAAAATTTCTTTCAGAAATTAAATATATGAGGATATTGTCTAATTCTATCTGATTTTTTTTTCTGATTTATTCATTATCTTCCCTTTTTGACTTTCCTTTACCAAAAATGAGAGATTTCTTACTTATCTTCGGTTTCACCTTGACATATTTTATTATCATCATCATTTTTATTTTTACTTTCACAATTCAAGTTTCTGATCTGTAAAAGAGTGAGTTAATGTTAAGAGTCCTCTCTGCTCTAATATTCTACAGTCAGGGAGAAGAACCCGAGCTTGGCACACATTTAAAGAAGTGGATGGGGCAATGAAGCCAGAGTGAAAGACGGGTCTCACCTTCTCCGAATCCTGCGTTTCTACCAAATTGTCTGACTCTAACTTCTCTGAACGTTGGGCACTTTCCCTCCACAGCTCTGTGCCCTGAACCAGGCTTACGGAGCTAGGAGTTTTCACTCTGCCGAGGGTCCTGTGCTGGCTACAATGCCCCTTCTTTCTCCTCCCTGAGTCCGGTGAGATGCAGAGCTGTCCTCCCAGGTTCATCTCCCTCCCAACGCTGTGTTCAGGTGCCACCTTCCTCACTCAGCAGTAACTTTACACTCTGAAGATACACAGATTTTCTCTGTGGTCTCCTTGCAATTTATAGGCTCCTCTTCTATTCCTTTCCTATATTCTTTACTAAAGCTTAGTGATTATGGTGATGCTAATAATTATGGTGGGGATGGCTATCATCTATGGAGTGCATACTACGTCCCAGGCACTGTGACAAATGATTGACATTCACACAAAGCTCTTTCAAAGTCACAATTTCCCAGGAAAATATTAAAACCCAATTTACAGTTAAAGAACTGGAGGCTTAGAAAAGTGTCCTTCCAAACTCAGCTGTGAAGCTGAGTTCAAATCCTTTCTGTCTTGGTCCTGAGCTCACGGGCTTCAGCCCTGCGCTGTCTGTTTTCCATCTCCTTGCTTCAACCTCTTCCTTACACTCTGCTGTATACGCTCAGTTTTGCACCTGCTTCTCCACTACCTGATTTCTCCATCTATTCCCTCTGTCCGGAGAAACCTCAGTGTTCTTCTGTTCACGATCTTCTTCACTTTTCTATAAAAACTCGCCACTGAAGGCGGCATCATTCGCATGCATTTGTGGTTCTTATTCTGCGGTGTTATTCTGGGGTGCTTTGGTGCCTAAGCAGTGCTGGGTGAGGATGGAGATACAGATGAAATGCCAAATAACGTTCCTCAGTCCCAGGGTGGGGAGACAAGATCCTCACAAGAAATATAGACCAGATCCATAAAGAAATACTTGCTCCAAGATGTTGGGAATTTACTTCTAATCTCAAATAGAGATATTTTCTTGATTTTCTCCCCCTCTTAAATTGTCTGCTTCGTTGTACTACAGTTCTGCTTTTAACCTCCCTACGTTTTACTTTTCTGACTCTATTCCTTCCCTTCTGATTATTCGTCTTAGCTGTTTTTTCTTCTCTGTGCTTTTGTTTAGTTCTCCCAAATCTTTGTCCTGAGTCATTTTCTCTTGCTTTTCATGACTTTTCTTTGTTATGTTACTGCCCTTAAGTAGTTTGCACCCCCTATTCCTAATCCTCAAAAACAATGCTCCATTTTGTGGATGAAGAGAAACTTTTACAAAATAATTAAGAGACTTCCTTAGGTTCCCACAGATAGTGTTAACATTGGTGGAGCTGAGACTCCCTCTAACTTGTGATGTTCCTACATTACCACCTTGGTTTTTAAAATAAATATTTTTTTTCTATTCTAATTATTTTGTCTGGCTTCCTGACACCTTGAGAGTCTTTCAAGCAAAATATGTTGGAAGCAATTTGGTTTGGTTTAGTTTGATGATTTCATTTGAAGAGATGAAGGACGAAACTGGGACCCGGAAGCCAATAACGAGGTGATTGCCAAACTGTAGGAGTACTATTCCAGAACAAATAAATAACTGTCTTAATTTTCACAATATCTAGGGATCTATTGTTATGACCTCCAGCAGAGTCTTCCAACTGTTATTAACAATTAATTTCCTAACTTGGTTTGAAAGTAGTGGATAGTGGACTTTTCATTTAAACTCCTCTTAGGGCAGCCCTGACAATATAAAAAAAAAAATATGTCTAAATGAAAGAGGAAGGATGAGGCACATGTGCAATCTTTATTTTATTTTAGTTTTTTTCACATAAAGATAAGATCATGGTCAGCTAGATAATTTCTTCAACTTTTTCACTCTATTGTCTGGGTCACCTGGCAGTTAGCAACCTTATGGGTAGGGTGGGGAGGTTCAGAACAGGAGGAAAAGTGTTTTGTCCCCTCTTTCTATAAATTTAAGCCCATTTCCTCTTGTCCTTTCTCAGGGGTAAGCTTATATTTCCATTTTAAATATGAGCTCCCATAGGCCATTAACCATGCCATTTTTACTTAACTGCATTTTATTTTCTCCTGTATGATGCTGTGCTCACATAACTGATCTACAGTCCTAGAAGGATAATGACGAACACTGCATTCCAGTGACTATAAGCTAATATTTTATGGACCACTGTAATGAAAGCTTTGACCACTATTGTAAATCATACCTAGAACATACATAACTCATGGTCTGTATTGACAATACTGTGAATATATTGTACAACACTAGGCGATTGACTTGAACTCTCCTAATTGGGGTTTGGTGATAATTAAGCAGAGCAGGATACTATTTACCTCTGCACTGTGTATGAAATGAAGACATTTATAGCCAAGAAATTGATAATATAAACAAAAGCAGGAGTCATGTTTCAGTTCTTTGTGAAAACAGTTTCACAGAAATGGATTATACTGTTGTAAACCCATGCTGATGACTAAATATATATTTTTTTAAAACATGGAAAATTACAGTATGTATTTGAATCCTGAAGTCACAATATTTATAATAAATGAAAGTAATTAAAATCTATTGCTTTATGAATTACCTGTTACAAAAACACTAATTTAACATCACTTTGCTATGACTTAGTGTAAATTAGTAAGAACACACATATTATTTCTCTTTTCCTCCCCTTCTTTCTTTCTTTTATTCCTTTTGTTTATTTTTCTCTTTTCCTGCCTTATAAAAGGCATTGCAAACTAAATATGTCCTAATATATTAGATGGTTTCCTTTTGCAAAGCTTTGAAACTAGATGGTAGGGCAGTTTGAACAAATGTCTTCATGAACAGACTGTCTCTGACTGAGGGAAAGTATCTTCACTTACTTCTTTCACTTCGAACTTTCACATGGAAGGGCAATTCATTTTGGTTTCCTGGCATAGCTCAGTGGAAGACATCTTTTGTTCTGGTTTAGGGCTTCTGTTTCCCAAACCCCGGGAGGTTAAAAAGTTACCATCACTGATTAACAGAGAAATGAGTAAATGCGTGCCTGGAGAGATGGGGTGGTGGAGGTATGTACATTTTAAATGAATTCCAATTTTATTAAATTCATTTGCATAATTGAAGGATGCATGAGGGTTGCATAAAAGTGCTGAATACTTTTTTTAAGTTGTTCATCTTCATAAATTCTACAATTTTGTGTCTATGAATGTTTAATAGATTTTCCCTGTTCCCCCACCCCACATCCTTTTAATTGATGGTTCTAATTCATTTGTACTAAGTTAAGCCTCAGGAGATAAAAGTAGCAGGGAAGGCCCACATGCCCTTATCTGGGCAGATTCTTAAAAGAGAACCATCTGCTTTTGAAGAAAATGCCTCTTTTTCTCCTTGGATGCCACCAGTAATATCTGTATCGTGCATGTTTGGAGGAAGGTCAGCCCAGCTGTTAAGCTTATTTTGTTGTCGGATGGGGATTGGACAATCTGGAGCCCTACCATAGCAGGGCATTTTTATGAGGCTGACGTGTGTTGGAAACAGGGTAGATAACTGACCCTCTTATCATTTGCTTCTTTCTGACCAAAGCCTGAGTTTTTATGTGATATTACCATATCTTTGTGTACCCAGAAACTTGGGCTGCCGTACAGAGGATTTCTCTACACAATCAGGAACTCTAAGAGAAAAAAAGGCCAAATTTAGGCATCAGAGGTAAATAAGAAACCACAAAATAAGTGGTGTTGTTTGGTATGTGCCAACCAGATTCATGCTTGCTCTTTATGTCCAACCACGAAGGCAGCCATCAGTGTTCCCACACCCACTGTCCCCTGCAAAATACCCCAAGTAGCCAAATGATCTTGATTGTTTACTCTCTGCAGTGAATTAAATGTTTGTATTATGCCTTCCTCCCATATTCATAAGTTGAAACCCTAATCTCAATGTAATGGTATTTGGAGGTGAAGACTTTGGGAGGTAGTTAAGTTATGAGAGTGGAACCCTCATGAATGAGATTAGTGCCCTTAAAGAAGAGGCCAGAGAGCTAACTGGTTATCTCTAGGCCACAGGAGGATGCAGCGAGAAAACCAGGAAGTGGACTCTCACCAGACACTGAATTTGCCTTGTGTGCTTTGACCTTGGACTTCCCAACCTCCAGAACTGTGAGAAATAAATATCGTTTAAGTCTAAGGTGTTTTGGTACAGTAACCAAAACTAAGGCACTCTCCTTATACTCCACTTAAAATTCACAGGAGTAATGTTAGGCTCTGTAGCAACTAATGTCTAGTTATTTTGAAGATGTTTCAGCAATGATGGTCTATGTGAGGTCATAGCCAGAGCACAGGTATTGATGTTGGGAAGGTTTAGCCTGACCTAATGCTCTCTCACGATTGGTGTTGGGTCACGATGAGTCCTTTGGTGCCCTACTATCATCCTTCATATGGTGCATCATTAATACTAATACTAATACTAATAATAATCACAACAACAAAAGCAACGACCATTCATCAAATCTATTGATTGCTGTGCTAAACACTTCATTTGCATCACCTCAAATCTGAGAACCACCTGCAGAATAATGTTTTGAACTACGTTTCAATAACATGCTCAGACTGCACAAATATTGTACAAACTCACCACCCACATTGTAATTCAGAAGATAACATTTGTGAGAGCATCGTGGGCAGTTTGGCTTACAGTGTTGAAGTGGCTACAAGGAATTAAGGAGTATGTAATTCTCTGGAGGAGAGAGGGAAAGATCATGGCTGGGTTTCTGGATTCTTCTTTGGTGATCTGCCTTCGCCCAGCTTCTGAATCTCTCCAGGACTGCTGAAGAAGCAACTCAAGGTTACAAATATGTCTGTCCTCACACCTTTTTTCCCCATAAGAAAAGAATGTGTGGGTGGCTCTTGCAGTCAAAGTTTTGATCTCTTGTATCTCTCCTAGTCCTCTGGAGCAAGGGAGAGAATCAGTGGTACTCCAAGATTTATTTCCACAAGAATTGTTTAGTCTTGGTACTTACTTGCTTTATTTGCGGCAGACGAAAGGAAATACCACAGGAAAGGGGTCCATTTGACCATTGCTTGGTAAAGGCAGTTCCAGGTTTTCTGAGTCTCTCTGCAATTTTAGTAGTGCTTTCCAAAGAGATCTAGGAACTCCTGGATACATTTCTTAAAAAAAAAAAAAAAAAGATTTATTTATTTATTTTGGAGAGAGAGAGATGGGGGAGGGGAAGGGGGAGAGAGAGAGTCCCAAGCCGACTCCAGGTTGAGCGGAGAGCCTGATACAGGACTCGATCTCACAACCTTGAGATCATGACCTGAGCTGAAACAAGAGTCGGTTGCTTCAGTGACTGAGCCACCCAGGTGCCCCCAAATAAATTTCAAAATGCAGATTCTAGGGCTCTTCCCTAGACCTAATCAAGCAGAATCTCTAGGAGCCATAGGGCTGCCTTTTCATAAGGTCCCTACCTGGTGGATTCATCTGTCTCCCATTTGAGACCCACCACTTTTGGTTCTGAAATGCTAGTGGGGAGGCCCACCTGTTCATGGGGCAGACTAGACTGAATGACTTTCCAGGAAATTCCACCTGCTTTGTTTGAAGTCTGACCTTGGCTTTCTTTGTGTGGGGACTCTCTAACAGTCCCATGGTCAGATTGCATTTCTGGGGGAGATGAAGGATGGCATTTTCTCTATGTCAATGTCCACTATCACATTCCCTTCCAGCTGTGACACATGCCCATGTAGTTGCACCTTTGTTGTTCCTTTCTGCCATTGTGCGTTTCTGCCCACCTATAGCTTATCCCTGTGTTGTTGGAAGGTAGCGATGATTGCAAGAGTTCAGAAAAAAAAAATAGTCTGAGTTTTGATGCAGATATTTTCTGCTCATTTGAAAACTCACAACAATTAGTGCTAAAAGGATAAGGGCATGCCAAAGAGTGTTACTTATGAAATCCCTTTGTAATGAAATCACTAAAAAAAATCTTGTGAAGTTGATCTGATTATCAGTCAAACAAATGCACCAAGCTTTTCTCCGTGTTGTTTCTTGCTTTTGATATTTGTGGTTGTTCCTTGCTCACTCTGCTAAGGGCACATCTGATAAGATTAAGGTCAGACTTTCTATTTGCCTCTGTCACTGATAAATGAGAAATTCTGTCCTTTGTATTTAGGCTAGTGTTGTATATTATGAAACCATACCGCTTTCGTTTAGCACCTATTTGAATATATTTGACTTATCACCTCTGAAAATTATTCCTTAGGAACAGATCTTTTTACTTTGATGGTTCCTTTGGGTTCTATTTAAGATCTTATTCTACTTTGTCATGGCACACTCACGTATCTATTTTTTTATGGCATACAGGCAGTGGACTCTTTTTATGTTTATATATACCGTTGGAGGCATTTTCAATACTAGAGAGAAATTTTTTTCAAGGAAGTAATTTTATTTATTTATTTATTTATTTATTTATTTATTTATTTAATGATCAAATCACTGATACATTCTTCTGCATCCTCTGATCTACTGTGGAGTCCCTCTAGTGTGTGTGTGTTTTTTAATTTCAATTATCATATTCTTCAGCTCTGATTGGTTTTTTAATATTTTCTATCTCTTTATTAAAGGTCCTAATGAGTTCTTTCATCCTTTTCTCCAGTCCATCTTTATGGTCTTTACTTTAAATTCTTTATCAGACATATTGCTTATGTCTGTTTCACTTAGTTCTTTTTCTGAGGTTTTTTTTTTTTTTTTTTTTCCTGTTCTTTCTTGTGGAGCATATTCCTTTGTCTCTCCATTTTGTTCACTTTCTGTGTTTGTTTCTATGTGTTGTTCATTCAGAGAAATGGCTACTTCTCCTAAAGTTGAAAGAGTAGTCTTGTGTATGTATCCCCTATGCAGACTGTGTGCACTTGGTAACTTTTTCTGGCTGGCTGGAACTGTAGTTGTATATGCTAGTTAGTCTTTAACACTGTGACTTTTTACAGAAAGAATAAAGAAAAAAATAATAGGGGCACCTGGGTGGCTCAGTCATTAAGCATTCGCCTTTGGCTCAGGTCATGATCCCAGAGTCCTGGGATCGACACCAGCATCGGGCTCCTGGTTCAGTGGGAAGCCTGCTTCTCCCTCTACCACTCCCCCTGCTTGTGTTCCCTCTCTTACTGTGTCTCTCTCTGTCAAATAAATAAATAAATAAATAAATAAATAATAAATCAAATAATAAATAAATAAATCCAAAAAAAAGAAAAAATAATAATAAAAAAGAGAAAAAGGAAAAAAAGAGAAAACAAGAGAAGAACAAAACCAAAAAGAAAAATAAAAACAAAACAAGACAAACTTTAAAAATTAAAAAAAATTAAAGATTAAAAAAATTAAATTAAAAAATTAGGATGATAAAGAAACTCGCACGAAATTGCAGCTTATTTTCTCTGCCTCAGCACCACAGGGCAGCTGGCATGGGCTTGTGGACCCTGCACTCACTGAAGTGGAGAGCTCCCTGAGATGACCAGTCCCACCTGTCATGGTGTGCAGAACCCTGTTCTAATCAAAGCTTTTAATATGGGGTAGGAACGTAAACCATAGTTCTTTGTAGTCCTTCTGACATAGAGATCTTTCTTGAAGCTCCTCCACCACTTGGCAGAGTTTAATGTTGTCTCTTTTATGTGCTCTTAGCTGGTCTTTTAAATTGTAGCTTTTTCTCTGTGCCCGAGGACAGAGGGATCTGTTCCTGGTCCCTCAGCACTATCCCTCCCCATTGGAGTTTGCAGCCTTGGGGGTGGGGGTTGCCTTTGTTACTGTCTCTCCATCTATCTTGCCATTCTCTCTATCTTTGGTTGTTCAGTAGCTGTGCAGTCAGCCTTCAGTTCTTCTTCAGGAAGAATTGTTCTATTACTAGGTGTAATTTGCTGAGTTCTGTGGAGGTGAGTTCAGAGTCTTCCTAATCTTCATCTTGAACTCGAACCCAAGAGAGATCTTATTTCTAATATTAAAAATCTTTACTGTTTTCATACTGGCTTAAAAATCACTATTGATTTCTGTGGAATTCTAAAATAATTTGCATCACTTACAAGTGAATTCTCATTTTTGTTTTGTGCTTAATCTTATTATATTGTCATTTAAATTGAAGAAAGTTTCATACAAGGAATAGTCTCTTCCCCAGGTCTTTCCCAAGTTTTCCCAAACTCTTTGATATTTTCAAGAGCAAGTCTTCTAAAGTAAATTCTGAGGTGACTGGGAACATGGTAGACTGAATATAAACTTCCTTATACACTACTACTAACTATAGAATGATTTGCTTTTCTTGGGACAAATGGCTGCTGTGCCCAGGGACTGCCAGTTTGGTGAAATCTTAGGGGATGGAGGAAGAATCTGCTGTCAGCTTGGCAGGGGTCTGTGCTCAGCCAAAAAAAGGTCAGCTTTGATCTCATGTGAATTTTCTGAGTCTTATGATCTCACAAAGGCCAACATAGATTGAATTTGAAGGCTAGAGTTTCCATGTCCAATTTGGGATACTGTGAGAGATAACAGAACAGAATATCTTCCTTCAAGGGGTTCAACCTGAGCCTCAAAATCTACCTTCTGCATAAGGATGCATATAATTTTAAAAGGATTTACCTAAATTCAAGCATGTATAAACAAATTTATTTTAAAAAACCCTCATAATTAGGTTCATCTTGGTAAAATTTCTCAAACTCTCAGATAAAAACAAATATTACAAACTTTTAAAACAGTGGTCCTCAAAGTGTGGCAATTTCATTCCCCAGGGGACATTTGGCAATTTCTGGAAACATTTTTGGTTGTCAAAACTCAGGGGTAATGGATGTGGTATTAACATCTAATGGGTGGATGGTACAGATGCTGCTAAACATCCCGCAATTCACAGGACAGCTTCTACAAGAAAGAATTATCCAACCCAATAGGTCAATCATGCTAACGTTGAGAAACCTTGTGTTACACGAAGGGACAAGTTCCCACAAAGGCACAAAGGAGAAAAATAGTGTATCAGATCGGCATTAGATTCTTCATCTGTAAGAGTAGAACCTACAAGAAATGGTATAGAATCTATACATTGTGAGCAAAGGCCTGCAAAGGAAAAACTCTATTTCTAACCAAGAATTTCCACCCTTGTATTTAATTTGGGGAAAATACTAAAAAAAAAAAAAGACACTAATATATAACAAAATGACCAGAGACTTCAAGATGGCTCTTTATTTATTCATCTATCAATCGATGACATAGTTGAAATATAAAAACTAAGGAGAGACTGATATTTTTAACATAATAATTCTTGAAACAGAAAGTTCATTCTTTCATAGAAATGCTGTTGATTTCTGGAATTTTTAATCAAAATCTAGGAGTAGGAGGAAGTAGTGATAAGGAAGAGATAATGGCATTTCAGAGACCTCCTGAAAGGGGAAACAAAAGAGAATAGGAGAAAGAGGAAGCAAAAGGGTTTCAAAAGCTCTTATCATATGAGATATGGTATCAAAGAGAGGTGGAGAAGTAAATAATTCAGGAAGACATTGTGGGGAAAAACATTATCTTGTTCATGGTCAATCTTATTGAGTCCTGCATATAATACAGCACCATTACTGGAATAGAAAAGAACAGTAGTAGTTTCAGTTTGATGAGAGGAAAAATGGAATGGTTAACAGTCTCACCCAATCAGCAGAAGTGAAGGGTGAAAAGCATGCAACAAGGTTGCATGAAACAAAAACAGAATGACAGGCATACGATCACATGTATATCTATAATTATTATAAGACACAGTGAACGGACTGCATTCTTTTTAAAAGGTAGAAACTTTTCACTTACAATAAATAAAAACAAATATTAATACTTTTGGCCAAGATGGCTAGATATTGGCCATATCTGTTACCTTTCTTCCCAGGCACACAACTAGACTGTGTTTGAAGACTCTTTAAAACTGAGTGTATTTCTGAGAATGAGTTCTGCCTACTGGAATATGTGAACAAGTATGGTCAATCATTTTCTTGCCTTGATCATAAAAGTCTCCCATGTATGATTCTCTCTTTTCTTATGAGTGCCGGATACATGCAGAAGATCCAGCCAAGGCTTCGAAGGCCCTCCTGGATGGGCATTGTAAGAAGGAAAGATGGACAGAGCCTGAGATCTCTGAATGATGGTGTGGCTGGCTGTCTGCCCAATACGTGCACTGAATTGGTGTGTTGGCAAGAACTGAACTTTCTTCTTTCTTTCTGAGGTGTCCTGGTCAGGATCCTCCTGTTTATGGCGGACTATCTTATTGCCAATGATTTAAAATAATTATGATACCCATAGCTGGTGAGGATGATGGAAAGCGGAACTCTAATAAACTGCAATTGTGAATAAATTGTACAGTCTTTCTGGAAGGCAATGGAATCCAAAAATCAACAGAACAGTGATGTCTATTTTCTGTAAACCAGCAAGTTCACTTCTGGTTTTATCCTAAAGACTTTTATCCTAAAAAAATGCCCAGAGATTTTTTAAAAGATTCATCAGTATATGAATTTATTTTAACTTTTTTTTTTTTTAGATTTTATTCATTTATTTGATGAGAGAGAGAGAGCCCAAGCAGCGGGGAGAGGGCAGGGGGAGAAGCAGGCTCCCCACTGAGCAGGGAGCCTCATGCGGGGCTCGATCCCAGGACCCCAGGATCATGACCTGAGCTGAACGCAGAGGCTTAACTGACTGAGCTACCCAGGCACCCCTATTTAAACATTTTATTTTATTTTTTAATTATTTTTTAACATTTTTAAAAATTTTAAATCAATTAATTAACATATAATTTGTTACTGGTTTCAGAGGTACAGGTCTTTGATTCATCAGTCTTATACAATACCCAATGCTCACCACATCACATGCCCTCCTTAATGTCCATCACCCAGTTACCCCATTCCCCCACCTCCCTCCCTTCCAGCAACCCTCAGTTTGTTTCCTATGATTAAGAGTCTCTTATGGTTTGTCTCCCTCTTTGGTTTCATCTTGTTTTATTTTTTCCTCTCTTCCCCTATGATCCTTTGTTTTGTTGCTCAAATGCCACGTATCAGTGAGATCACATGATAATTGTCTTTCTCTGACTGACTTATTTCACTTAGCATAATACCCTCTAGTTCCATCCATGTCATTGCAAATGGCAAGATTTCATTTTTTTTGATAGCTGGGTAATATTCCATTGTATATATATACCCCACATCTTCTTTATCCATTCATCTGTCGATGGACATCTAGGCTCTTCCTATAGTTTGGCTATTGTGGACATTGCTGTTATAAACACTGGGGTGCAGGTGCCCCTCCAGATCACTACATTTGCTTCTTTGGGGTAAATACCCAGCAGTGCAATTGCTAGGTCGTAGGGTAGCTCTATTTTCAACTTTTTGAGGAACCTCCATACTGTTTTCCAGAGTGGCTGTACCAGCTTTCATTCCCACCTACAGTTTAAGAGGGTTCCCCTTTCTCTGCATCCTCACCAACATCTGTCGTTTCCTGACTTGTTATTTTTAGCCATTCTTACTGGTGTGAGGTGGTATCTTATTGTGGTTTTGATTTGTATTTTCCTGATGTCGAGTGATGTTGAGCATTTTTTCATGTGTCTGATGGCCGTTTGGATGTCTTCTTTGGAGAAATGTTTATTCATGTCTTCTACCCATTTCTTTATTGGATTATATGTTTTTTGGGTGTTGAGTTTGATAAGTTCTTTATAGATTTTGGATACTAACCCTTTACCTGATATGTCTTTTGCAAATATCTTCTCCCATTCTGGTGGTAGTCTTTTGGTTCTGTTGATGTTTCCTTTGCCACGTTTAAGCTTTTTATCTTGATGAAGTCCCAATAGTTCATTTTTACCTTTGTTTCCTTTGCCTTTGGAAACGTGTCTAGCAAGACGTTGCTGCAGCCAAGGTCAAAGAGGTTGCTGCCTGTGTTCTCCTCTAGGATTTTAATGGTTTCCTGTCTCACATTGAGGTCTTTCATCCATTTTGAGTCTATTTTTGTGTATGGTGTAAGGAAATGGTCCAGTTTCATTCTTCTGCATGTGGCTGTCCAATTTTTCCAACACCATTTGTTGAAGAGACTGTCTTTTTTCCATTGGCTATTCTTTCCTGCTTTGTTGAAGATTAGTTGACCATAGAGTTGAAGGTCCATTTCTGGGTTCTCTATTCTGTTCCATTGATCTATCTGTCTCCTTTTTGTGCCAGTACCATACTGTCTTGATGATTACAGCTTTGTGATAGAGCTTGAAGTCCGGAATTGTGATGCCACTAGTTTTGGTTTTCTTTTTCAACATTCCTTTGGCTATTTGGGGTCTTTTCTGGTTCTATACAAATTTTAGGATTATTTGTTCCAGTTCTGTGAAAAAAGTTCGTAGTATTTTGATAGAAATTGCTTTGAATGTGTAGATTGCTCTAGGTAGCATAGACATTTTCACAATAAGTGTTCTTCCAATCCATGAGCATGGAATGTTTTTCCATTTCTTTGTGTCTTCCTCTTTCCTGAGGAACACTCTTTCCTAAGTGTTCTATTGTTTTCTGAGTACAGATCCTTTGCCTCTTTGGTGAGGTTTATTCCTAGGTATCTTATGGTTTTGGGTGCAATTGTAAATGGAATCGACTCCTTAATTGCTCTTTCTTCTATCTCATTGTTTGTGTATAGAAATGCAACTGATTTCTGTGCACTGATTTTATATCCTGCCATTTTGCTGAATTCCTGTATGAGTTCTAGCAATTTTGGGGTGGAGTCTTTTGGGTTTTCCACATAGAGTATCATGTCATCTGCAAAGAGTGAGAGTTTGATTTCTTCTTTGCCAATTTGGATGCCTTTTATTTCTTTTTGTTGTCTGATTGCCGAGGCTAGGACTTCTAGTACTATGTTAACAGCAGTGGTGATAATGGACTTCTCTGCCTTGTTCCTGACCTTAGGAGAAAAGCTTTCACTTTTTCCCCATTATTTTAACATTTTATTTTATTTTATTTTATTTTATTTTATTTTATTTTATTTATTTTTTTAATTTGAGACAGAGAGAATGAGAGACAGAGAGCATGAGAGGGAGGAGGGTCAGAGGGAGAAGCAGACTCCCTGCCGAGCAGGGAGCCCGATGCGGGACTCGATCCCGGGACTCCGGGATCATGACCTGAGCCGAAGGCAGTCGCTTAACCAACTGAGCCACCCAGGCGCCCCTATTTTAACATTTTAAATAAAAGTATGGAAATACTAACACCTAAACGGTACAATAAAAGAATTGTTAAATAAATTGCTGTGTCCTGAAGTTGTACTATTCATGAGTCATTAAAATCACATTGAGTAGGAATATTCCTAAGAGAAAAATTTCAAGTTGTATTGTCTGAAAATTGTCAAGCTATAAAGTAATATGTGTAGTATATTATCATAATGGAAATAGGTGTACAAAAATGCTAACAGTATTGATTCTGTGTCTTGTAAGTTTGTTGAGATTTCTGACTTTTCAAAGATGAGCAGGCATTGCTTTTTGTGATTTAAAAAATTAAGAAAAATACAGAAAACATGTAATCAGTCTAGTTAGAGCATTCAGAAAATATATTGATGTTTTCAGGAGCCATATGTTCAGCTTTCCTTCTTATTGTCCTAGGAATTCAATTTCGGCCCAGATCATATTAAAGCAGCCGTGTGACAGTACCAGAGCTTTACATAGTGGATCTCATCTTTCAGGAGGACTTAGTTTTAAAGACAACACTTCAAGGAAAAATTGCATATAGATAAAATTACCATTAAAGATCCCTGGGGAAGAGGCCATATAGGAGAAGGTCTTATCAGTTTTTCTTCTAAAATTGCATCAAATCCCCATTGTTCAGTTGAGTGATTGACTTGTGTTTAGGGACCTCTGGGTGGCAAACTGATCATAATTTAGGAGGCAGGGGAAGGATCAACCAGGGCATCAAGAGATTCCATCTCTTGTCTCACCTTTACTGAAAACAGGCACTTCCTGAGCAGAGTGCTGGGAAGAATCATGGGCAAGCACAGAGAGCACGATCTTCAAACATTATATGTACATTTGTTTTAACGCCATTGTGCTTTTTTCAAAGTCTGAGCTCCATTAAGGAAAAAAACCCATTAAGAAAAATGTCAAGCATTAATTTGACAGTTTACTTGGCCCTGGTCTATTTTGATAAAAATGTGTTGAGCTGGCCTCTGCTAGTGGAGTTTTTAAAGGGACATTAGGACCTTTCTTTCTTTCTTTTTTTTTTTTTCAGAACAAGAAGTCATTTTTGAAATTCAAGACTGCAAACAAGCTGCATCATTCTTGTTAAGACGTTTGGTATTAGGAATATTTATTATACTCTAAAACCTTTCATCTTGACCTCACCATTCATTTTTCTTTTGTGTAATGCAGCCCTTGACTGAAGTGACTCAAATTAGGAGGAATTGCAGATGAATGCTCATCAGAATATTTTGGGATCATGTGCACACACAGTCAAGTTCATGCATGTGGTCTGCTTTTTTTAAATGGAGAATACATTGCAAAATGTTTAATAGGGTGCCAGAACTGGAGACTTAATACAACCTTCTGTAATTTCACACCCATATCGTGTGTATTTTGTATAGAGAAAATTAAAGTTTCCAGCTGCTGTTGCATGAGATGCAGAAGTCCCCAGTATACTTATAAATGATATTTCCCCCACATGGAAGAGATTAAGACCACATCTGCTGCAGTTTAGTTGACAGACATGGGGTAGATGGTGTCAGGAATCACGCTGCACTGGAGTCTAGTAAGAGAACAGGAGGCCACCACCCACGGAGGAACAAGGTTCACAGGTTCTTATGGGACACCGTTTAGATAGGCTGGCTTAGTTCATTCAATGAGATGAAACACTACACACTACCCCCTGCAAACTCCTTCATGATGTTTGCCTACACATGATGCTCTCTACTAGAGAAGTACGCTAATCATAAATTTGATTGAAGTCATCAGTTGTGGTGTGTCTCCATGATAATGAAACAGTATCAAAGATACAGAAGGGTTGACATTGGTCACCGTTAGGCAATGGAGACAGACCAGCTCAAGGGAAAGAGACAGTTGGAATGTGTGTAGGTGAATTAGCAAGAGACCTCAACAGAGGGGAAGGGGTTGTTGTTCCAAAGTCCAATTTAACACTAGCCTGAAAAACCTCATACAGTTACAAAGAGGATGATGTTTTTAAAAATGGCACACATATAACAGCAATGCAGCTATCTTCTTCAAGGACTGTTAGTGGAAACACAACAGCAGAGGCATGAGCATGATTATCATAAGTCAATTTGATCTAAACGATATTTTGCACTTGCTTTTATAGAACCAACTTCTGCAACTTTTCTCAAACAGCAGTGGTTCTGAGTGTTGTTAGTGTCACCATTATTCACTCTTGACATGGTGATTTCCTCTACGAGATAGGGTTTTCTTTTGCAGATCCTTGGATCCCCTCGAGATGTGTTTGGTGTGTAGAATTTTTTTATGTGGCAAAAAGCTGAATTGGTTGAGATTTCCAATAATGAAAAGTCTGGTGTCATTTCAAGTTTTGTCTTTTTGTCAAGGTCTTGTCTTTGCTTTCATTGTCATAACTTTGGACTTTGTATCACTCTTACAGCCTACTAGTCTGCCATTTGATGGCTCAAAGCTTCCGTGCTCTGTCTTTCTGGGCTATCAAGTAGAGAGCCCTGGAGTAGCCTGGACCCTCAAAGTCTCTTTCTTCTGAGTAATGATGATGGTTATCAGCAGTGATAAATTTACTTCAGGGATATTTACTGGATCTCTATTTTCTACTCTGAAATTGCTTTTGATTATAAGTTTATAAGCAAAGATTGTGATGAGTCTTTCTGACTTTTTCTTTAAAAACCTCCAAGGCAACATTTGGCTCAAAACTCTTCTACCTTAATTAGTTTGCTGAAACATTAATGCATGTATTCAGTGCTGGAGGACCCCACTTCCCTAATGGTTTCTAGGCTTCCCAGTCTCTGTAGGACTGAGAGTTAATATAGAGTCTAGCCACTAGATTAACTTAAAGAATATAATGTGTAATGAGAAAGCATTCAGTAGAATAGGAATTGTATTTTATGATTCAGAAAAGTAGCATTTTGAGTTACCTGAGCATGAGGTATATATTATGCTTACCCGTTTAAGCAGTTGCAAGGACTGGTTTTTTTATTCTTATAGTCTTGAAAATCTACCCACTCCATCCCCTCCTGTTACTACTGCTCTATACTGGTCCCAGGTATTTCACTTCTGTACTATTGTGCCCTACTTGGGGATTTTTCAAATGTCCAGAGGGCAGGGGAGTTATGGGGGGTGGCAGAGAACAATACAGGGGTGGAAGTAAGGGACAGCGGGAATGAGGTCTTCTGTCTGTCGGAAGCCTTGCCATCAGCCCGAACAGGTAAAGTCTGGCCTGGGAGGGAGCCTAGGTAGTAGGGTTACATGGTCCTTCCCCTCAGCCCCACTGATGTTGGCAGCTCTGGTAAGGACAGCAGTGGCCGTGGTCCCAGCAAACACTGGAGAGCACAGGCATAGAAGGTCACAGATTTATGTGTTTTCTTTTGCTCACCCTGCATCAGTTTATTCACTTGTGCTCTTGAGAGCCATGATCTTGACAGCTTTGGGGAGGTGGGAGGAGGGAAGTGCTGGGTATTTGGCTAATGAACAAAGTGTACCCATGTTTTTCTTACTAGTAAAGTTTACTTTTTCATTTTATATTGGTTTTAAAGGTTTTTTTTTTTTTTGAAAGGATAAAAATCCCATTATTCATAGACATACTGAGTAATTCCTTGGCAAAATGTCTCTAAATGGGCAGTTTACAGATTGCTCCAGGCAGCTGAGTTATGGAGCCCTTCTCTGTGACCTAGAACATTGCATGGGGAAGAAAATGTTGACAGGAGTCTTGAAGAGTGTTCTCCACCAGTTCCTGCATTTTCTTTTCTTTACTAAGCTACAGTCCATCATTCATTTGACCAGCCTCACCTCCAGAAAGCTAACCCCGGTTTTTCACTCTCCAGTACAATTTTACAATCTTTGATTCACCCTCCTGTTGGACAGTTTACCAAGGATCCGGTATGTGCAGGGGAAGGATCCCAGAACACATTCCTGTTGAGTAAATGTTTATTTTGACTTTGTGATCTCTTCGGCTGTGAGTTCCTTGAATATGGACTGTGTTATGGCACCATCATGACAGACAATAACAACTGTGACAAATAAGTTAAGTATTTTGAATTGTGGTGTTATGGAAACGCAGAGACTCTGAGGGGCGGGGCCAGTGCTCCTGGCATGTTTTCAGTTGCTCTTCCTACAATGTACTGATTCCTTAACCTGAAGTTTCCTATCATATGGTCCTTATGACCAGGGCTTCTCTGCTGATGAAAGTAAAAAACCAAAGACCATTGTGTTCAGTGTCATGGATACAGGTCTTTTAGGGAAGTAGTTTCTACTCTACACACAAAGATTTTGTCTGGACTGAAATCCAGTTTTAAAGTATCTCTTGTGTAAATGATGAGTACAAGATTTTGGCATTGTCCACTTGTGTGTTTGATATCCAGATTTGTTGTCTGATCTTGGATATATTTCAATGAAATGAGACTGTTAATAGTAGAGGAAAAGATATTTGTGAAATGGTATCACTGTGATAGCAATTATTATGAAAATAGAAAGCACTACATAAATGCCTTATACAGTCATAATTGCAAGACTTAATTTGGAGTAACATTTCCTTATTTGCTCAATAAATTCTATTTAATTATGTGCTATGGCATTAAACTTCCAAGGGAAGCTATGCATGGTCTCCACCTGTTTTAAATACTGTGCGTCTCAATTACAAACCTGCCCTTGTGAAACGTTAGAGTCTCACAATCCATGTTAAAGCTAATGTTTAACTGGAAAACACATCAGTTAAATTTATCTTTTAGATTTTATGTAAAACCCGTGCTTGCTGGCACTTTGCATGCCACTAATGGAGACTGGAATCCTATTCTTTTTTAAAATTTCATTTTCTTTTTCAGGACCATGAAATACCAAACTGAACTCGACCCTGAACAGGCTTTCAGTTTTAAACTGAGTATGAAAACCACTTAAGAATCGTATATGAGTCAATTTTATGGAAAAAGAAGAAACATTTAAAATTTCTAAGTCCTCTCTGAATTGCTATATGCACATTCAGCAATTCAGTGATGCAGTCCTGGATATACAATGACTTGAGTAATTGGTATTGCTATAGAGTGAACATAACCGCCTTATAGCAATACTGGGCATCCCTCCCTCAAGTGCTGGCCTCTGTCGCCACATTTACAACTCCATCTACTGCCAAACGTAATGTGAAGTGGATGAATGGGTCACTGTCTCTCCACAGGTGTGTACATATTCCTAAACCAGTCACAGTTCACAAAGAAATAAAAAGTTTGGCTGGGATTCTGGAACTAGCACACCAAGCTATAGGGGTATAATTATGTTTGCAACTTAAACTATGTCTTAGTTACAATAAATTGTAGGGGGGGGAGTAATTTGAAAGTAAGCAGATGACCATGTAAAGCAGGGAGATGTCCTAGATGAGATTGCTGTTTGAAGCATGACAGGGAAGGCCGTTGGCCTCAGCATTTGTCTGCAGCAGGAATGGGTGCAAAGAGAAAGTCTTCTATGACTCTACACTAAGAATGGAGTTTTGCTTTGAGAAGGTCCTGCCCGCCAGTGCAGGGGTCACATGTTATGAAATTTTTGTAAGTGCTAATTTATCTTGGGTTACTGTACACTGAAGTTGGAATGTGGGAATAGGATCATAAAAAAATTTACTTCTTCAGCTTTTATAAATATAAAAGGATGTTGCCTTGTTTTAAGGACCTACTTTTTGATTCTAAGTCAAAAATATATAGAAATTCTGATAATAAATTTAAGTACATTCTTACATTTATTTTATTAATTACATGACCATATATTCAATATTACTATGTGCCAGGCCTTGTGAGACTCACCAAAAATATGAGCTTGCATAAACTAGTCTTTGCCCTTGGAAGGGTTGGCTCAGCTTGAGGGAGGGACACTCAAAAGATTATTCCAGAAATTAACTACAGGGTAAACACTATGATAAAGATTAGTTCTCTCTCTCTCTTCCCCCCCTCCTCTTTCTCCCCATCTCTCCCCCACATTCAAATTTCTAGTTATTTTAGAGGGTACCATGGAAAGATGATTGTATAGCATAAAGACTGTGGAGTCCAACCAACCTGGGCTTGCATGGTCTTAGTTTCTTAACTCTGGCTGAATTATTTTATTTCTCTCAGTGTAGCTTCCACATATGTCATGAGACTGTTGCAAGGATTTGATGAGATCATTTGGGTAAAGTACTTGTGAGACTTTGGTTAATTTAGTCTTTCTGTGTCTTGTTGTCCTCTTTAAAATAAGGTGGTTTAAGTGGATGGCTTTGAACATGCTTTTTTGCTATATTTCCTTCCTTTCTGCTCACTCTGAAACAAATAAGGAGGATACAAAACAGAAGAGGGAATAAAGATGATATTCCAATAGATTTAAAAATCTGAACAGTGAAATAAAAATATGACTTTAGAAAAGATTAACATCGACTACAACCACACCCATCTTCCTTGCAAAGAACAAGATAACTAACTTGACAAGTACGGGTGTACAAATGGGCCAGTGGAGACCATATTAGAAATCAGGACTCTTCAGGAAAATCCAGGGGCAGTATTTCTTCTTACTTCAGTGGATCTGTTAAGATGATAGTAAAAGGATATGTTGTAATCAGCAGTTGGATTATTGCCAGTTGATGTCTAAAAATAAAATGAGGGCCAAGGTAAGCTTGTCAGGTTTTCTACTTCTGAATCAAATGGGCTACCAAGAATGGTCAACTTTAGTTCTCAATGGGACAAAACCTTATGTGTATCTTTTGGAAAGATACAACCACAACCAACAACAACAAAAATGAGTGAACCATAAAAGGTCTATGAGACAGATCATTAAGAAGGATACTTGAGCTTGAGTAACGATTTGCATGTGTTGTTCCGGGGCAATATAGCTTGATATATAAATTGTTTTTATTGCCATGGAATAATATGGAATACACCAAAGAATATTTCAGTGCCAAGAGGCACATTGGCACCTAAGTAAAATGAGGTGAAACAATTTTGTGGAGGACTACCATATAAATACTTATAAATTTAAATGTCAAAGACAAATTCAAAGATGTTGGTTTTCTTCTTCTTTGTCTTTCTGTCTTGTTCCACATTACTATTAATTTCCTGTTCTATCACAATACAGTTGTATCACCTATAAGCACAAATAAACTCTAGGGAGATTTTATATTAAGTATTCTTAATAGTTATTTTATATAAAATAAGCTTAAGAATAAGAAAAATATGTATTACACTTCAGATTAATTCATTTTGTAGAGCAAAAGAGATTCGGGTTTCTCAACTTCTCATTAAAATATTTCTCAATTCATGATTAAAATATTAAGAGCTATAGTATTAAGAAAATTCCAGTGAAATATAGACACATCTATGCCAAGGTAGACGGAGAAATGGGTTAGTTATTATTCATCTCATTGATTCCTATTATGAACTAGGCATTGGGAGAGCAAGCAGACTATGGCAGAGGTCTTGATCTCAAATAGCCACAATCTGTTGGGTAAGCAGGTTAGTACTGATATGATAGTGATAATCACAAGGCAGTGTGGTGCATGCAGGAGGGACTCTCATTTTCACGGAAGGACAAGTAAGGTTTCTGGGAGGGCATAGCAGCTGCACTTTATCTTCTAGGATAAGGGGTTTATAGAGGTGAAGAGAAAGGCACATTCGGCAGAGGATGCAGAGTATGAAGGGACATGGAACATTTGGAGTTCCATGGGTAGTCTGTTGGTCTGAAGAAAGAGTAGCAAGCTGGAGACTTGTAAGAGATAAGGCTTCTGTAAATAGGATGACATCAATATCTGACACTGATGAATTAAGAGGGTCTGGATTTATCTTCCCACATGGAACAGCTAAACAATAGGAAAAAATACATGAAAGAGCAATTTTTAGACAATGCACAATGTGGCACATGGCAGAGAACCCAGAGAGAGGAAACAAGCAGGTGAGCCCTACAATTACTTTGCTTCCTTCTGGGAGGGTCCAGGCCACAGCATAGCAGAGGAAATTCAGATGGAGTCCTAAGTTTTTCCAAGTTGAGAAGATGGGTCTGGGAGTTCAGAGAGACCAATGTGGTCATCCTGATATATATAAAAAAAGAAAAAAAGGAAAATATTTGAAATAATTCAAAATTCATTCCAAATAAAAGCTCTCAGGACATCAGAAAGAGAGTGATAAAAGACATCTCTGAAAAATGTACAGATGCCATCATATTGATGGTGAAAGATTTGAATTCTCTTCCTCAGTTTGGGAATAAGTCAAGGGTATACACGCTCATTTTCTCTATTGATAGTATACTGGTGGTTATAACCAGTGCAGTAAGGAAGGAAAAGGAATAAAATGCATCGAGAGTATAAAGAAAAAATTCAAACTGCCATTATTCACAGATGATGTGATTGTCTAGATAGAATATCCTACAGAATTTTGTTTATGGATCACAAGACACAACATTATAAGAAGTCTACACTCCCCTCAATGATCTATAGATTCAATGCAATCCCAGCCAAAATTGTAGTAGACTTTTGTAGAAATTAACAATCTGACTCTGAAATTCAGATGGAAATACAAAGGACCTAGAATAGCCAAAATATATTTGAATAAGAAAACTGAAGTTAGAGGTTATGTACTCTCTGATGTGAAGGTTTACACATAGCTATAGTAATTAAGATGCTATTGTGTTGGAGTATATGTTAGCAAATAAATCAGTGCAGGTATAGAGTCCAGAATAGAGTCCGGCTAGACCCACAAATACATGGTCAATGGATTTTTGACAAAGGTGCCAAGGTAATTCAATAAAAAATCATAACCTTTTCAGTAATGATGGTGGAATGATTTGATAGCTACATGCAAAAAATAAACAATTAATCTGACCTCACAATAAATTCAAAACTTCAGCTGACATGGATCATACCTAAATTTAAGAGCTAAAACTATAAAACTATAAAACACAGGAGGAAAGTCTTAATGACTTTCGGTTTGGGAAAAATTTCTTAGAACACAGGAAACACAAAAATATAAGAAAGAAAATTTAATAATTAAACTTTAACAAGAGTAAAATCTTTTACTGTTCAAACAACACTGTTACAAAAATTAAAAAAAAAGACAGATGGGGAGAAAATATTTGTAAAACATATATTTGATGAAGGGTTAATACCAAAAAGTCTTACAACTGAACTATAGAGACAAATAACCAAATTTTTTAAATGGGCAAAAGTTTTGAGCCAACATCTTGCTAATGAAGATATATAGATTGTAAATAGGCCATGAAATAATGCCTAATATTATTAGTTATTAAAGAAATGCCAGTTAAATCCACAGTAAGATATTACTTACATACGTGCCTAGAATGGTTAAGAATAAAAAAATAAGAAAGGACTGATCATACCAAGTGTTGAAGATGTGGAGCAACTGGAATGCTCATACTCTGCTCATACAGGTATTTTGGAAAACATTTTGATCCTGTCTTAAAAATGTCTATCCACTATATATGCTAGCCATTCTACCCCTAGGTATTTACTCAAGAGAAATCGAGCATATGTTCAGTCAAAGACTTGTACATAATTGCTCACAGCATTTTGTTCACAGAGCCCTAAAGTGAAAACAAAATGCATGTCTACTGAGGAATGGATACACAGATTATCTATTCAGTGGGTTCTTACTCAAGAACCAAAAGGAACAACTACTGATAGACCCAACCATATGAAGAAATCTCAAAATTATTATGCTTCATGAAAGAAGCCAGAAAAAATACATCCTTTATAATTTTTGTTTATACAAAATTGTAGAAACTACAAGCTAATGTGTTTTTTTGTAGTGTTACTTTATTAAGGGCTGCCTGAAGATGAGGGTAGAAACTCAGGGCTGATGGGCATGTGTAGTATCTTGGTTATGTTGATAATTCTACAGGTGTACACATAATGTCCACTTTCACCAATCTGTATACCTCTTAGATGTGCACTTATTATATGCCAATTATATCTCATTAAAGCTAAAAAGAAACAAGAAACATTTTTACTTTTGCCATTAATGTTATAGGAGCTCATTGTAGGATTGTAGGCAGAAAATCACTTTGTCAGATTTGCATCTGGTGTGGGCCTCTTTGGACACAAAAAGGAGAGGAATTGAAGTACAATTGAAGTAGCAACCAGGGGACTAGAATGTTCATTCAGTAATCCAGGCAAGAGCTAATAGGATGTAAACTATGAGAAAAGCAGAGGAATGCAAAAACAGTGACTAGGACATTATCCAGAGCTGGGAGAAAATCCTGATTTTCATTTACCAACTTTGTGGCTCATGAAATATGGTTTCCTTCTTTGGTAATGTTTCTTCATCAATAAAAAGCAAGGCAATAATATCTGAGTATCAATTAAATGATATTGAATATTAATACCAGTTAATTCTGGGTATTAAATAAAATAATATACATGGGTGTAGGCATCCAGTGGTAATGTGGATTGTGGTATATTTGCTTTGAGTGTTTTACTACTCTATCACCTTATTTAAGGCCTTGTTTTATGTCATTATATATTAAGGTAGAATTAAATGGATGTCAATATTGTTGTTTAATGAGTATAGAGTTTCAGTGTTTCAAGATGAAGAGTTCCAGAGATTGGTTACAACAATTTCAACATGCTTAACACTACTGAACTATATACTTAAAAATGGTTAAGATGGTAAATTTCATGTGCTATGTATTCTACCACAATTAAACATTTTAAAAAGGATGTCAATATAGTACACAAAAATTCTTAAAAATTGGCATAGCATTAGGGGTGCCTGGGTGGTTCAGTCTATTAAGCATCTGACTTCAGCTCAGGTCACGATCTCAGGGCCCTGGGATTGAGCCTTGCATCAGGCTCCCCGCTCGGTAGGGAGTCAGCTTGTCCCTCTTTCTCTGCCCCTCCCACTCATGCTCTCTCTCTCTCAAACAAATAAATAAAATCTTTTTAAAAAATTGGCATAGTGTTAGAAGTTCACACAATAATATGGAAAACCTGGTCATAGCTGAATCTGGTCTATTACTGAGTTTCCCTCCCAGTGAGGTTCATGACCTGCCAATCATAAGCAAGATGGCTCTTGCTAAACTGGCTTTTTGGCCCAAACATCCGTATAGAAAGTTCTACACTATATTTTTTCTTTTTTGTTACATTAACTAGGCAAATAAATTGTTGAATTAAAGCAAGCTGTGGATACTGTCCTATTTACTCTCCTAGCTGAAAATCAAGTTTGGGATTTTAAGGAAAAATTGAACCACGTATGTCTTCCAGCACCAGAGAAAACAAATCCAGAAAGAGCAAGAGGGAAGCGCAGGTTGAACATCTGTAGGAAATTGGTGTAAAAAGAGATTGCCTACATTGCCCACACCTCTACCTTCCAGGCTAGGTCAAGGCCACATCCAGAGAGTAATGAGATTTGCTAGGTGCTTAGAGTTTTACATACACTCAACCCTCTCTCAGAAGGTAGATTTCATTATTCACATTTTACAAGTAAAGAAACTGAGATTAAAAATTTGCTCGAGATTATAGAAGTAGGAATTTGCAGAATATATATTCAAATCATAATCTTTTTATCATAAAAAATGTATATACATTTTGATAAATGCATATAAGAAAAATGTACAATATGCAAGGATATGCACACAGTAACCAAAGAATATAATTCTGTTGTTTATTTCATTTGTCTATAAATTAAAATAAAATTCCAGGGGTAATATTTCACTGGGCCCCAAATCTGTCATCCAGTATTGTTAAAAATATTGGCATGTGCTTATAGCTTTATTTGTCTGATAAAAATTATTGAAATGTTTCATTCAATCATTTATTGTAGTTTCCATTTCCTAAGAACTGTGCCAGTTGGTGAAAATAATAAATAGATTTTCCCTATTTAAAATGTATGTAATTCCCCATACAGTCCATATATATTTCTTTTTATTTTCATGAAAAAGTGTTGTAAATTATATTTATTAAAAATATACTGTGGCATGGGATTTTAAAAAAGTGTTTTTACAGAAGCACTAAGACTGTAACTTCTATATATTATATTCTGGACTTTTTTATGCTCAACTAAATTACTATATACATTTTAGTCTCAAAGACCTATTTGGAGTAGGTATCTTCACAAATTAAAGCAGTAGGACCTAAAGATCTGATTTAATGTGTTTAGCTCTGTTTAAAATTTAATGATTATCATAATAAAGACATCATTACAGAATGATAATCCAAATGGTAATTAACATTTCTATTTTGTTGCTTCAAGGTCAACATGGTGGCCCAGCAGCCTGTTCCTTCCTTTGCCTTGTGACCTTCCATTTCACTACACTAAACATTGATTGTATAGATTGATATGGCTTTTGGCCTCTCTCTCCTGAGCTGGATCTGAATCTTGGTGGTTAAAGGCAGGAAAATTAATGAGCCCAACACTCCACCTCATTCTCTGCTTCCCTCTTTAAATGGCAATTATAGTGACACCATTCATGCTATTATGGTTAAGCATTTCCATTAGAAAACCAGTCTTTCTTCTGAGATTAATACTTCACCGATCAAAACAGTCTACAAAATAAAATTACACAGAAAAACAGATAAACCAATAACTAATAGTATGCTTAAGAACAAAATTGAGGAAAAGAGTAAGAACAGGGCTGCTATGTAATGTAGTACAAGTTGTGCACTGAACAATTCCAGGAAATGCCATTCACATAGAGCTGTGCATCAGCACTTCTATGCTCCAAATTAGGTTAAAAAACTTAAGTAGCAGAGGAAAGAAACTATAGCTGTAATAGGCTAAAAGTTAATCTATGAATAAGTATTCTAGAAATATTGCATTAAAATTATAGAAGGCAGACAAAGCCTTAGAGGAAATTTATCTAAGATGTTGTGTACTGAATGTGACAGATCCAGCTAGGATAGAAGCTACTAAAGGTGAGATTATAAGAGCTGGTGAGTACAGGAAAGTTCACATTGCATCATGTGGGAATGAGAGTTCACAAAAGGGCTCTTTCCCCCCCATGCTTCAGTTCCTATATTTGTAATGGAGGAGTAGCTATCTCCTTTTCAGCTGGACCTGGGCAGCTGGCAAGGTATAGCAATTGCTCTGAACTGTTGGAATTAACTAGATATGTTTATTTAGAGATTAATTCTACCATGACAGATGGTCCACCAAATATGGTGTAGTCTGTGTTTTAGAGCATAGTTTCTGGGCTTCTAGTTTTTATTTAGGCCATGATACCAGGTGCTCTGAAATTCCACACTATAGTAGTAGTAGCAAATTCATTTTAAGCTTTTTTTTTTTTAAATTGGAGACAATTTCATTGAACCACAGCATAGAGATCAGTACAAGGGGGATCTATTAAATGAAAAGAAGAACAATTTTGCCCACCGCTCTTCTCTTTTACTACATTGTTTTAAATTCTTATTAAGCCATTCTTCTGGGTTTATTTATTGAATTCTCCACTGAAAATGTAAATAACTTTCCATTTGTTTTGCAGCTGAAAGTAGTTCGGCCCATAGAGGAGAAAGAGAAGGTCTTGGGCTTGGGGAGCCAAGCTGGGGTCCCAGGAAAACCAAAAGACTGGTTTCCTGGACAAGATACCAGGACATTCCAGCCCAACAGCAGTCCCAAAAGGGAACACCTGAGCTCCCATAGAAGCTTATTACTCTCCAAAATGCCTGGGGCCAAAGCACTGATACAGGAACAACCAAGGGCAGAGGATAAAAGTCATGACCTTTTTACATTTAATACCCGAGAATTCCTGAAGGGAGGGCTGTCTCTCTGCTTTCTTTCTACTGCACGACTGGGAATTTTCCTAGCATCTGGGAGTCCGCTCCAGGAATATTTCTTGAATGCATGAATAAGTGGTCATCTTTCCAGAGACGATCTCATTTGATTCTGATAACAGACTCCTGTGAAGTGCCAAGAAGACTAACAGATATGTTCAAGGTAATGTTCCTGATGTCAAGAGCTCAGAGTCTAGTGAGCATCTAAGAGCTGTCACTATACCAAAGCGCATTAAGGTACATGGGATCAGAAATGTCAAAGCATCTAACTCAGGGTGGGCATGAAGGGGTCAGGGAAGGACTGATTAATACCTGTGTGCCCCTGGAGTCTTGAAAGGTAAGCAAACATCCTTTAGACACTCAAATGAAGGGAGCTTACTCAAGGAAAAGTCTCTAGGTCAGTGCATACCTGGAGATCTTATCAAAACTCAGATTCTGATTCAGCAGGTGGGGGGTGGTGTCTGAGTTTTTTTTTTTTTTTTTAATAGGCTCCACACCCAACATGGAACTCAAACTCACGACCCTGAGATCAAGACCTGAGCTGAGATCAAGAGTCCGACGCTTAACCAACTGAGCCACCCAGTTTCCCCTAAGATTTTGCATTTCTCATGTCTTAAGTGATGCTGATGCTGTTGGTCCTGGGACAGCCCTTTGAGTATTGAGACTCTGGAAAAAAAAAAAAGCCACATATAGAGAAATATAAATAATCTATTACATCCAGAGCACTGTCTCCAAAGTGGTGGGCTTGTGCACAGGGGAACATTCAGGATGGGAGTGGGAAGGAAATATTCTTTTATTTTTGTGTCAGCTCCTGAAATTTCTATTTTTGTTCATGTTTAAAAATACATGATATATTAAAGCATTAATGTATGTACAAGACATGCAAACATATAAATATGTATTTGTTTAAGAACAGGCTCAATTTTTTACTAACAGAGGTTAGTGTTCAAAGAAAAAAGATGGGTTTAGGCAGGAGAAGGCGACGCACAGAATTATCTCATTTTTCAGACGAAGACACAGAGGCCCTGAGATGTCAAGTGATTTGCCCAGGCTCGCAAAGCTGAGGACCCAATGCAGACCTTCTGACTCCTAGTCTAGTGCTCTTCCCCGCCTCTGAGCCTCTGGGTGCTTAGCTTGGAGAGCAGAGCTATAAAATAAATCGGAGCACCAGGGGGAAACCTCACCTACAAATGCACTTTCCTTCTGACCTCTAATAAAACACAAGCAGAAAAGGAAAGTTGCAAGAGCCAGATTGTCTTACATAAGCATCTCATTTGAGATAAAATCTGCCTTGCCACTGCTGTTAATCACCTTACCTCTTTCCTCCCCCTAGGAATCCCTGGTGGCAGAGCAACTACAAGCTTTTTCGTGTCTGTACTGCAGCCATCTCAAGATCAATTAGTATTTCTCGCAGAGCTGTCCTGTAGAAATACAACAGGGGATGTGGCCAAAGTCAACCGTTGTGAGGCCACGGTGCACAGTTGAGTTGCCTACAAGCCTGTGGGGACACCGAAATGGCTAGCACATCTAATGGTGTAAGCCTGAGCTTTGAATATGGCCATTTATGATTTTGTTGTAGCAGAAGAATGAAAACCATACTCTGGAGGTGGGGATGGGGCAAGAGGCTGACTGTTACCAGTGGAAGTACTTGCTTTGTTAGCTACTTTGCAAATGAAATGAATGCCATTTGAACATTGCAAGATCTTTAGCAAATCACCTCCTCCAGGGCTGTGGGGAAGATCCAGGAATCAGAACCCATAAATGTCCTGGGCTTTCCTGCTCTGTGTATGAAAAGTAAAAAGTATAGGCAACATTGAGAAACAATTAAAAAGTCTACTTAGAATGCACTTGGCTCTGTCCTTTGGGCACCTCCCTCACCCCAGCACTTGCTTCTTTGTTACTTTTGTTACCCCTGTGGCCCTATGACTGTTTGGACTCCTGCCAAGTGCTGCCCCGCATTCCTGACTCTGGGGGGCTTAGAGGCAACAGACTCCCCCAGGCCCCATGCCATTTTGCACGTTGAATTGTTCTTGAGTACTTCGTCATCATGATTACAAACTGAGTCTCAGGAACTTATTCCTATGGATTGGTGGACTCATTCATTCACTCAGCTGTTTAATTATTACCATTAGCAAGGAAGCCTTACCTAGTGCCTACTCAGTGCTCATCACTTCAGGAGAGGTGGGAGAAAGAAAATCAATACCATCCTCACCCATCCAGAACCACCAGTAGATGGGGGCAGCTTAACAAGCAATCACAGTCTGATGGGGGTGCATGCTGGCCTGGGGTGAAAGCAACAACACAGAACTGGTTTCTTGTTCCAGACCCTGCATCTGTTAGTGGTGGGAGCTAGTACCCTGAAGGGCTTGGCCATCTCTGGACACAGCAACAAACATAATAGTGGCAGGCAAGAAAGTGGCACTTACCGAGTATTGGGCTAGCTTTATCCATTATCTATTCTCTACCATCTATCATTTATCATCTATCATTTATCTATCTATCTATCTATCTATCTATCTATCTATCTATCTATCTATCTATATCTTTGCATGGATATACATTTATACACATAGACATATACACATATATGAATAGAGACATAAATATAGGGATGTATTATACCTGCACATAAAGTATATATACATATAAACAAACATAAGTGTATCTATATACTTACATTTTACGTTTTTTTCCTCAAAACTATCCTGAGATATTAATATTTCCAATTTATAGCAAATTAAATTAAAATTTAGAGATTGTGAAGAAAGAACCTGCCCAAGTTACTCTGCACCCACATGGTTCTGGATCCAAACCCAACCCTATTTCTGAGAACCTGTCCTCACTCAGCAGATGCATCACCCAGATCTTCCCGCCTTACCATCAGTGTTTTAACAGAGTCCACAGAAAACAAGCACAGTCATTGTTATTTCAAACTTCCTTTGGTTTCGGGGGCTATTCACTTTTTTCTTTTTACGCAAGATTCTTTCATATCCTTTGGGTCACTATAGGAACATAACCCTTGGGAAAGGAATCCACAAAAGGAAAGGCCACCAGGTAACAAATGTTTCCATGTTAAAAAACTCCCTCTTAGAGTGTTTGGGTCTTAAACAGTCTTCTTTCAACAGTTCAGAAATCATATTTTAGAACTTTAAGAGGACATGTCTTGTGTTATGCCCTGAAATGCTCAGTAGCTGTGAATCTAACCTCTTGAAAAAATATTTTCATGGATAATAGAAACAAAGAGAAGTTTCTGCCTAATCCTGCTAGACATTTTCTAGGTTTCACATATCAAATATATGCCCTCTTAGGTCCGAGATTTAAGAAGCCTATTTACTTGAGAGAGAAGGCAAGGGGGCACATTGAGGCTTCAGAGCTCTTTCCATTTTCCCAGCCTATGGAGAGTACAGGTCATAGACCATCAGCTCACCTCAGGGTACCTTAAATTGGTTGAACCCAGCCTCTAGCCTTCCCTTTATACTTTGGTCAAAGTATAAATGTTTGTAAATAATCACTCTATCAGATGCCCCACTTACTTAGTCTTCTTAGATTGCTTGGTTTGCCATAACAAATTATCACAGACTGGGTGGCTTAAACAACAGAAATTATTTTCTCATGCTTCCATAGGCTGGGAAGTACAAGATTAAGGTGCTGGCTAATTAGGTTCCCTGGTGAGAGGTCTCTTCCTGGCTTACAGATGGCCACCCTCTTTCTGTGTCCTCACAACAAGAGGGAGTAATCTGTCTCCCTATCTCCTCTTATTAAACCATGAATCCCATCATGAGGCCTCGTTCTCATGGCCTCATATAACCCCAATTACCTCCTAAAGGCCCCATCTCCAACTAGCATCACATTGTAGGTTATAGCTTCAACATATAATTTTGGGGAGGACGCAGTTCAGTTCATAGCACCTGGGTTTAGGGTCCTGGGTATTTGTGATGTATGGTGCTCAGGCTGGGAGATGGGATCGCTTACACCAGTGAATCATATTGTCTTGAAGCAAAATCTTGAGGTGTGCACCATTGTCACTCCTAGTGAGTTTTTACAAGTGAGATTCCAGAAGCTGGCAAAGACGAACCTTCACCAGTTACTGAAAGAATGGACAATGAGAGTTCCCTGGTCCCTCAGAGCAGCAATGAGAAGGCTCATAGGATGAAGGAGGCGACTTAGTTCCCTCAGGGTTTCCTGGATCTCAGAGTGGCCCCTTTTCCTTTTAAAGCAAAGTCCAGGGATTTCTCTCCCAGCTCCTGTGCCACATTCCCTCCAACTCCTACCATCCTTCCTCATCTCTCTCCTTCCCAGAGGCACTTGCTATTACATCCTTCTTCTCCATGTTCCTTTCATAATCGATCCCGATGATCCAGATTTTCAACAACTACAACAAGAATTAGTTTCTTCTGGATGTCCAGGAAGACTTTTTCTGTAAATACTACCAGGAGTTTGGAGTGGGAAGGGGGAAAGCATTTGCACTGGTATTTATTTTACTTTTATTTTGTTTATTATATGATGAAGAAAAAAAACAATAAAAGTGTCACATTGCCCTTTTAAATATCATTCACATTATGTCTTAGTGAGAACCTCTCAAAGGACCTACATAATATACCTTGACACCAGTTGGTAAATTAGTAAAACCAAACCAAACCATATTTCAAATACATGACATCATTTTTTTCCCCTGGGAAGACATCCCTGACCCCTATAAATAAAATTGAACATCCCTTCCCATCTGTGGCCACTGTACCCATCATATACTTCTGTTTGAACATCTATGACATTATCTTACAATACATAACTTCATATAAATTTCCCACCCTAATCTGCACATACCTTTTTTTTTTTTTAAAGATTTTATTTATTTATTTGACAGAGGGAGACACAGCGAGAGGGAACACAAGCAGGGGGAGTGGGAGAGGGAGAAGCAGGCTCCCCGCTGAGCAAGGAGCCCAATGTGGGACTTGATTCCAGGATCCTGGGATCATGACCTGAGCTGAAGGCAGCCGGTTAACTGACTGAGCCACCCAGGCTTCCCTAATCTGCACATTCTTTGAGGATTGGGCTCTGGTATTCACCATGGTATACTTAGTGTTGAGTGAAATACCAGAGATATGACAGTACTTAATTAAAGTTTATTTGTTGAAAAAAGTCCTTTGAAGAGCATGCAAACTTCAGTTCCTTCGAAGGTTATTGGGTATGTAATAATCCGTGGGCAGTAGGTATAGATGTTGTTAATGTCATTTCCCAAACTGACCAGATTAGGAAATTCTTGACATTTTATCAACTCCTCAGCTTGGCTGTTTCACAAAACAAATGTTTCTGGGGCTTAGTTCTGTCCCTCTGGAACACAAAACAGACCTGGACTCAAGTTACCATTGTCCTTCATTAGCTAGGTGAGCTTTAGCAATTTGTGTAACAATGGGCCCTAAATCCTCTTCTGAAAACAAGTGGATCATACAGGATGATGTCTTAGTTCACTTATATTCATTCTTCCACGTGCAACAGTAGTATGAAGATGTTGTAAGAAGTAGGGATATTTTAACACAAAGCTATACCAAACAGCTTTGAGAAACAGCAATTGTGGACAATTATAAAATTTGCCATGATTCCACAAGATGAATTCTTTTCTCTTTTTCTATTTTTCTTAAATAAGAGAAAATAGAGGGCACATACCAGCTGTGACAATGCAGAATATTATTGAAAGTAATACCAACATTGAGAAGACTCTAAGACTCAATACGTTTTGTGAGATTCAGTGGAAGTTTTTGGCCGTTAGTTTGGGGAGAAGATACTGGAAAATCTCTGTGAGCTGACAAAGGAGAAAAATAAGAGTGGGTTTTTAGTCAGTAAAGTACTAGCAAATGGTAGTATTTATTGGATAAGGCTCAGGATGACTAGTTCTAAAAGTCGGGCTTGAATTTTGAAAAAAGAATCTGCAGAGACAATAATGTATGGGCTCATGGTTTGCATCTCAATTATACATTTGCAGGCACTTTCCTCATGTTAATGAGGCTTTTGCCACTGCATGGCCCCAGTGACAGTTGGATCCACAAACAGCAGTTCATCAATTGATTGCAGGTGTTTCCCCCTGGAAAATAAAAACTGCATGTACAGACCACAAGGTGAGGGAAAATCGATTTTCAACAGCCACACAATCTGGGGAGTTCTGAAATACAGCTTTGGAAAACAAATTCTCTTGCCGCTGTTTTCATGTATATATGTATATTCCATTTATAAAATATAGGACTGAAGTCCTCAGTAGTAATAAGGATTCATAAATTAAAAATTAACTACAATGTCCCTAGGAAGGGACAGAACCTATTTTTACCTAATTTATAGAAAATAAAATCTCAAATATTAAATGCTATTATCCACTGTTATTCTTATGGAAGTTATTTGCATTTTTATTATATTTGTAAGTTCCTGTCAAAAGGGTTTCTTAACATACACAAAAGAACAATTTGATTAGAAACATGCCCAATTTCAATTTAGGCAGCTACCAGTAATGTATATAGCTTTGTATCTCCCAAGTTTAGGATTTCCTTTATGTTTATATTTTATTCAAATTCTCATATGCTTATATTTTATTCAAATGCTAGACACAATCAGGTGTCATTGGACCCCTTTTTCCAAATGAGATTGTCTTCCTTATACACATCTAGACTTTTAGCAAAGAACCATGTCTTTCTGCTAATTGACCTGTCTGCCTTTTTCCTTTCTTACCACAGTTGGCTATGGATGATTCCACCAGCCCCAACTTCTGGCAACATTTTTCACACCTTGGACAAGCTGTCTTAGAGTCTAAATAAGAATGCTATTATACCCCAAAATATTGCAAAAGTTGAGATATATTCTTTGAAAAATAACTACATGTATTGGGCTGTTTGTAGATAATAGCTTGCATGTTCTATGATAGAAAAATAAGCCCCCAAAATAAATATTGATAAATATCCAAATATATTCATGTTCAAATAACTCTTGATAACCCCGAGCCTTAGGGATGAGTTTCTACCCATGTTTCCTAATTTCAGTATGTTCTATATAAGGACTACATACATACAAACTATTCATTACAATATATTCATGTTCCCAAGTTTACCCATTACTTTTAGCTCTACATCTAGGACAGCGTTTCTTAATCTCAGCACGACTGGCATTTAGGGCCAGATAAGTCTTTGTTGGAGGTTTGTCCTGTACATTGTGGGGTGCTGATTCCTCACCTCTGCAAACAAGATGCCAATAGCATCTGTCCTTGGAGTCTTGCCTCCAAACGTCCCATGGAATGCAAAATCATCCTAGTTGAGAACCACTGACCTAGAGCTTTTCCGGAGAAAATATTTGATTTTCCTCTCTCTGTACATAAATTGCAACAATTGACAGTGGGCCATGAAGAAACAGGAATTCTGTCCTCTTCTGTCCAATTTTTAGGACTGTGACACTTTGGAAGAGAGCACTCTGATTTAGGACAAGAGGCATTGATTTTACTTGTTGTTTTTTCTCACTATGTCTGTGATTTTGGACAAGTTTCTTAAATTTTGGAGACTGGTTTCCTTATTTATCAGTAGAGGTAGTGAGTGAGTAGAGAGTCCTATGTTCTTTACAATGCAGCAATTCTATACTACTCCTTTACACATTTACTTTAAGGATGAATGGTGGTACGTGTAAATAATTTCAAAGTTTTAAAGTTAAAATCTCTGCAGAAATATAAGTGCTACCTGTTCAGGTCATTCCTCATGTCTGCTAATCCATTACCTTTCTGTACCCCGCTGTAAGTCCAATTTAAAACCCACTCTTTCCAGAAGCCCTTTCCTGATGAAGTTGACCCTAATTCCAAATTGTGTACGTCTTCCTTTGGAATTTTCTTCAGAGCCAGTGTATGAGTCATTCAAGGAAATAAGTCTCATTACTTTATAATCACACCTCGTTTGGGACCCCAAATAGAATTACATAGCCTAATCACTCACTTAATTCACTCAATTTGGCTCCAAAAGACTTTTACTGTTTCCAAAACAAAATCAGTTTTCAAAAGTTGAAGATTTGTCAACTTTGCATGTACTGGAAAGGTCATGCTGCAGACTCTGAAAACAATTGTAAAAGAGAAGTATCATAAGATCTGAGCCACAGTAACTTGTGGGATTAAAAAAGTGAAAAGAATCACTTCGTATGTGGGCAGTGATCATTTGAGTCTATTTTATATTAGTTTAAAAAACTCTATCCCGCAAATATTTCCACGTCACATATGTTTGTATAAGGCTTTTTATGCTTGTGAGTCTATTTTGTTGTAATTATTTTGTTGCTCTTATCCTCTGCTTTCTCGCCCCCTCTGGCTCTTCATGTTCTCTTCGCTTATCCACAACCTTAGTTAAATCTAACTGTTCTTAACTTGTGCTTCCTCCTATGTGTTTTAATATGGCCAAAGTAAAAGACTTATCATCTTGACTAGTCTCATTTTAAATCCCTAGCCATGGGCCCCCAGTAAGCATTTAATTCTGCCTGACAATCTTACTCTCTTTCCCTAGCTCAGGGATCCATCTTTCTACTGATCTAGACTTTCCTTTCTTGCTCTTTTTTTCTATTTAAACCTCTGCCATCTCCTCCTCCAAGCTCACTCTACCTCTCTTTGCTACTCAAGAGCTCTAGGAACTTTTCCTTCCATTAGCATCATTCTCTCCCTCTTTACTGGATTATTCTGTTAACACAGAAATAGATCTTAAAAACACCAGTCCCTCAACCCTTCCCCTTTCAATTTCTTTCTTATTTCCCTGTCCAAGCCCTTCAGAAAATTTTCTGGAGATAGGACTTTATGCTCTGCCCATTCTCTCTGACACACATGTGCCTTCACCGCACCACCCAAAGGGCTGTGGTCAAAGACACAAATTGGCCTCCACTAGGATGCATGCCATGGTAAACCTTCTGTCTTTGTGCCACTCAGCTAACTGACAGCATTATTTCCTCCTCTTCGACATGCTCTCTTCACCTGGCTTCTGGAGACCCTACTCTTTGGATTTTCCACCTCTTTAATGTATTGCTTCCTCTCCATCTCTTATTTGTTCCTTCTTGTCTCCTTGTCCTTTTACTGTCATAGTGCCCAGGGCTTGTGCTTGGTCATCTCCTCTTCTATAGCTAGACTTACCCCCTCAATAATTTTGTCCGTCTTTTGGCTTGCGATAGATTCCATATCCTGCTGATTCCCAGATGTATAACCATAGCCCAGACCTCAGTTCTGAATTCTAGACTTGGACACCATGTTCTCCCTAGACTATCTCCACTCTTAGGGACATCACAAACCCAGTAAATCCAAAACTGAACTCCTGATCTGCACTATTAAACCTCCTCCTCATGGTTTCCTTATCTATGTTGATGGCAACATCATCATTTCAATTGTTCTGGCCAATATCCTTGATTCCTTTTTCTCACACTCTTCATTAAAGCCCCAGGGACTCTTGTTAAATGTCTCTACAATGTATGTCCAGAATCCGAACCCCTTCTCATCACTCCTGCTTCCACCCTGGCCTAAACAACAGCACATTTCTTCTGGATTATTCCAACAACCTCGTAACTGGGAGCCATAATTTTACTCTCATTCTCTTACCGTTGGTCATGAAGACAGCATTCACAGTGATTAGGCATCTCTTTTTATAATGTCCTTGCTCTGCTCAAATCAAGTTTTTGTTTTGTTTTATTTCTCAGTAAGTGCATGAGTCCTTGCAATAGCTTCCAAGGTCCTGTGTGATCTGACCTCATCTGTTTCACACCCGCTTTATTTTCTATGACCACCATTTACTCTTTGCAGTTCAGAACACTGGCCTTTTCACTAGTCATCAAACTTCCCAGGCATGTAACTGCTCTTGGACATAGTCTCATCTGTTCACTGAGCTGGGAATCACACAGCTGACTCCCTCAGCTCCTTCAGTTGTTCCTGAATGCCACCTGCTTACTGAGGGCTTCCCTCACCCCTGTATCTGACTCTGCACCTCAGGCCCTCCACTCCACAATACCCCCTCTTGTCTGTTCTCCCAAGGCTCACATCCTCTTTCAGCCCATTTTATTAAGCACTTATAACATTTAACATATCATAAAACCTAAATGGTATTATAATTCCATTATTTAGTTCTTATTGTCTGTTTCCCTCAGGACAATATGAAGGAAGAAAATTTTTAATTTTTTTTCTCTTTTACTCCCTGATCTATTTCAAGGGCCTAGACTTTTTCCCAACCCATAATAATGAGAGTTTGGTGAATATTTTTTTAAATAAACAACAATTAAATGTCAATAAAAAATTGCCTCTTAGATATCAGTAATGTTATATCTCTCAGTGAATTCAAATTTGCTTGAGCTCAGGAATTGTACTCCCTTGCTCATAACCCTTACGGAATGATGAGAACATATTTATACATATAGAAGGGGCTCAATAAATGCTTCCCAGATGATGAACATTTACAAATATAATCTTTTCAAAGCTCATCTCAGTGTGGAGTTAGTCTATAAATACACCATTTTCGGAACATGGAATACAAATGAAATAGACATACACATGGTGCAATGATCTTGGATAATGTAATGTTTCTCTGTTTCTTTTATTGACTAACAATTATAACAATGGAAATGTCACTGTGACAATATGTACGATGGGTAGACAGAATGGTGCAAAAACACGTGAAATTATAAACATCTTCCAGAAAATTATTTGACAACTTTCTCTGTGTAGACAGTGACAACCAAATTACATTCACAAGCTAGTAGTGAAAATTAGGGAATTGATGAAACAAAACCTGAGTTACCTTAGAAAACTGTAGAAAAATGGGTCATGCTTGTGTCAAACTTGCATAATCCTAGCAATGAAAGAGGCAGCTGGGGCATGGAGACTGCATAGGAACCTTGACCATTGATCACGCCCAAGTCAGGTGGCTGGGGGAGGCATTGCTAGCTGTGAGCTACTTGAGCTAATTGAGCAGGTCAGATACACAGTTTCTTAACCCCAGTGAGGATGAGTAGAAACAGATACTGGCACAGTCCACTTGTGAAGGGTTTTGCTTTTTACTGAAAAAAATTATTTTACAAATTACTCAGGTAGTATGTGAATGCTCTTCCTTTATCCTTGGTCCAATTCTTCTCCCACATCCAGAGGTATCCACTTTTTATCATTGAGAAGACCCCTTCCAAATCCATTTTCCATACAGTTACACATATGTGTGTGTTCATAAGTGTACATGCACAAATACACATAAACTAGTCTTATGTTTAGGTAAGTACCGCATGTGGTATATATTAATTCGTGATTTATGATTTTCTCTAATGCTATGTCTTGGAGTTGTGTATTTGTCATTACCTGTAAATCTATCTCTTTTCTTACTGAGGTGTAATTGACATATGATATTATATTAGTTTCAGCTGTACAACATAATGATTCAACATTTGTGTAGATTGCAGAATGATCACCACAGTAATTCTACTTAACATCCGTCACCATACACAGAGAATTTTTTTTCCTTTTGATGAGAAATTTTAGGCTCTACTCTCTAAGCAACTTCCAAATATGCAATAAGGTGTCATTAACTGTAGTTGCCATGCTGCACATTACATCGCATGGCTTGTTTATTTTATAACTGGAGGTTTGTATACCTTTTGACCCCCTTCACCCATTTTGCCCACCTCCCCACCCCCTGCCTCTGGCAACTACCAATCTCTCCTCTGTATCTATGAAATTTTTTGTGTTTAGATTACACCTGTAGGTGAGAGCATACAGTATTTGTTTTCTCTATCTGATTTATTTCACTTACCATAATGTCCTCGAGGTCCATTCATGTTCTTGCAAATAGCTCATTCTTTTTTTTTTTTTAAGATTTTACTTATTTGAGAGAGAGAGAGCACAGCGTGTGTGTGTGGGGGGGAGGGGCAGAGGGAAAGGGAGAAGCAGATTCCCCACTGAGGAGGGAGCCCAATGCAGGGCACTATCCCCGGAACTGCAGGATCATGACCTGAGCCCAAGGTGTCTGCTTAACGGACTGAGCCACCCAGGTGCCCTGCAAATATCTCATTCTTCATAATGGTTACATAATATTCTCTAGAAGTAATGCATCACAATTTATTTGATTCTTCCTATGTTGATATACACTTGTATTGCTTCCAGCTTTTTACATTAAGATATAATGGGAAAGTAAACACTTGCGCATGTCTGCCAGTGCTTCTGAAAGGAGGACTCTTCAGAAGCAAGACTGTTGGGTCAAAGAGAATGTGGCCTTTACATCTGATGGATGGTGCTAAATGTCTCCACAAAAGTTTCAGCAATTCATGTTCCCATCAATATTATTTGAATTTCATTTCCCTATTTCCTCACCAATGCTAGATATGACCTATTTTTAAAATTTAAAAAATGTTCCCAACCTGATAGGTAGAAAGGGACTACTCCTGGTTACTTTATATTTCAATTCTTTAATCTTAGATGAGTTTATGGGTTTTCTATTTTGTATGCCTATTAGTAGATACACACTTGACTTCAAGATGTGGTTGGGGAAGAAAAGAGAGAACTTATGAGTAGAGACACTACATCAGCACTGATTAGCTTTGTTTCCTATTAGAATTGCTTACCTTTCGGGTTTGTTTAGCTGTGTGTTAGAACTGAGATCTGGCCATACCCTAAATGTGTTAATTTATTTTATTTTTTATTTTTTTAAAGATTTTATTTATTTATTTGACAGAGAGAGAGACAGCAAGAGAGGGAACACAAGCAAGGGGGAGTGGGAGAGGGAGAAGCAGACTTCCTGCCGAACAGGGAGCCCGATGTGGGGCTTGATCCCAGGACCCCGGAACCATGACCTGAGCCGAAGGCAGATGCTTAACCGACTGAGACACCCAGGTGCCCCCTAAATGTGTTAATTTAAATGTTCTGGGGTGAAACCACAGAAATATATTTTTTTTCTTATTTCTCAAATAAGCTGGTTTTGAGAACTGTCTTTTGGGAAGTCAATTTATTCTTCTGTTTTCTGCTCAATCACTCTGGTGATGATCAATTTGTCGGGACATGGGATTGTGTGGATCTATCCATAGGTTGGTGACTTGTGGCCATTTTTGAGGTGTAGCTCAGGTTCCCTTCCTTGGCCAGATTACCTAGTCTATGTCACAAATACCTTACATTTACTTTTTAAGCAGAAGAGGAGATGGAGTAATTTTATTTTGGAACTTACTATCTCTCTCTCTCAACTCTTATAACTAAGCATATACATTAATATATTCGTATGAAGTGTAAAATCAAGTACTGCAGGCCAGGTTCCACTGCAGGACCATGGATACTTAAAGCAGAAGATATGACCAAAGTCAGAAATTCCCTTGGCATTAGCCACTGGGTGGTATTGCCCTTCTCTTGAGCATAACTGTTCAGTACACTTATTGATCTTTGTGGGTGTCCTGAGTATCTGCTACTGGGTAACAAATTATCCCAAAACTCATATCCCATAATGCAATAGCATTAATTCAGTTTGCTTGCTAATGTGCATCTTTGTCAGGGTAAGGTGGAGAGAGCTCACCTGAATTCTACACAGTGTCAGCTAGGGCAGGGGGCTCTGTGGGAAGGGGATGGGCACCCAGGATGGCTCCTTCACGTGGCTCACAGAGGGGGTGCCGCGGTCAGGTCCTCTCCATGTGGGGCTTACCCCAGGGTTCCCTTCACATGTAGTGGTTGTTCTGTTCCAGAGCAGCCAATGTCTGAAGACCTGGGCAGAGAAGTCAGCACAGCATCACTTCTTCTTCTTCTTTTTTTTTTTTTTTTTAAGATTTTTATTTATTTATTTGACAGAGAGAGAGAGAGAAAGTGAGAGAAGGAACACAAGCAGGGGGAGTGGGAGAGGGAGATGCAGGTTTCCCGCCGAGCAGGGAGCCCAACGCGGGGCTCCATCCCAGGACCCTGGGACCATGACCTGAGCAGAAGGCAGACGCTTAATGACTGAGCCACCCAGGCGCCCCATCACTTCTGCTGTATTCCATCGCTCAAGCCAACCCAGAACCCAGGTTCAAAAGTAGGAAACATTCACCCACTTTTCTTTTTTTTTTAAGATTTTTAAAAATTTATTTTTGTATGCACGCACGCGCTAGAGAGAGAAAGAGAAAGAGAGAGTGCACGAGCAAGAGGGAGGGGCAGAGGGAGAGGGAGAAGCAGACTCCCCACTGAGCAGGGAGCTCAATGAGGGGCTTGATCCCAGGACCCCAGGATCATGACCTGAGCTGAAGGCAGATGCTTAACTGACTGAGCCACCCAGGCATCCTATTTACCCATTTCTAGATCCAAAGGCATTCCAATCAATTTGGGGCCCTGTTTTTAAAACGCCACATGAAACAAAATCCTTGTTTACAAAATCTGCCATGCATTCACACGAAATAAACTTTGGTGTGTTTTACCAAATTTTTCATCCCAAACATGATTTTTGGTATGTAAAAATAAGGCCAGATTCAGAATAAGGTACTGCCATGAATACAGCAGGCATAGAGATATTGATATGGAAATGTATCTACGCCACAGAAAACCATCTTTACTCCCACTGAGTGCTCATAGCACATCTGAGGAGGTGAAAATAAAATTCACTCTATGCATTTTTAAAAAACATACCTTCACTACATGCACTTTGTTATGATTTATTTCACGAGCCTGTTAATAATTTCAGAGCTGACGAAGTAAAATATTCCTGGTCAGTTGGTGACATCCTCTTAAAATAATGAGCAGAAGATTTTATTAGTTTACTTGTACCTTGAATCTCTATTATTTATTCAGTGTGCATTAGGGAGATTTCACCAAGGGATTTTGTTGGCAAATTTATCAAACAAATGTGGACATTAAAGGGTATTGGTCTGAAAGTGCTCCATTCTATAAACCACGTATAATGACACGCTTTTGGTCAAATTACGAAGCCTCCGTTGGTTCTAAATTTTTTGACTTTTTTTATTAGTTGAGCCTATGTAATAAATATCATAAAGTGCAAATATATTTGTGAGCTAATATTAACTCACTCCATTTTTCCCCAAGAAATTCATCTCAGGAGCTGCTAGATGCTTTTTGAATTCTTTTAATATAACAAAGCAAATGTCATCTTTTTTTTTGGTAGCATGGCTCACTTCAAAAATATGTTGAACACCTATGAAATGCAATGCTCAGAGGGCCAGACTGGAGATTATAAATGGCATTTTCAACTACTTTCTGATTCCATTAGCACATTTTGCCTGGATTGTGAATTCAGGTAACTGGTTTATATTACAGTATCTACACAATGGGTAGACCTTTTGTATAAGATAATGATGCCATAAATTCTTCTACAATATAAGAAAATCTATTAAGAAGTCAACCCCCCACGTAAGAAATTTATCACTTTGTTAATTGGACATCTTGACTTTCAGTAGAGCTAATTCTTCCTTTGATTTTTAGAAATGTCTTCGACTTCAGAAATTTTTATTTTTCTAAAATTTTGACCATACTGCTTATTCTTCTTAATCTTTCTCATAGAAGAATGCATGTCATCTTCATAAACAGGTGATTATCGAAAGTCAACTGATGAAACAATACACCAGCACTTTATTGTCTCAGATGGTATTTGGGAATAGAAGCATAGTCTATTGCTTTTTCTTATAATGATTGTATTTGCTAAAATTCAGTATCCTGTTGGTATAAAGTCAGCAATAGCTGGACGTACAAAATAGCTCTGTTGCACTCGGTGGTAGAGTGTAGTTAAGTAGCCCATGGTGGTGGAAGGACAAAGGTTCTAGAGTCAGACTGGTTTCTATTCTAATCCATAGTCCATTATTTACTAACTTACTGTACTATCAAACAAGTGATGACATCCCACTGATGCTTTTCTGTAAAATGAAGCTAACAATATGTTATAGTGAGGACTAAGTGAGAGCATCCTTGCAGAAGTAGCTCACAGAACACCTGGTCCTGGATAAATACATGTTTGCTCTCTTTCTTCTTATTTTCCTAACGTAGCACATTTTTGTCTGGTCAGGGTTTTCCACGTAAGTAGAACTGAAAGCGTGCCTGTGTATTCATTATAAGGAATTGGCTTACAAAATTTGGAGACTGAGAAGTCCCATGATCAGCTATCTCCAAGGTGGAGAGCTAGCAAAGCCTGTGGTATAATTCAGTCTGTCTGAGGGCAATACATCCCAGCCCCAGGGCAGGAAAAGATGAGATGAGATGTCTAATTCAAACAGGGAGTCCAAGAAAAGGGTCAGATTCCTACTTCCTCTGCCTTTTGTTCTATGCAAGCTCTTGAAAGATTGGATGGGGCAGGCAATCTACTCAGTCTACAGATGCAAATGCGAATCTTATCCAGAAACAGCCTCAGGAACATATGGAGAAATAATGTTTAATATGGGCACCCGGGGCCAGTCAAGTTGGCATAAAATTAACTATCATAGTTCTCTTTTTCTATTGTCTTTGAAGTCCCAAGCAACTTTATTCATTAAATGTTTTTTAAGCATCAGCTTCTTTTTACCTTGTTGTGGAACTACCTCCAAATCCGTATCAGTAGACATTCAAAAATAAGGCGACAGCTTTACAATTTGTTAAGTTTTTTTTTTTTTTAAAGATTTTATTTATTTATCTGACAGACAGCGAGAGAAGGAACACAAGCAGGGGGGTGGGAGAGGGAGAAGCATGCTTCTGGCCGAGCAGGGAGCCTGATGCGGGGCTCGATCCCAGGACCCTGGGATCATGACCTGAGCCGAAGGCAGACGCTTAACGACTGAGCCAAGTTTAATTGTAACTAGAGCATAAAAAAAATCACACAGGAGGAATGGTTATTTACCTAGATAAAACAACAAAATATCGCCTCCCATTTGCCAGGCTGCCTCTTTATTTTGTTGATGGCTTTCTTTCTTTCTTTCTCTGTGCAGAAGCTTTTTAGTTTGTTGTAATTCCCATGTTTGTGCATTTTTAAAAACACATCTGCTTCAGTAAGAACGTAAGTACAATTTGAGTTGTGTAGGATTTCTGTTTTACAGATATGAAAACCAATAATTTCCAAAGTCCAAGTGGTGTGACTTCTGAATCTCGTGTTTCTGGTGGTTAATTCATTTTCCTTCCCAAGAACTTAGAAATGAGGAGGGACCACTCCAAGAACCAGGACAATTTACTCCTTTCCTGTAATAATTTTAATTATAATAAATTGAATTTTTTAAATAACTTTTTTATGGGTACAAAATATCCATACATTTTGTCATTTCTCTCACCTCTCCTCCCTTTTCCTCAGTAAATTGGAAGGCGACATTGCAGAGACACTTGACATTTCAAAGCTGAGTTTTGGCTGCTGGGAGAAATGCGGGGGTCTTTGCCTTGTTGTCCCCATAGTCGATGAATTACCCCTGCATGTTTCCTAGCATGGTAACAGCCTACACTAGGTTAGCATTTCATGGCGGATATCTCTACAAGAAAAGGAAGATAGTAGCCTGTCAGAAGCACAGGAAAAAAAACTGAGAAAATACCGAGTCACCTGAACTACACCTTAACAGAGACAAAGCAAAAAGCCTAAAAACCAAACAAAGTTTCTGACAGAAAATGTGGTTGTCTGCACCAAATATTTACTCCAAAGGTGAAAGAGCTACATCTTACCAGTCAGGGTAAATGGTTCCCTCAAGACCTCAGTGAAGCAACAGGAACACAGTCTGTGGAACTGACTCCTACCACACCTTCCTCCATGTCTTCCTTCATTCTCGCTGAGCACCAACTTTGATGATCACGGTCTTGCTTTATGTACTTGGGATTCAGTGATAAATAAGGAGTAAAAAGACAGAATGTCTGATGTTAAGGAGCTGCTAGGATAGAGGAAGTTGGGAAATGAAAGTATTGAAAAAAGTGGTGTTTGAGGAAATGAGACTGGAGAGGTTTGCCAGGGACAGACGGTGAAGGGCTTGTTTACCATCCCATGGCATTTAGACTTCTTTGGATGATGTAGGAGTGCTGAATATACTGACACTATCTTTGGCCTTCCATTTTGCTCATGTTCGCTTGATGACGTCTCTTGGGGTTCCATGTTCCGGGACTCTTGGAGATTAAAATACTTACTTTAGAAATGCCTGCCAAGGCCAGGATTGGGGTTTGTTTTGGCTTCCCATGAATCTGTTAGAAATAAGAGTCTTTCCCCTCCTGGCCCACAGGCGGAACCACAAGGGCTAGTTAAAGGTTAGCGGTCCAGTAGGTGCGTGCAAGCCCTTGGAACACGTGTGAACTCTTTGATCTCACTGCCATGCCCTTCTGCATGTCTCCTCTATAAAATCTGTGGAATAAGATCCAGACTTTTCAGAAAACAACGGTGCAGCTGCCATGGATCATCCTCCGCCAGACCCCCACTCCCCTGGGGTCAATAAGTCACCCTGCGTAAAACTCTATGTGGACTGTATGGAGTGGCTTGCTTCATTTTCTGGGCTCAGAGTGCCTGCTCAGTTTGGGGGATACTTTAGTGTCCCTCCCTCCCCTTCTAGCAGATGACGTGGCATCAGCATAGGGCTTTTACTCAAGAAGTGAAATGAAGAAATTTGCACTTTGGAAATATAACTAGCTACGTTGTGGTGCTAATGTGTGTGAGTGGTCAAGAGAGGCAGGTGCTGCATCTGCTGTAGTCAGCTTGGTGGGGGTTCAATTGTGGTCTGAGTCGAGAGGTGGTGGCAGATGGGAAAAAGGACAGATTCAAAAGATGTCATGGAGAGAGCATTTGGAAGAGTTGGTGATTGGTTAAGTGTTGCAGCTGAAAAAGAGAAGGAAGAAAAGTTTAACACCCAGCATATGAACTGAACAACAGGGTAAATAATGATACTTTTTTTTTTAAAAAAAGAAGATGTGGATTGTCTTTCTATCTATTGTCTTTCTATTTATCGATGTGCATATGTACCTATGTTTTAGCCAGTTGGACTCTCCAGTAGAAATGGAATATAAAACTCTGATCTATAGGAAAAGTTGGGTTTGAGAGATTGACCTGAGTTCTAAACACAATGAAGTGGTGAGACCAGATAACTTAACTCCACCTGCCTGATGTATAATATTTCTTTCTTTCTTTCTTTTTCTTTCTTCCTTCCTTCCTTCCTTCCTTCCTTCCTTCCTTCCTTCCTTCCTCCCTCGCTCCCTCCCTCCCTCCCTCTCTCTCTCTCTCTTTCTTTCTTTCTTTCTTTCTTTCTTTCTTTCTTTCTTTCTTTCTTTCTTTCTTTCTTTCTTTCTTTCTTTCTTTCTTTCTTTCTCTTTCTTTCTTTCTTTCTTTCTTTCTTTCTTTCTTTCTTTCTTTCTTCCTTTCTTTCTTTCTGGTTTAAGAAGATTATATTTTATTTTTTTAATTCTTTTTTATTATATTATGTTAGTCACCATACAGTACATCATTAGTTTTCTTTTTTTTCTTTGACCTTGGTCACAGCAACTTCTTTTTTATTATTATTTTATTTTATTATGTTGTGTTAATTACCATACATTACATCATTAGTTTTTGATGTAGTGTTCCATGATTCATTGTTTGCGTATAACACCCAGTGCTCCATGCAATACCTGCCCTCCTTAATACCAATCACTGGGCTAACACCCCCCCTAAAAAATACCCTCGGTTTGTTTCCCAGAGTCTATAGTCTCTCATGGTTCGTCTCCCCCTTGGATTCCCCCCTTCATTTTTTCCCTTCCTTCTCCTAATGTCCTCCATGCTATTCCTTATGTTCCACAAATAAGTGAAACCATATGATAATTGTCTTTCTCTGCTTGACTTATTTCACTTAGCATAATCTCCTCCAGTTCCGTACATTTTGATGCAAAAGTTGGGTATTCATCCTTTCTGATGTCTGAGTAATATTCCATTGTATATATGGACCACATCTTCTTTATCCATTCATCTGTTGAAGGGCATCTCAGCTCTTTCCACAGTTTGGCTATTGTGGACATTGCTGCTATGAACATTAGGGTGCATGTGGCCCTTCTTTTCAATACATCTGTATCTTTGGGGCAAATGCCCAGTAGTGCAATTCCTGGGTCATAGGGTAGCTCTATTTTTAACTTTTTGAGGAACCCCTACACCATTTTCCGAAGTGGCTATACCAACTTGCATTCCCACCAACAGTGTAAGAGGGTTCCCCTTTCTCTACAACCTCTCCAACATTTGTTGTTTCTTGCCTTGTCAATTTTTGCTATTCTAACTGGTGTAAGGTGGTATCTCAGTGTGGTTTTGATTTAAATTTCCCTGATGGCTAATGATGTTGAACATTTTTTCATGTGTCTGTTAGTCATTTGTATGTCTTCTTTGGAGAAGTGTCTGTTCATGTCTTCTGCCCATTTTTTGACTTGATTGTTTTTTGGGTGTTGAGTTTGAGATCTTGGATACCAGCCCTCTATCTGTAGTGTCATTTGCAAATATCTTCTCCCATTCCACGGGTTGCCTCTTTGTTTTGTTGACTGTTTCCTTTGCTGTGCAGAAGCTTTTTATCTTGATGAAATCCCAAAAGTTCATTTTCGCTTTTGTTTCCCTTGCCCTTGGAGACGTGTCTTGAAAGAAGTTGCTGTGGCCAATGTTGAAAGGTTACTGCCTATGTTCTCCTCTAGGATTTTGATGGATTCCTGTCTCACATTGAGGTCTTTCATCCATTCAGTTTATCTTTGTGTATGGTGTAAGAGAATGGTCAAGTTTCATTCTTCTGTATATAGCTGTCCAATTTTCCCAGCACCATTTATTGAAGACTTTTTTTCCACTGGATATTTTCTCCTGCTTTGTCGAAGATTAGTTGACCATAGAGTTGAGGGTCCACATCTGGGCTCTCCATTCTGTTCCATCGATCTATGTGTCTGTTTTTGTGCAAGTACCATGCTGTCTTGGTGATCACAGCTTTGTAATATAGCTTGAAATCAGGCAACATGATGCCCCAGCTTTGTTCTTCTTTTTCAACATTTCCTTCGTGATTCGGGATCTTTTCTGGTTCCATACAAATTTTAGGATTGTTTGTTCCAGCACTTTAAAAATGCCATTGGTATTTTGATCAGGATGGCATTGAAAGTATAGATTGCTCTGGGCAGCATAGACATTTTAACAATGTTTATTCTTCCGATCTATGAGCATGGAATATTTTTCCATCTTTTTGTGTCTTCTTCAATTTCTTTCATAAGTGTTCTGTAGTTTCTAGAGTATGGATTGTTTACCTCTGTGGTTAGGTTTATTCCTAGGTATCTTATGGTTTTTGGTGTTATGGTAAATGGAATCAATTCCCTAATTTCTCTTTCTACAGTTACATTGTTAGTGTATAGGAAAGCAATTGATTTTGTATCCTGCCACATTACTGAATTGCTGTATGAGTTCCAGTAATTTGGGGTTGGAGTTTTTTGGGTTTTCCACATAAAATATCATGTCATCTGTGAAGAGAGAGAGTTTGACTTCTTCTTTGCCAATTTAAATACCTCTTATTTCTTTTTGTTGTTGATTGCTGTTGCTAGGACTTCTAGTACTATGTTGAACAATAGTGGCGAGAGTGGGCATCCTTGTCATGTTCCTGATCTTAAGGGGAAGGCTCTCAGTTTTTCCCCATTGAGAATGATATTTGCTGTTGGCTTTTCATAGATGGTTTTTATGAAATTGAGGAATGTTCCCTCTATCCCTACACTCTGAAGAGTTTTAATCAGGAAAAGATGCTGTGTGATAGAACACATTAATAAGAGAAGAGACAAGAACCATATGGTCCTCTCAATTGGTGGAGAAAAAGCATTTGACAAAATACAGCATTACTTCTTTCTTTCTTTCTTTCTTTCTTTCTTTCTTTCTTTCTTTCAAGAACACAGGAGTGAATGGGGGAGAAGCAGAGGGAGAGAGAGAAAGAGAATCTTAAGCAGGCTCCACACTCAGTGTGGAGGCCTACTCAGGGCTCAATCTCAGGATCCCAAGATCATGACCTGAGCTGAAATCAGGAGTCAGACACTTAACCAACAGAGCCACCCAGGCACCCCCGCCTGGTGTATAATAAGGGAGAGGAGGGAGCAGGAGAGGTTTTGAAGTTTAGGGACCTTTCTAACTAATTCTTTTTGTTTTAATGTTTCTCCAAAAGAGATGGGATTTCTGAAAGTACTTAAGTAGAATGAGGTGGGAATGGAAGCCTGAATTCAGCCTGAAGTTAATTTAACTGACAATTGTATGTGCAGTTGCACTAATGATCAAAATCAAACAAAATAAAAGCAAGATATCTAAATTTAAAGAAAGACAAAAGTGTTGCCTACTGGATAGTGTGTCACAGAAAAAGGATTCCCAAATTGCAAAGTGCTGTTTTCATCTGCTGCCTGCTGTCATTCTACCTTACCCCTTATGCTTTGGAGATTTCCAGAAGGCATCCTCACTGACTTTTACATTGCTAATTGCAGAAAACACTGCATTTCCTTCTTCTTTTTAAGACATTATATCCTTCCCCTTCTTCAAATTAAAGATAAAATCTTGGTTCAAGTCAACATTTCTGGCAGAGTTTTACATGCTCCAGGGGCATTAAAATGCAGTTGAGAAAAAGAAAAGAGGTACGTGTAAAATGCCTTGTCTATATTAGAATTAGAAGTGCAAACAATATGTTGTTGTTGACTTCGGGGAAGTATGTTGATGCACTTGAATGATTTTTTCCCCCTGAATATTTATTGATTGATGTACATTCCAGCCAACTTAAGAGGCAAGGTTAGGAAATTAGGGTCATTTACTGATTTGTGAGAATAAGTAGCCAGCAGCTAGCATCCAATGACAATGATGATTTTCAGAGGTTTAACCAGGCACTTGGGCATGCCGGTTCTCCCCTACAGAGCCCCTAGGATTCTATTTCTGTTCTCTCTTGAGCCTAGGATGACAATCATGAAAAATTGTATCATACTGTGAGGTGGTTTGTGATGAAAACAAATTTACACTAGGGACTGTAACACAACCTCCAAACTCATGCTCTGATAAAACACTTAGAAATGTTCAGTTGTCTCCTCTGTCCTCCTCCATTCTTTCTCTTTTGTCTTTGTTGAAAACAAAAATGAAACTACAAGCAGAGAACTCAAGTGTGTGTCGGTAACAATCATCTTTTTTTTAGATGGAGATTAGGCTTTTGATGGTTTTTATCTGTCTGTATCTATCTCTATTTTGATTTAGCTATCATCTATCTAGCTCATCGAATTTTTTAAAATTCAATTTTAAAGTGGAAAAAAGTGGAAAATGAATGGACAGGGACTGGAAAATGATGGATAGGGCAAGTTGTGGAGTTAAGGAGGCTGCAGATTTCTTTTAAAAATAGATGACGGCTTTCTCTTTGGAAGGGACAATTGTACCTGAATCCAGGGTTCTCCATAGATATAGCCCCCTAATAAGTATGTTGGTGGAGTCCCTTTATCGGAAGGGCTAATTCATTTCATCACTCAAAGGCACAGTCATTTTGGAATTAAATGGGTCACCTCCCTGTTTGTGGATTAAATCTGGTATTGGTCAAAGTGAACAAAATTGGTCTTCCTAAAGGAGAAATGCAATGACCTGCCAATTTTCATGATTTAATTTCTTGCTTTCAATCATTTCAGCTGTGTAGTATTCTTGTCTTTCTCCTCTCTGGAGTCTACTCAAGACCTTGGCAGATTACTTCTGTGACATATCTTTATACCTCTGGAAGAACACTCATAGAGTTCTGGAAACATCGGAAAACTGGAGATGTAGTTCAGGCTAGTCTGTAGATGAATATGGGTCCCAGGCCATTTGTCAAGTTGAAGATTTCCCAGTTAGGCAGCTCTAAGGAGTCTTCAACAAGGCAACTGGATTACTTTGTGTGCCTTTAGAAGATGCAGGATTTATTAGTTGTTGCTTCCTGACTCCTGATCACTCATTCATTAATTCACTTACTCTTCCAGCAAGCCTTTACTCTGAGTTTATTGTGCTGCATGAGCACTGTGGGGTTTACAAAGAAATACAATACTTGGACTTCACTTCCCAGAAATTTCCAATCTTATTCTCTCTATCGTGTATTCTTATACAAGACACAGGCCTGTTCTAAGAGGTTGGGTGACTTCAAGTCACATACCTAAACTAGGGTCTTTCTGTATCAGATTAAGTTTCAAGTGAGTCTGAATAATCAAATACAGATAAAAATTATAAATAATGGAAAAATATAATGGGTGAGGTGAGATTATTACATAAAACAGATGTTTATGAAGGCAAAGCACATGTTATGGGCTGAATTATATACCTCACAAAATTCATGTGTTGAAGTCTGAATACCCGGTACCTCAGTATGTGATCATATTTGGAGACAAGCTCTTTTACAAAAATAATTAAGTTAAAATGAGGTCATTAGGGTGGAACCCAGTCTAATGTAACTGGTGTCCTTATCAAAAGAGGGAGGAGACAGCCATCTACAAGCCAAGGAGAGAAGCCTCAGGAGAAACCAACCTTGCCAACTCCTTGATCTTGGACTTCCAACCTCCAGAACTGTGAGAAAATAAATGCTGTAGTTTAAGCCTCCCAGGCAGTGGTACCTTGTTACAGAAGCGCTAGCAAACTCATACGGCATGGGACTTGGAAAGTCAGTCAAAAGAGAGTATTGAGCAAATATTGTATGTATACGTCATTATAGCAAGTGTTGTGTGGTAAACATTAATTTACCCAGGCCTGAAGCTGCATGAAATTCACTTCTCAGACAAGTACAATTATGCATTAGGTACCTGGAGAACACACACACACACACACACACACACACACACAGAGGCGTGCTCGCATGATCCTACAGTCAAATGAGAAATGGCTGTTAAGATTGGTAGTTGGGAATAAAGAATAAAATGTAGGAAAAAGTCATAATAATCATGAAGCTAATAATGATGACGGCAGCTGCTTCCATTTCTCTGTGCCAGGTAGAGTACTATGCATCGTAACACCTCTCCTTATTAGAGACTTTTGTGTCTGTTTTGGTTGAGGATCTGAGGCTCAGAGGAGTTAAATCTTTTATTCACCCAAGATCTCACAGCTGGTATATTGACATAAATTTATCCGAGTCCCAACCTGAAGTTCTCATGGCTAAAGGGAGTGAATTGGCACTTGCCATTCCTTCGAGGGGCAGCAGGTGCTTTCAAAGATCCCCCAGCCCTGAGAAAGGTTAGGTCTCCTCCCCATGGCTCATTAATGCTGCTGGGTAAACACTGGGTTTTAATGGGTTAGCCCAGTGATGCGTATTAAGGAGGGCACGTATTGCATGGAGCACTGGGTGTTATAAGCAAACAGTGAATCATGGAACACTACAACAGAAACTAATGATGTACTACTGTATGGTGACTAACATAACATAAAAAAAAAAAAAAGACAACTAAGAGCTCTGAAATCCATACTGGCTCATCGAGGCTGGAGCTGTGGAGCTGTCCTGGGAGAGTTTTCCTACGCTGGCCTCTCCTAAGTATTTCAGATCTTTAGGAAGTTACCCTATCTTCCGTCTTCCCCAAACTACCCAGTCCCTTGGAGATTGCTCACAATAGACCTCTCCTTTACCTAGTGCTCTAAAACATTATGTAGGAATTGTTGCTAAGGTCTTTACAAGGTCACAGCCAGATATGTGAAATAGGAGGACCACATATAAATTTGCATAAAAATATGCCTTGAATTTGCATTTAAATGCATTTTAATTTGCATAAAAGTCTATTATTATGCCTTTAGAATATAAATTTTATAATTTTTCTTTTTTTAAACTGTCATTTTTTTTTTTTACCCCTTTCCCTCCTTTCCAGTCCTTACCAAGATTTTTGCGTTCCAAGAGTGCCTGCTTTCATGACCCAGCCACGATGTCATGGAGAAGCTGGTGCTTTTACATAAAGAGCTCACAAGGAGGAATGTTGGCACCAGAAAATCCACTTATGAACTCTTCTTCCCTTTTCCTGTCTAGTGTCTGTCCTCCTCCCTGAATGTTAAAACCACCACTGTCAAAGAAAAATTGCATCAGATGTTGAACAGGGAAGGAAGACTTTGGTCAAGACCATTGCAACAGGAGAGAGACTGAACTCAGTTCTGTTGACACAAAAGATGGGGGAGGTGAGCACGGGGGAGCTAGTTTAAAAGCACTGGAGGACATGAGCAGGGAAGTTGGATGGATGTGATTAGGCATCTGAGTTTGCTAATTGGTGCTCCTACTTTCCTAAAGACACTGGGAGATACAGGCACCATCTCTCCTGATGACATTTCAAAGGGATGACTCCCAGGTCCTCAAGAAAGACGGTCCTGGGTTGTAAAACGGGCAAGAGGCTGAGAGAAGATTTGCATCTCAAAGGGCAGAGAAAGAATTTACAATTTTGAGTTTTCTACAGTAAATGCTCCATGAAAAGGAGATGAGGGCCCCAAAGTAAAAAAGACACCTGTCTAAAGTTTAGTCCATCTAAGAGAAATGTAGAGTCCCTCTGTGTCCATGGAAACAGGGATAAAGTCAGTCAATAATTATATATGCAGCCGTGAAGTCCCTTCCTCATCTCTGGACTTACTGCCTCCTCTCATTAGCACCTCTGATATGTGTTACTTCTTAGTTTATTTTTATTAGTGTGGAGGGAGAAAAAAGTCACAGCATGAGGCTTACATCTGGAGGCTCAAAGCAAGTACATCTCAAAACTGTGGTAAACAGGTTACTTAACAAGAGTCCCTCACCTACCAATCAAGAGCAATCAAGGAACTTTCTCATTTTAGACATTTGGGAAGGATATTGGTCCTTTTCTCTTTCCGAGGCCCCCCCCCCACAGAAAATCTCTGGTGACCTCTCATGATGATGTCAACCAGCATTGAGCCACTATTCTGCAGAAATTAATAGTTTCGATGCTAACATATAATGCCTTTTGTGAGGTTTCACTCATATTGTACAGAAGAGCAAATTGAGGTGACCAAGTGAGATGACTTTCCTGGAGTCACCCAGCTGGTGATACTTAGGGAACATGAAATATTTTCCGGTATAGCTCTGCCACTTACTATCTCTATGACCTTGGCCAAGTAACTCAGCTTCTCGTAGCTGATTTCCTTCATCGATAAAATGGGGGTAATAATAACACAAAACCATAAGGGGTTTGGGGGAATTTGGTGAGAAATGAATCTATGTATAGCCTGCAGAAGATCCCTGGGCATATAGGAAATAATTGACAAACTTTAGGAATTATGATTTGCTGGCTAAATCTGTGTTCTGCCTGATTCTAAAACTCATGCTTTTTCTAGTAAGTCGTGATGTCATCTATGTTATCACCTACCTCATCAGTTATCTGAAGTATTTGAACTAAATTTTTCTGTTAAACATAAAATTCTATGGGTATAAAGGAATGCATGAGGGCCATGGATGCCATCAATTTTTTTCCCTGATTCTATTTTTCAGACAGATTTTCTTTCTCTTAATATCAAATTCTTGTAGAATCTAGAGTCTTTCATTCCAGTTGTCCAGGTATTAAACCAATCTTTGTGGCTACCTAATATCTGGCTTGATTGCTCTTTGTTCTTTGATATTCATAAAAACAAGAAAAAATAAACCTTTGTTCATTTTATTTCTGCAGGCAAAATCATGACAACAATATTATATACTCCAGCTTTTACCCTAATCGAATTTATGACTCTCTTCTCCTTTACTCTGTTTGGACTACATCCTTTCCCTCACCCAACTCATTGTTCTCTTTTCTAAATTTCCCTTAAGATTTTCCTTAAATTTAACTCATTGTCTGAATTTATAATCCTAATTCATTCCCACAGAGTATAAGGTCGACAGGATGTTTCTCCATCCTCAGTCATCTGGACTTTGGGGCTATCTATTTCTAGCTGCGGATGTTTCTACTTATCACAACTCGATTGTAATTTCAGGGATAACTTGAATGGTATATCAATTCTATTACTTCTCTCCCCCAATGTGTATCTGCTTTAGATTGTAATCTTTCAGGGGAATAGAGTGACTAATATTTGTTCTGATCTTGAGTACTGGTAGCTTGAAATATCTAAAAGAAAATAGATTTATACCTCAATTGCTGGGATAATTCTGAGATGTTTTGTTTGTTTGTGAATATGTGATCCTACTAATTTCTTTCGGTGAAAATGAAACACAAACTTTAAAGGGCTTATCAGAGGCTAACTGCTGTCACTCAGTGTCAATGTTGATATTTTGGGCATTGTTCCAACAGATCATAATCTGAGAGATAATGACTCTGGTTCTGTTTTTCCCAGCTATTCTTACTAGTGGGAATAGCTGTCATTGTTACACTTGTAAACTCTGTGCTTGGCAGAACTTGTGATGGGGTCTGAACATGCAGTTTTGTTTGTGGGTTTCTTTTCCTGCATGGCCAAGTTATGTTCAGATTTAAAACAAGAGCAATACAGCATGGTCTGGTCGACAATAACAACGCCTAGGAGACACCAGAGGGATTCAGTTGAACTTACAGGCATCACCTTGGATTTTCCCTTTCTCCTGGTGGAGTGAATCATTTGTGAAATATTTATTTGAACAAACTTGTTTTACATGTTAAAAAACAAAACAAAACCCTGAAGGACAAATGTAGGTGACTGGAGTCCACAGTCTGTTGTGAGATATAAGTTAACTAGGTTAGAAACTTGTACGATTTTTGCAGATGCCGGTTCCTCATCAGAAATTCACCTTCTCCCACTGGGGTCCCCCTGTGCCCAGTGCCACACTTGGAGACAACTGCACTTGATTAGAGGTGCGTACCAAAAAGCTGTCCCCATGTGGGGCCTGTTGACAGTACAGGGAACGAACCAGCGACTTTGGCCTCATTAGCACGGTGTTCTACCAGCTGGCTCGAGGAAGAATGAATACTCAGCATGAAATGATTTCTCGGAATGATTAAAAATAAAAGCAAATGGATTTGAATCAAAGTGTCTTTTTTTTTTTAACCTGAATAATACCTTATCCAAAGAACCTGCAAATTTCCTGCATCATAAATCATCAACTGGCACCAGACGTCTCCCCAGATGTCTGATGCACAACTTCAGGGTTATCATATTGTAGACTGTACTTATCCGAACTATGGAGTTTTCTTTGTAATTATTATTATTATAAAAAGTCAGACTGTTACAGTGTTTTAAGCCCTTTTTAGCTGTATTTGAAAAACATTTCAATCTTTCCTTTACCAAGACTACTTTTAAAAATCAGGATCTTGCGGGCGCCTGGGTGGCTCAGATGGTTAAGCGTCTGCCTTCGGCTCAGGTCATGATTTCAGGGTCCTGGGATCGAGTCCCGCATCGGGTTCCCTGCTCAGTGCAGAGCCTGCTTCTCCCTCTCCCTCTGCCACTCCCTCTGCTTGTGCTCTTCTATCTCTCTGTCAAATAAATAAATAAAATCTTAAAAAAAAAAAGAGATGGTACAGTTTAAAAAAAAAATCAGGATCTTGAATGGAACTTGGATAAAGAGAAAAATGTCTAAAACCCAATAAATATGGACATGGTCCAGGATTCCTTCTCTTCTCTTTTTGCTTTGTCTCTTAGACGTCCCACCTCAAAAGAATACTCAAAATCCAGTTTTGGAATCTTTTCTAAATGTCGATCTTTTAGCTACTCCTGGGTGGAATTTTTAATATGCATAAATCCTACATTTTGTCAAATTGCAGAGCATCTCCTATCAACTATATTATTTCTTAAAGTGGCTTTCCCTTTTGACTTTTGTTTCTATTGGTGCAGCTTCCTTTCCTCAACCACTCAAGTTGTAAATCTAGGTCATGATTGCTTGTCAGCTTCTTTCACTCGAGTGTATGCGCCTTAAGTACCAGAATTGTCATCCTTTAGTCCCCATTTCCTTGCACAGTTCTTGCCACACTGTAGTTGTCGAATAAACAGTTTCGGAATAAATGAATATACATATATATATTTTAGCCTTTGCTTGCTCTGGGATTCTTCTTGTGATTAAAGAAATTGAATAGATAATCAAAAAATTTGAATGCAAAATCAAAAGTTATAAAATATATACAAGGGAAAGTCTCTTGTTGTCATCCTCCATCTACACAGCTGTCCCACCCACCCCGCCACGCACCCGCCCCCCCCAGACACACGGGGAACCACCGCCACTAGTTTCTTATGCTTCCTTTCAGAGTTCTATTTTGCATATGCAAACATACACATGTGTACATTCTTATTCTTCTTGTGTACATACATAGGTGTGAGCTGCACACCACAGGCTCTAGTACTGCTCCCTGTCTTGTCCACTTGGAAATACTTCCACATTTGAATATGCTTTTACCATTCTTTTACTTTAAGCTGTGTTGTGCTTCATTATAAGGAGTTAATTGTGCGTTATTCCCTATTGCTGGATATTTGAGTTTTTCCCAATCTTGTACTCCTATCAAGGATGCTGCAGGGAATAACCTGGTATCATTTCACATGAGTGCAGGTGAATTCCTAGAATGTAATGGTTGGGTTGCTGGGTCCAAGTTCATAGTGATGACATGAGGTTGCCCATGCTAACCTACCCCAGCAAGGTATGAAAGGGCCTGTTTCCCTGCAATCTCATGACACTAAGGCACACTTAGATGCTTATAGTAGCAACTTTTATAGCTAAAGATATTGAGTGCGGGAGAATTACTTATTCTGGCTTCTTCAGTAACTCAGGATAGGAAAAAAGAAGAGGAAAGTATAAAGATTTTTTTGAGCTTGGGAGTAGAAGAAACACAAATTCTTTAAAACCTGAGAAGAAGAAACTACACAAACTTTGGAGTTAGATATACTTGCGCCCAAATCCTGGTCCCTATCATAAATTATTTGACACTCAGGACCTGAAGAATGCTTTCTTTGAACACACAGGTGGAAAACGTTTTCCAGCGCCCTTTGTATTGGTCATGGGATTAAGTTCTTTCCCCAAGAACATGAGGGGAAGTGATATGTGCCACTTCCAGGCCTGGCCATAGAAAATTCGGTGTGAGATTTTTCCTTCTCCTTATTGGATTCAAATGATGATGAGCCAGTCGGGGATGGCAAAGCCACAAGATGGAAGGAGCTCCCCCTAAATATAAGTTAGAGGACAAGGGCCATTCTGCCATGAACATCCATCCAGGACTCTTCCATAAGGAGGAAATAAGCATGCCATATGTCTTAGCTATAAAATTATTAAGTCTATCTATCATTTAGAACACTGATACATGATAAAGTGAGAATCCAATACCAATGCATAAATTATGTTGAATTCATAGTAGATGTGCAATAAGTATTAATTCCTGCACTCATCTGTGGCATTACCATAAGGTATAAGAAAATGTATAGTTTTAAAATAATAGAAATAAAATGTAAATAATCTCAATCTAGGCTATTTTTAAGGTATATATAAGTCTTAATCAAATTCTCATTAATCTATTATTTTATAGCCTATTCCTGCCCATCGAATAATAGCAGGACAGGAACTGCAGATCTTTTCCATCGTTTTCCATAATTTAATCTCATGTAAAAGGATGAGTGTGGGACGCTTACTCATCTATGTATGATTTAAAAGAAACCCTCACCCGATGCAGAGTTCCTTGGACAGCACTAGGACAGAAATAATATTTTGTAGCTGACATTTAATAAGTGAGTTCTGGGGAAAAGTCATGACATTAATTTTGGCACCAGACAACATCCGTCTGGTAGCAAATTTAGCAATATTCAAAACAATATTTTTTAAACAACTTTGAAGTGTCGGTCATCATTTGAAGCATGTAAATTTTATCTTATATATCACTTACAAAAGGCATAGAGTAATTGCATATCCTACTTAGTAAAAGGAGAAAATAAAGATTTCCTAATCCTCAATGAGAACACTTAAACCTGACTCTGTTTCTACTAGTAATTCTCAGTCAAACCCTAGCCCTGCCGGTAGGAGACAGAAGATGTGCACATAACTACACAAAACTGCAGAATGGCATTTGTGGAAGGACTGGAAGAAAGCATTTTACACACATAGTCTCCTTTGAGCCTCACACTAGCCCCCTGAAATGAGCATTTTCCACTATCCATAGATGGCATAACTGAAGTTCGGTGATGGTAAATAAATAGAGGCCATGGGACCCAAGAATAAACGTTAAGCTTGGATTTGATTACAAGCTTGACTGTTCCCCAACCTGCCTTCCCTCCATCAGCACTAATTTACCCAGGATTATCTGTGTGTGCTTGAGTGTATTCCCCACACAACGGAAACTTACTGTTTGAAGACCTAAACTTTTCATGATTAATTTGTAAGGAAATCTTTCTAAAGCCCACCATTTCTTTCTTTCTTTTTTTTTTTTTAAAGCCCACCATTTCTTAAGATAAGTTGTTGTTATGTGTATCTCTTGTGGTATGATGCCAGCCGCGCTATCATCAAAGATATTTACTAACTGTGGGATTTTTGTTAAATTATGTTTTCTCTGATATTTATTTTCCATCTTTGGCAAATGTGGATATTAATACCTATCTCACAGGATTATTGTGTCAGTTTAATGAGATACATAAAAAAGTGCTTTGAAATCTAAAAACGGCTCTACAAATATTAACTGGTACTTTTTTGGCACTAAAATATAAAGATGTCAGCACTAAAAAGTTCTTCAGATAGTCTGAACAACAGCTCATATCATTGGACATTTACTCATCTATTCGCAAATGTCTCAAATTACAGCAGAGTATACTTCCACTATTTGCCTTGATTGGACAGAAAGGGGTATGTATATTGCTGTTATGTGTGATTATGTGCCGTGTGTGTGTGTGTGTGTGTGTGTATACTGTGTGTGTGAGATATGGCAAAAGCATCCTTATGTTCTATTTTTACTTACATATTTGCAATTGCAAGGTACTCTTTTGCCTTCTCTTTCAACACAACAAATAATTCTTTCTTTAAAAATAGTATCGGGGCGCCTGGGTGGCTCAGTTGGTTAAGCGACTGCCTTCGGCTCAGGTCATGATCCTGGAGTCCCTGGATCGAGTCCCGCATCGGGCTCCCTGCTCGGCAGGGAGTCTGCTTCTCCCTCTGACCCTCCCCCCTCTCATGCTCTCTCTTTCCCTCTCTCTCATTCTCTCAAATAAATAAATAAAATCTTTAAAAAAAAAAATAGTATCATTATCTATGTCTCCTCTGTGTGTTTAGGAGGTTGCATTGATCCCACATGTGACTTCCAGCTCTAAAAATCTCTGATCCCATCACTGTGGAACTGTCTCCTTATTTTCCCTGTGCTTTTGAAGTTTATGGTCACACTTCATTGAATTAAGCCACAGAAGCAATGAAGGCTGACCCAGGTTTATATGCTATTTTCAAAGAGTTGATCATGGCTGTTTTATAATAACAGTTCAGCCTAAATTCTATATTGAAGTTAAATAATACTCTTTAGTTAAAATTGAAACATTGTTTCAAGAATCTATAATCACCTGGCAACTTTAGTAATGGGTCTCTGGGGCATGCAGAAAATAATTATAGAATCTCTTTTTTTTAAAGCTACATGAAATATGAAGAAAAGAAGGTTTGGGGGGCAGTTTCTGAACACAAAAGCATTATGAATATTGTTATGGTCAAACATTCATGTTTCTGTACTTCTCCTGATGGCCAAGTGGATAAACTATTTGCCATAAATAAATCACAAAATATGGGACAATAAAACAACAGCTGGTTAGGGTTTGTCTGAGATTGTGTGCGTGTGTGTGTACTCACAAATACATATGCCAACATACACATACAAACACGTATACACACACACACAGACAAACACATATTAGAGACAAACGCTATTCATTACATTCATTGTCTAAGTGACATGAAAAGTACCAATAAAGATATTTATCTGGGCAGTGTTTTGTGTGCCAAGTGATGTTTTGATTCCATCCTAACTTTTGAAGACCTCCTTTGGGAACAGCCTCTTCTAGAAGTTCTGTTTCAGATGGAAGAGGCCTGGCTAGCTGGCTTCAGACTGTAGAGGGCAGCTCATCAGGCTCTTCATGCAAGCGCTCCTGCTGTTACAGCTTCTGTTGCCCGAAAAATACAGTTCCGAGGGCCACTTCTGTTGCTGCCAAAGCACACTCCTGAGTTGTGGGTCGGAGGGCACATTCTGCTCATTCCTGTGCCAATACGAGAAAATCGCAGTATTAATGTCTTGCAGACTGAACCGAATCCAGAGTGGCCTCCTGGCAATCCAGAGAGCAAGACGGAGAGAGACAAAAATGATGTGTAGGGAAGCTTTTTAAGAATAAGCTGTTTCTGGGGCACCTGGGTGGCTCAGTTGTTAAGCGTCTGCCTTCGCTCAGGTCATGATCCCAGGGTCCTGGGATCGAGCCCCGCATGGGGCTCCCTACTTGGCGGGAACCCTGCTTCTCCCACTCCCCCTGCTTGTGGTCCCTCTCTAGCTGTCTCTCTGTCAAATGAATAAATAAAATCTTAAAAAAAAAAAAAGGAATAAGCTGTTTCTAATTATTACCCCTGATGAGGTGATAAGGAACTATCGTATCCTGACGAGGAAACTCTACACATACTCCCGAGTTAACAGGCATGGTTTGCCAATAGCTCCAGAAATCACTTTGTTCAAGCAGCAAACTTAATGACTATTCTCGCATCTCTAAGGACCATGAGCTGAACCCAATTTCAGCCGTTCCCCCTACTTTTTGCATTGTAGTCAGTAAAACAGTGGTTTTGCATCAAAAATCTATTTTTAAAATGTAGATTTTTAAATCAAGTCATAGTTCTATTGACTTTTTCAATAAAAATAATTCTAATGGCATTAAAATATTAAAAATTATATTTTGTCCTGTAATGAAAAAAACAAAACAAAGGAAAAGATACTTCTCAAGGAATAACCAAATTTTATGCCCATGTTCAGGTATGCATGAAGATATTTAACATTACTGGAACCTGGACTTTTGATGTGAATGAGGTACTTTTCTCATTAAAAGAGTTTAAGTCCATAGGAGTGAATGCTGTAAATGGCTGCTGATTAGGTTCCATATCGTGAATGTTAAGATATTGGACCCTTATGAAAAGACAATTGCCTAAAATGGATCTCTTATGCATTGTTGCTAGTCATTCATCTGAAGGATCTTTTGCTTTTCAATAGGGTTGGGAAGTGCTTTGCACTGTATTTTTATTTGTTTCTCATATCCATTTATTTACTTTTTTTTCTCTCTGGAAGGAAAACTTGGGAGAGTTCAAGAGCTCTTTTCCTAACCCCTCCCGATGGTGATGTCCTCCAAACCCAAACCTAACAGATTTGAAGGGTTTCTGTTTTCATCACTGCTTTTGCCAACATCTAATTATAACAGGTGTGCCATTTGAAAAGATCGCCATGTTTGATGCTATCCCTTGAGTGGTTTTGAGATCCTTTGAACCTGTAGCGTGTTTTTGAATTCTTACTTGTCAACTAATAATATATGCTGAGTATTCACAATGTTAATTATCCACAAGGAGGGTAAATTATGAATAACACATATCACAGAACCTGTGGTGGTATGTATTATAAACCCACCTGATTGCCTTTTTCATTTTGATTACTGGAAAATCAGTCATTTCCTGGCAGTTAATCAAATGCCACAGAGATCCTCATCTTGGTTCCAGTTATCTTGCTTATTCCATTTATTTTTTGATTTATAAAAAAATATTACCATAACAATCTTTCAGATTTGATTACTGGTGAAGTTAACAAACTCATTTACAGTCACAAACCTTTCCATTCTAAGCAGGCTGTTACCTACTGGTTGGTTAAAATGTTATTTCATTAATTAAGCATATTATAGGTTCATATAGCCTTCAATTTATTGCCATTGAAGAAATTTTGCATATACATCTCATTAAACAACTGTGGTTAATTATGATATCAAAAAATACAGAAGTCTACTTATCCACAGAAACATCAACATTTGCCTCAGAAGAGTGATGTTGAATTTTTGATTTTTCATATTACTCAGCTCAACAGGCATTTACTAAAACTATTTCTCTCCTTGGTTTCAAGGCTTCTTTTTTCTTCTACTGTTACTTCTATGACCGGGATTTTTCTGACTTTATATATATGTCCACTTTTTATTTTTACTTTTATTTTTTTTAAAGATTTATTTATTTATTTGGGGGGGGGCAGAGGAAAAAAGAGTCTTAAGCAGACTCCACGCTGAGCGTGGAGCCCAATGTGGGGTTCGAACTCATGACCTTGAGATCATGACCTGAGCTGAAACAAAGAGTCAGACATTTAACTGACTGTGCTACCCAGGTGCCCCTATATGACCACTTTTTACATGTGTCTTTTTGTGTGTGGTTTTGCCCTCAATAGTCTTGTTCCTTGATTCTGCATATTCATCTTGCCCACCTACTCTCATGGTGTCAGTTGCATCTCTGTAGACTAGTCATGGACACAAATATAAAACTATCTTAAAATATACATCTATGAATATAAGATCTGTCCATCTATCTACATATTTACATACTAAGCAACTTAATACGTGCCTTCCATGCTTCTTACCATCTCAAAATAAACTTCTAAAATGGATTTGCTTGCCACCAGAGCAATTAGCCTCTATCTGATCTTGAGTCCATGGTGCCATCATCAGAGTCAGCTGCTCATCAGAGGACACTTCAGCCTCCAGCAGTTCCCCAGCACTTCTAGCCAGGCCAGATCAGATGGACAAAGCATTTTGGTGCTTCTCTTGTATCACAGTAGTACTACCAGAAGGTAGAAGATCGGGGTAACTTTTATAACTCTCATTTGATGACACTTAGGGCAGGGGACTGAATTAGCAGTGGCTTAGGACAGGTCGTTTTCATACGGCTACCTATGGTTTCTAACTTTCTGAGCTAATTGATTTAATATATCTGTTGGGCCAATAACTGATTCAGAACACCTTGTGAAAAAGTTTTAAATGAAACATAAATTTAGATGTTTGCAGTTTGGCATGGGATGAAAAAAAGTCTAATATGGATGGATACTGAAGTTCTTGAAATAGTAAATGCTAATATGTATGTAAAAGAGTGTTAGACAAAGTTATAGCAGAAAATTGTCCCACTAGATGCGATCCCTGCATGCTTCTCTCTTTCTGTTTATTTACCCCTTTATAATATTATGGATGTTTATGAGAAGAAACATGGGAAGGTATTTTAATACCCACAAAACATTTGCCAAAACATGTACCTATGTCTGAGTTGGATCAAGGATTAAGTTTATCTTCCACAGTTTATTTAATAACATAAGGACAGTAAACCTTTTTATAAAGAGCTGATTATTTCCAAAATGTCTCCAAACTCTATCAAGAGCCTCTTCTTCTCTTACCATCTACTATTTCAATTCATCCTCCTTCATCTAAATTCTTATAATTATCTGTGTAACTTACTTTTAGTTTCTTCTAATCCTGCTAAGCCATCTTGCTTTCCCCAAACAAAATTCCGGCGATTTCTCTTCCTGACATAGAATCTGTCAAGTTTTACTGTATTTCCCATATAGACAGACCAGTGCAAGCTCTTTAGTATGATGTATGACATAAAACTACATGACTCTGCCAAAATGTTTGACCGACTTTTTTCCCCCCACAAAGCCGGACGATCCCTACCTTTTTCTGTTCATACAATGGGACAAGGTCTGCATATTTCTGCCTGTTTACCCTGGCTTTTTCTCTACTTGGACTTCCCTTACCATCTTCTTTACCTATCAAACTCCAACTCACTCTGGTGAATCTAAACCAAAGGATACTTCTTCTTTGAAGACATGTGGAGGTACACTGTGAAGAGGTGGACACTCTCTTTGTTATGTGCCCATAGCATGTCTATCAATAATATCACTTTCTGTCCATTCCATTGCACTTACATATTCATTTCTGAATTCCTTAGCAGACTGAGGGAAGCCCTCAAAGTCAGGCCCTTATAGACATCCTTATTTATACCAGAAAGGGGCAGAGTATAAAGCACAAATCAGGTGGTCAAGAATCATGATCATCCATACATCAATGAATTACAGAGTTTATAAATCAGTTGTACTCACAAAGAACGAATTACAGGTTTTCCCCACCATCTGAAGGTAGAACATGCCTATGAAATCTCTCATAAACCAAAATGTCATAAAGTGAAGAGTATCCCCCTCCTTCCGGAAGTTTGAGTTACATCACTTTGCTTTTATGAAGGAACTACAGTAGTACCTGCCTCTGCTAAACAAAGGAGATCTGAAGAGGACTTTTGTTTTTAGGAAAAAACCATTACCGTACTAATGTAGGTCTCTCGTAAAAGTCAAGTGGTGGAACTCAAACTTTTGGGAAGTGGAGAGACCTGTGTGTGCACATCTGTAGACTTGATTTAGTAAAAGGTGATTCTGTGCATCATTTAAGTCTTGATGGAATTAGTATCTTTGATATAAAAATCTCCTTATTTGAATTGTCTGGAACTGACATGAGGCCTGAAAGAAATTAAGACATTTTGAAACATAAAATAAAACTCTTCCTCTGGAAATGAAGCATTTGTAAAATCTAAAACACTCTGAGACAGTTACTGATTAAGAATTCTAAGAGAGAAGGATGATTTTAGACATAGTGTTAAAAAAAGAAATTTTGGGAAAGGAACTCAGAAGCATAGACATAGAAATAGCAACAGAACTTACTGTATGCTATTTTCAGGTTCATAGAAAAGCTCCCTGTTTTTATAAACTCAGTTCTTTGAAATAGCTCATCGAAATGGGGTTCAAAAGAAGTTTTATTTCATTAGCAATATGATCTCACTTAGATCACACATTTCCTACGAGGAACCTTTAAATATAGAGGAATACTGTTAAGCAATTTGTGATGTTTGTGATTTTGAAATGCATAAGCTGAACTTCGATTTGCAAGGCCAGATCATCTTTATATTGAGAAAACTCTCCAATTAAGGAATATCAGTATGAATTATTATACAATGTGATAAAGAATATCATTTATTCACTGTCCCTATTCATATCAGCAGGTATATTTCATGGAAATTGGGCTCTCCTAAAAAAAGTCACTTCCATTATATAGACCCTTCACCAGAAGGTATACTGACAATCTCTTTTCTCAAAAAAATAAGTGAATTAACAAAGAGACGCAAGTAAAAGGAAGATTTTTTGGTGAACTCATGCATAGTAATTGAAATATAACAAAACCGATTTTTTCTGTACTGTAATTCTTGCAAAACAGAAAAAACAAATGTATAGTTATAAAAATACATTTTAAAATCATTCAAAATAAGATACATAGCCAACCAGTATAAATTTAGTCCAATATTATAACAAATACAACTATATAGTTATAATTAATGTTCATACTGATGATATTTAACACTTTAGAATTCTGAAGTATATGAATTTTGGTGTTGATTGTATTGTAATTCCGTAATTTGTTAATTTTGTAATTATTTGGTGTTCTGTGCTTAACTTATGTATTAATTTTTAGAAAATCAGTATATTCAATTCACCAGAATAAACAAAACTGATGAATTCTTGCACAGGACTTAATATGTTCTGTGATTTAAGGTTTCTCTCAGAAGAATAATGAGAGAGAAATGATAAAAAAAATTCTTTGCTCCTAAAAAAAGTGGAGCCAGACATTTCAGAAAGATATTAAGAATAATGAATTGTAATCTAATATCTGGGAATCTATATTTTGAAAGCAAATTTTATAAAGCAACTAAATTCTTAATATGAAATACCGTCTAGTAGAAGTTCATTCTACAGATTCATAATTATGCTAGTGTATATATTTTAGCAATGATGGCAAACTAGGATTTTATTTCCCAAATTATATTTTTATTCTTTGAAAATTGTATTTACATTTATTTTTGCTTAATTTCTTTTGTTAATTTTTCTAAGCACATACATTTATGCTGGTGTGTGAATAGAGGTTGGAATTTTAATGCCAGGAAACCAAAGTTCTTCACAAGCTATAAACAAGAAAAGGTGACTTGTACCAATTTTATAGGACGAAAAGGTTTATTATGTATTCATTAAGGCATAGAATAATTAGAGGCATTGATCATGTAAAACTTTGGCTTTCTTAGTATTTGCCTAATACAATTAAATCAAACTGACAATAATTCTATATTTAGGTATTTCTAAATTTTATTAATTTTGATAAAAATATATTTGTTAATGAAAATAAGAAATGTTTGTTTTTCTAGTATTTATTTATTTATTTTTAAAGATTTTATTTATTTAGTTATTTGAGAGAAAGTTAGAACAGGGAGGGAGAGAGAGCTGAGGGTAGAGCAATGTGGCGCTCCATCCCATGGACCCTGAGATCACAACCTGAGCGGAAACCAAGAGTCTGTGGTGCCTTAACTGACTAAGCCACCCAGGTGCCCCATGCTAGTATTTGCTTCTTTGTTTGTTTATTTATTTATATTATTTTAAAAAAGATTTTATTTATTTATCTGACAGAGAGAGAGAGAGAGAGAGCGCAAGCAGGGGGAGAAGGAGAGGGAGAAGCAGGCTCCCCACTGAGCAGGAGCCTGATATGGGACTTGATCCCAGGACCCTGGGATCATGACCTGAGCCAAAGGCGACCACTTAACCGACTGAGCCACCCAGGGGCCCCTCTAGTATTTCTTTTTAATGAAAAAATAGTCTTTACCAACATAAGTTTGTTTTCCAAGAAGACATTCACTTCAGCATTTACTGGTTCAATCATTATATTTTCCACTGAAATGAAAAAAATCATTGGAATTATAGAATCTTCAGGAGCCAAAAAAAGTTATATGTTTTAAGCTATAGAATTTATATAAAGCAACAAGGGAAGATTAGTTGAAGCAATATAATTTCGTGAGTTTTCTCTAAACAGAGAATTAATTCATTTATAGAGTCTGGCAGATAAACATTCATTCAGCCCAAACTAGAGCCATATTGATGATGACAATCTCAAACATTCTATTATATAAATAATTATTTATTAAGTGGTGATAGATATTTCAGAAAAAGCTACGGAAATAATGATCACATACAATAAACTTTAAGCCAAAATACGTTATTTTTTCCCTTATATGAAAGCTAGTTAAAAACAAGTGTGTTGTTGTCATCAACATTTTAGTGAGCAAACTCTGCAAAACGCCAGAATTCCAGAATTCCTGCAGGACAGTGGAACAGTGAAAAACTTACTGAGCCATTGGGTGAAATTTCAGTAGAAGCTATATAAAAGATTTGAAGGCATATGCACATTTCTGAACGTTTTCAGACATTCTCTGGTAGAAATATGTATCCTTCTGAGGTTGAAAACCCATCAGGAAGCTTTAAAAGTGGCAAGTGTAAGAAAGTTTTGTTAGGATATATAACTTCCGCAACTGGTTAGGGATGAAGGAGATAGAAATTCCTCAATTTACGGTTAAAGTAAATTTATATCTCTCAATGCCAATTAGCAGGCCCCCATTGACTCTTGGTGATTCATTCTTTAATGAAACCATGAATGTTTCTGTGGAGCGATCCTGCACATCTCCCCAGAGGGCCGCAAAAGTATCATGAGACGGATCTTGGACGCCTGCCATGTCCCACCTGCAGCAGTAGGGGTTCTGATTTCCTAAGCAGCAGTGTCCAGGTGGAGGCATGAACACAAGGGCATCTGGCTTACACATCATGTATGATGTACATCTGGAGCAATGTCGAAGCCATAATTAACACAAAGGCATATTCTTTCACTATATTGTGGAGCACCAAAATCCCCAGGGTAGGAGACATCACCATTTTCTTCTGAAACTTAGCTCTTGGGTGCCCAAAATAATGCTGAGTTAAAGGAGAACTGTTACAATTGTTGTCTTCCCTCCAGATTTATAGAAATACAATAAAAAAGTATTTAAACTTAGATAGGATTTTTGTATTATTCTACCTAAAATAAAAAATTCTCAGGACTTTTTTAAGTTTTAAGAAAGTACTGTTGAAAGCCAGCTCAAGAAAACTAACTTCAGATTTTAAAAACAAATTCAGTGAGGCAGAAAAAATTAATTAAATAAGGCAAATTTCAGGGCAAAAGAATCTAAGATAACATCCATTGTAACAAAAACTACGAAAATAAAGAAAATTTATCAAATCTGATTTTTCGTAACAATAGTATTTTCATTGTACAAAATACAAGACAGTTATATTGTCTTTCTGCTAAATGTCTCTATTTTTAAAGATGTTCTGAAATTGTAGCTAAGGGTTCTAATACTACAGAGAGCTTATTTTTTCTGGCATTTTGTTATGATGATAAATCCAAAATACCTCATCCAAAAAAGTACTCCAATTTCATGAATAACACACTGGTCTGTTTTATTTTCACTGTTGAATTTAAGAAGCATGTATCAGACATTATCTTTATGTATTAAGGATCTTTGTATGTCAATTGTCAGTTCTGTTTTGGTTTAGAGTACTTGTAATAAAATAATAATATTTCTCAAAAGAAAAAAATTCAGAAAAATTTTAGTAAGTGCTACAGGGAATAAAATAAAAATTAGAAGGAAATGACTCAAATCATTTTCAGAAGGACTGTAATGTAAATGTACTCCTTTCATATGTTGAGTTTCTCAATCTTTTTGGAAAATTAATGAAATATTTAATGTTCTTGCAGAGTTATTTGACAATTTAAAAATTACTTTTCACATAAAAATGATTCCAACTGAATAAAATATTAAATGTTGTATAAGAAAAAATAAACCCAGGTAATATTCAGCCAAAGAAAAGAAAACACTAAAAGATTTCTATTTCAAAATAGAAAAGTGAGGCACAATTAGCTCAATGCCCCTCATGACACTACTAATACCAACAAAAAAAAGAATGAAAAAAAAGCAATATTGGCCCTCTGTCTAAATAGTGGCAGAAATATAACAGAAGAGAAACATTAGCAAATGTTTTCTGAATGACCTACATAAGAAAATAAATTTTCAGAGAAACACAAGATTTCCCCAAATTGTTCCCCATTCTCTTAGAGAACTTTCTAAGAATTCCTCTTTAAAAAGTGAGAGAGGAGAGAGAAAAAGCAAATCGTAATAAATACAAGGGCTTAAGTATGGAATTATTTGATAAGAAAATGAAATGACAGGTAAGCTAGACAGATCTCAGGAAAGAAACAAAAGAAATTGTAGACACACACAAAAAAATTAAAAACAACAACAGAAACCCCCAGAATACACAGGAGCTAAAACAATTATAGATGTGGTAGACAGGCTGCAGGAGAGGAGATTGGAAAATGACAGGTGTATGACTTAGGATGGCAGATACAGAAGCAAACACAAGAGACCCAACAAATCAATTGTCCAACAGATCCATTGTGTGACAGAGTAAATGAAAAACAAACATTCAAAGATGAAATAGAAAAAATAAATACCCGAAGTGTAAGAAGAACTGAATCCACAATTGGAAACCTCCCTCCAGATCCCAGGAAAAACCGACCTAAAATACATCCTGAGAAAGGGAGCGAATTCAATGACTGAAGAAAGGAAGCTACAACTATTTAGGGAGGAAACATCACTAGGTAGGGGAAAGTATCAAGCTGTCCTTGGAATTCTCCACAGTAACATTCAATGCCAGACTATATGGACGGTTTGTCTAAAAAAGTTTTAGGGGAAGTCATGACCCCCAAATCTCCTACTGAATCTTTGAATATAAAGTCAAAATATAGAGAGCCTCACAGAGCCCCAAATCCTTAGGAGAATGTCACCCAGAAGATTAAAAAAAGCCAATATATGCCAAATTTCATCTGACCCAGAAGCATATCAAAATAAAATCATACCCAAGAATGGAAATGAACCATGTGGCACAGCTAATAGTGATCTTGGGATCCATCTAGCTATACAGTTGACTTTTATTCTCTATGTAAGTTATAATTAATAAGCTTAACGTGTATTAGACTTGACATTGTAATGCTATGCTATGAGGAGCAAATATCAATAAATGAGGTGAAGGTAATAGTGCTAATTACCTACTTAAAATCCAATTTTTAAGGGATAATTTCTAAATTTGAATTTTATATATAAAACAAGAACTCCTTAAGCTTATAAATGTATGTTGCATTCTTTCTTATTGGATTTAATTTAGGAGCTATTATATCTCCTTGTGAAGAGTGCTTATTTGATCATCCTCTGTTCTAATTTAATTTCCATTTCTTTGGTTAATAAAATTGACATTTTAATTCAATGACTTTAATTAATAAAATGTTATTCACAGTATGGTTGTTATTTCTGTGACATTTTTGTTAATATTTATCTCTTTATATGTCTGTTTATATATCTACCCTTTCCTCTATCATAAAGAAATATCTGAAATCATGTTAATCAAATACTAATAAAGATTGACCATAAGTGGTAGAATACTAGGCAATTGTTTTAATTTTAATATTTTCTGTATTATTTGATAGTTTTTAGATGCCATTGTTACAAAGCAGGTAATTATTTTTTAAAAATAAATTGATTCCTTTCTAACTAAAAAAATTTAAAATTAATACACACACATTTCTTTTTCTAATATTTGTGTGTGTGTATGTATTTCTGTACGTGTGTTTGTTATGGAAAAGAAAGTCTGTGTGTGATCGTGGAAGTTCTTCATATTACTTGTGAATAGCTCTGTATATTTAAAATATGGACTTTTTGTTTATGTACTTATTTTATCTTATTTCATTTAATTTTATGCATATACAATACATACATTTACACAGGTATTAAAATAAAATATATAATAAATTTAAACATATTTATTATACATTATATTAAATATAAAACAAATATATAAATGTATTCAATATAAATATAAATGTAGTTTATGTTAGATTTAAAATAGATATAAAATTAAAATAAAAAACACAACAATAACACTAAATGAAATAAATATAATAATGATGGATCAATAAGTAAATTAATAAAGCAACAAAACTTTGCCAAGAATCACCTGATAAGGAAAGGGGAAATAGCTTTATTGTGCAGACTTCTAGATGTAGAGAAGACACAAAGAAATAAAGATTCTGGAAGGGCCTAATAAGCCTCTTATTCCAATTAACTCTTCCTCAACCTGCCCTTCACCACCCCTGAAGTTGTTCTGAGAAAGTTCATAGAATTCTGCGAATCCACACTAATGCTCTCCAGCTGGAGAGAAGCAGACTGAGGGGCCAGTGGACCCTGGGCGGAGGTAAAGAAAGCCTTGAAGTGTCAAAGCTTCCATATATCACTCTGAGATTCGATCATAGGCAGCAAGGGGCTCTTCCTTTCGCCAGAACACTGGCTAAGTTGGGTGAACAAGCATCTTCCAGATGGATAGGATACACAACTACCTGTGAGAAAGAGGTCCCCCACAGATTCTAAGTCATCTTGGAAGAGAGCCGACCTCAAGTCCCCAGTATGCAGGACAGGATTCAGCCCACCGAGCCTGCTGTCCTTTCACACCAGCTCCTCTGGGACCAAAGAGATCAAACAACTCCTGACCTTAAATTGTAGTCTGGAGTGGAGAAGACCCACCTACCAAATAAAAATATCTGGGTAGAGCTGTTGTCCTTAAATATAAGTAAGATAAGGAGAAATGGGACAAAGATGATGCACAGTACCATCGCAGAAACAAAAAATAATTGGACAGAGAGGAAAATTGCATATAAAACATAGTCTGAAAGAAAACACAGCCTGAGAAACAGAAGATAACACTTTTATGCTGTGCATTATATAACATGAAATAAATAAAACTAAAATGCAGGGACACAAAGATGAAAAGATAAAATGAGAAGGAAGGCTAAAGCAACAGATATAGGCAATAAATACACAAGCTAAACTGTGCCCTTCCATGACTAATGCACGAATTTGAATCAGAATTTGAATCTGAAATAGAAGAGAAACACCTGAAATGTGGAATAATGACAGAACAAGTCGAAAGTCAGAAGGAATGGTGGAATATAATGTGAAGACAGAACAGAGCATGACCATTGAAAGGGCATGCTTAAGTATCAACGAAAATACACATGCAGGAGATCAACATACAGACACGTTGGGTGCAAGGTAGCGGAGTGCCGGATCAAGCAAGAATTATCAGCACAGAGAGACTAAAAGACGTCAGGCTGTCCCAGACATCTCTAGAACTAGGAGACAAGACAACAGAGAAAAGCCTATATTATTCCGAGGGAAAGGAAGTGTGACTCCAATATCTCATACACAGGCAAGCTGTTGTTGGAGCATCAAGTATAAAGACATTTTCCAAAATAGTAGTATTTACATGCCAATTAAATAAGCAACCTCATAATGAAATACAGCCACTCCATGAAGGACTCAAAATAAAGAAGTATGAAAAGAGCAGATGTGGTAAAATGAATGGGTTTGAGAATTAAACTCATCTAAATAAAGAAACAAAATTATACATCTGAGCAGGATGTAAATGCAATAAAATATGACAAGGAAAAAATAATCCCAGCAATAAAAATAGGTCAGTGGGGATGGAGGAGGTAGAAGGAAATAGATGGCTACTAAAATTCTCGTTTTTATAGCATGGAGTCAATTTTATAGCGCTGAAAATAGAATCGTGTGGTTAAAGAAAACCACGACTACTCCAAACTCGATACAGATATCAGCATCTCTTCTTTCAATCTTGAAGAGGTTTTTAAAGAGATAATACATCCTGGCGTGAAGAAACATTTACATGAAATTTTAGCATCCCTTCAGTATCAATTGAGTTTCTTTTTCTTTTCTTAAATGCAATTAAAATTAAATTTAATATGCTTTTAGGCATGTTTGATGTAATCGTATTGTTATTAAATTATTTCTTTCTGGAGCACTCAGCCACATTCATTCTCAGTCAGATGAGGTGGCAAAGTTTCAATTTTCTTCTTTGTCTCCCTTTTTCTCAGTCTGACATTTTAAAAGAGGATGTATTATTTTAATAAATCAAAGCATTCTTTTCAAAAATGTATTTGAAAACAACCTAGTGGGTGGATGAGGAAAATAAATACACAGATAATGTGAAACTGCAAATACTTAATGAAAAAGAGGGTTGGTGTGTGGGAGGTTTACCCTCATGGATAACAAAACAAACAAAAATGTAAAAGGTTAAGGGAGTGTAGGGAACAAACTGAGTGTTACTGAAGGGGAGGTGGGTGGGGGATGGGTTAGATGGGGGATGGGTAATCACTGGTTGTAATGAGCACTGGGTGTTATATGTAAGTGATGAATGACTGAATTCTACTCCTGAAACTAAATTACACCGTTGTTAACTAACTGGAATTTAAATAAAAACTTGAAACAAAAACTAAAAAAGAAAAACACCGTAATAATAAATGCCTTTGAAGATAAAGTGACATGGGTATTGGGAATGTAAACTATATAAATGTCCAAGAACAGTCTAGAGATTTGAATCCCAAAAGGTAGGGTCGGTTTCTGTCCTTTATCTATGTGATTCACTTTAGGAAACAATCTATGGAAATAACATGAAATGTAGACAAATAACTGATGCTTGTAGAGACTCATCCTTGCATTGCTTATAATACAAAAAACAGAAGTAATCTGGGGCGCCTGGGTGGCTCAGTGGTTAAACATCTGCCTTCTGCTCAGGTCATGATCCCAGAATCCTGGGATCGAGCCCCGCATCAGGCTCTCTGCTCGGCCAGGAGCCTGCTTCTCCCTCTCCCACTCCCCCTGCTTGTGTTTCCTCTCTCGCTGTATCTCTCTCTATCAAATAAATAAATAAAATATTAAAAAATATATATGTAACCTATTATCTGCCAAAGGAAAGATTTTATATAAATATTATGCATTTATGATCGTCTACCCTACAGAATTAATGTTTTGAAAAATTTTTGAGCAGGTGCAAAATACTTGCAACGTCAGGTTAAATGTGTTTGCAAAATTGCTTATTCAGTATAATTGCAGAATATATGCTTTGTAATGTATGTGGTAAAGTACATGTGTGGGTGTATACCTATAATTTAGTATGCCAGTATCTTACAATGGTTTATTCTGGATTGTTGGATTATGACGAGTGATTTTTACGAATTTTTTATAATTATATATTGCTTTATGTATTTTTTTGTTTTCCAAACTTCTTACCATGAACTTTATTATTTTAATAATCAATAATAAAAAAGTACAGCTAGAAAATTTCTGATATACTTTAATATTTTTCATGCCATGTGGATGCTTATGCCATTTATTTCGAGTAGGAAAATTATGTGTAGGGAGGCAAAATGTCCTGTTTACTGGAATATTCTTTTACTTACATTTATTTTTGATGGTCTGTTGTGTACCCAGTGTAAGGCTGTACCCTTTTGGGTCTCGTTCATTTTCCACGGCTGTGCCTAGTAATAACTCTTATAATGAAAATTTAAATATTCTTGCTCAATATAGCAACAATTGAAGACTATAAACTTAGTGAAATGTAGATGGCTTTTTTAAAAATGAAGACATTCCTTATGAGTTAAATGATTTCAAAACAAAACTAATCTCAGCTAATAATGTAACAGTCCAGCATACAGAACTACTACACTCAAAGTCAAAAAGTACCACTTTATCTTTCATTTATGTGAAACTGCAGAATTTCCCACTATTTTCACTTATAAAGTGGTTATTAGAGTTCTTTTCACCTACCTACCTTGCAAGGATGGTGTGAGGATTAATGAGATCATTCCTACAAAGAACTTGAGTTCCCTGGGGATGGGAGACATAGGATGTTATTACTATCCTGTCATTCATACATTAGCTTGCTCACTCTTTCAGGACCTCAAGGTAGAATCAAACAGAAACAAATTCTGATCGGCAGTGAGAAATATTTAATGAGATTTTAAAAAACTTTTTTCCATGTTTAATACTCGACTTTCCCAGTTCTAGATATATTAAATTCATTTCAAAGACCTTTTTGCATACCAGTTTGATGTCTTTTACATTCAAACCTGGATTGCTTTAGGTTACTTTTTAAAGTGAAATCAGATGTGTATTATTTTCCTTTGTTTGAAATGAAGTCCACTGCTTTGGCTGAATTAATGTATTTTTAAATTTAGAAAATTAAGATATAACGTTGTGCTGTTAAACAAGAAAGGTCCGTATAGACGTCTATAGCTCAATTAAATTATGAGTTCACTTCTTTGTGTTCTGGTTCAGCCATTACTGCTTTGCAAAATTTCTTTTTAATTTTATACGTTCAAATACTCTTACCAGCTGTTGAATTACCTGTCAGCTCTAAGAACTGAACTATGTCTTTCTTGTAAAGCCAAAAAAGTATTAAAACCTCTATTAGATATCATTTAGTAAAGCTGAACTATAATTTTTTCCAAGTGCTTATTAGCACCCCACAGTTTCTAGGACTGTATGTGTCTAAACCGTGGTACCCTATAGGCTGCCCATCAAAGCGCAAATACTCCTCCAAATTGGGTTATTTCAGTTACCAGCTTGTTAGACATGTTGTTTAATTTTCTGTGATTGGTTATTTAATGTATAATAGAAAACATAAAGTTTATTGACAAATTTTAGAAGAGATTTTGATGATTTTTTTACCTGTTACAATCTTCTTAGGAGAGAGTTTCATATTGCACTAAAGGTATTGCCAAAGTGGAATGAGGTGTTTTTTTTGAATTGTCTTAAATTTCAGACTTTCTGAATAACAAAACTCGGACTGCAGTCTTTGCAAAAATCCAGCAAATTTTAATATTGGTATTTCTTAAGAGAATTTTTTTTAGTATATGTGCTGCCAAAGTAAGCACTCTCAAGATAATTTTTATCAAACAGATAACATTTCATATATCATTTCAGATATTTTCTCCAGCTACTCTCGAGTAACAACCACAAAATATCTTAAACTGTTCTCAAACTCTTACATTTTGTGTTTTAAAAATTTATGTAAATGAGTTAAGTCGTCATAAATAATGAATGAAACTTTACTTCACTTTTCCAAAAACTTGATTTTAGGTTTCAGGAGATATTTTGCAACCAATACAACCATACATTAACGGGTTATATAAACTAGTACAACCATAAATTAATATGGCACTACTAGAACTATACTAATAGTATTTTTAAGTCACTTCAAATATTTTATGTCTTGATTTATACTGTTAAATATAGTGTTAACATTCTGATAGCATTTTATTGTCTTTATTTTATCTACATGGTTTGTCTATGTATTTTAAATTTTTTATTTTGAAAAACTTCAAGCCTATAGGGGTATAGAAAAAAATAGTGAAATTAACACATATTTCTTACACAAATCACATTTTGTTAATCTTTTGTTACTTTTTTTCTCCCCCTCTGTGTCTTTTACAGAAACACACGGACATTTTTCAACTGGTGCATCTCCTAAGACTGACATACTCCTACGTGGCTAGAATAGCATTATACCTAAGACTACCAACATTAATTTGAAAAGTCAGGTAATATGCAGCCTATATTCAAATGCCCCAAATTATCCCAAAAATATCTTTGGAAACTTCTTCTCCCTGCACATCCAATCACGATTTACACATTACATTTGACTGTTCTGTGTCTTTATTCACTTTGTATTAAGAATAGTCTGCTCACATTTTTCTTTTTCCTTTTACTGTGGTTTTTGAAAGTCTTAGTCAAGTTCCTATAATCAGGCCAGGTAAAATGTCCTGCATTCTGGATTTATTTATTTCATCATCATAGAAACATATTAAACATTAATGGTAAAATAAAAATATAGGTGATATCGTTATGGCATCATCTTAATGATGACATTTATCAATGATGTAAATTTGATCATTTGGTTAAGTGGGTGTCCATAGATCTGTCTGTCCCAAGACTGCAATTTCCCTTTTCCCCTTTGTAATTGGTCAGTTATCTTTGGGATGATAATTTGATAATTTGAGACCATAAGAACGTTCTTGGTTGCATGACTACCTTTCACCCAATGGCTTTAGCATCAGTGGATGATCCTCGTCTGGGTTTGCAATGTAGTATAGTGATACTCTAATTGTAACTTTTTCAGTATTTATTAGTTGGCATTTTGTTTTCTCTCTTTTCTTTTTTAAATGAATATTGCTATATATTCATGGATTGGTTTTTAATTTAATGTGATATAATTCGGTATAATCAATACTATTTTACACTCTATTTTTCCCAATTTTAAGAGTGTGAGAGCCTACAAATTAGCTTCTGCTTTGTTTTTGTTATGATTTGGGGGGGTTACTTTTAATATTCTAAATGCTTTATTTTATGCAATTGATTTATAATATCATTTTTTCACATTGATTATTACTGCTGGTTGAACTATGAGATTAACAAGTCCTGATTGCCATTTTTAGAAAAATATGTTTTCACACATTTCACTTTTAATGTTAGTTGTAACAACTAACATTATGCTTTGAACATAATTTTCATCCAACATTTACATCATTAGCAATAAGTAACTCACCTTTTTGAATTATCAAGATTTCTATTCCAGAAAAAGAATTGGTTTTTTTTGTTTTCAACAGTTTAAAAAGATTTTTGAAGTTTTTGGGTTTTTTGTTCAAAATCAGATATTTGGCTTGTGGTGTGTTTTTTACGCAATTCCTTTTTATTATTTATTTATTAAATTTTATTTTATTTAGATTCAATTAATTAACATACAGTATATTATTAGTTTCAGAGGTAGAGGGCAGTGATTAATCAGTTACATACAATGCTCAGTGCTCGTTACATCACATGCCCTCCTTAATGCCCATCACCCAATTACCCCATTCCCCCACTCATCTCCCCTCCAGTAATCCTCTGTTTCCTATGGTTAAGAGTCTCTTATGGTTTGCCTCCCTCTCTGATTTTGTCTTATTTTATTTTTCCCTCCCTTCCCCAATGATCCTCTGTTTTGTTTCTTAAATTCCACATGTGAATGAAACCATACGATAATTGTCTTTCTCTGACTGACTTATTTCACTTAGCATAATACCCTCTAGTTCCATCTGTGTCGTGGCAAATGGTAAAATTTCTTTTTTTTTGATGGCTGAGTAATACTCCATTGTGTATATACACCACATCTTCTTTATCCATTCATCTGTCGATGGACATCTGGGCTCTTTCCATAGTTTGGCTATTGTGGACATGGCTGCTATAAACATTGGAGTGCAGGTGCCCCTTCGGATCATCACATTTATATCTTTGGGGTAAATCCCTAGTAGTGCTATTTCTGGGTCATAGGGTAGCTCTATTTTCAATTTTTTGAGGAACCTCCATACTGTTTTCCAGAGTGGCTGCACCAGCTTGCATTCCCACCAGCAGTGCAATAGATTCAAAATCTTCGTTTGTGTTATTACGAGGAATGCTAAGAAACTTTTATGAAGTTTGTTTTCTCTGCATTTTGTGGGTTTATTTCCTTAAAAATAATTTTATTGAAGTATAATTTAAATACAACAAAATGTATCCACTTTAAAAGAACAGTTTAAAGAATTTTGACGGGTATGTTTCCTCATACAATTTGGCAATAAATCTGACCCCCACCACCGGCAACCCTTATTCTGCTTTTTGTCCCTAAAGAGAAGTTTGTTTTTTTAATATTCACATGAAGTCAGCCATTCACATGTACTTGTTTCAGCACAATGTTTTATGCTTATATTAATAAGAGTACCATTAGTTTATTTTTCCTTTATTGCTAAGTAGTATTCCAATGTAGGTATGGACCTCAAGTTGTTTATCCATGGATTACATTAATGGACATTTAAATTATGTCCAGTGTTTGGCTACTATGACTAGAAATGCTTTTTGATATTTATCTACCAGTCTTCGTGCATACATTTTCATTTCTTTTGGGGAAAATGAGTGAATCTGGAATGACTGGGTAGTATGATAAGTAGGTGTTTAACTTTGTAAGAAGCAGTTTTCTAGAGTACTTGTTCAGTTATACACTCTTATGTATGTATGAGAGTTACAGAATTATTATCAGTATTTATAATTTTAGGCATTCCAATGGATACCTCGCTGTGGTTTTAACTCGTATTTGTACAATGACTAATAATCAGAATTTTTATGTGCTTATTATCCATTTACATCATCTTTTATACAATGTCCATTCAAATCTTTGGATTAAATTTAATTGAGTTGTTTGCATTCTTATTACTGAGATAAGGGTTTATTTTAATATATTCTGGATACCAGTGCTTTGTTAAATATGTGAATTGCAAAATTTTTCTGCGGTCTATAGCTAACCTTTTCATAAAGTCTTAATGCTGTCTTTTGAAGGGCAGAAGTTTTTAATTTTGATGAAGTCCAAGTGATCAGTTTTTCCTTATGTTTTCTGTTTTTGGTGTTCTATATGAAAAATCTTTGCCTTCTTCAAGTTCACAATTATTTTCTCCCAATTTTTTTGGAAGTTAAAGTATTTATATTTAGGTCTATGATTTATTTCAAGTTAATTTTTCTATATGACATGAAACTAGGGCTGAGGTCTATTTTATTTTATGGATAGGATTAATAGCCAGTGGTATTCTTGGCTTTGCTCTTCTGATATAGAACCTCAGCCCTAGGAGGGTGATGGGATGAGGGTGATGGGGCTCCACTCTTCATGACCCTCTGCACCTGGGGTAGGAGTGGGTGATACGGAGTTGCTGCTGAGCTGTTGGCCACACTCTTCTGGAATATAATCTCTGCAGGGCAGAGTTCAGAGGGATGAAAAATGCTGGTAGTCTACTCTCCTGGGGAAACACCGTGACTTTTGGCTGAGAGCTCCAGTGAGAGCAAGGCATATGTTTTTGCCTCTAACTGCTCATAATGGAGCTTCCATCATGCTCAGCTTGGGGTAGGTAAGGAAGTAGATCCTGCCTCAAGTTCCAGAGAAACTAGCTGTTCTTATCAAGATTTGACAGATTTCCTTGAATAATTTTAAAAATTGTTTAAAAATTGGCCTTAGGACAATTTCCAGAAACTGTAATTAATATTTAAAATAACTGTAACCAGTTATGGTTGTCCCCCTGGGGAGGGGTTTCCACAGAGCTCTTGGTTCTATAATTCCAGAGTTGTCCCTGCTGTATTTATTTTTAAAATTATTATTACTGATTTGGAGGAGTTTTGTTGTTGCTGCTTGGGTTACAAATATTTTCCAATAAATGGTTTGTCTTTTACATCTTTTTTATGGTCCCCATTTTATCAAAAAATTAAAACCTAGTTTTAATGTATTTGACAAACAGCATTTAAAAAATCATTCCTTACCTCAAAATTGTAATCATGCTTTTCATATTTATATATTTAATCCACGTGGATTTCATAATTTTATTATGTCAGAGATGAATTGTATCTTTTCTATAAACATAAACAATTGCCCCATCATTATTTATTATATAATCTATCATTTTTCTCATAAATTTGCAACTGATGCTCTGTCACAAATCAAGTTTCTACATATATTTGACCAACTTCTGGGCTCTTATTCCATTCCATTCCATTCCATTCCATTACTTATCCATCCCCAGTACCATTTCCAAATCATCCAAATGGCTTTCATATTCTAGTAGGTCTCAATGTTCAAAAGGGTAAATCTCATCAAATTATTTTTGGTTTTCTCTTCCTCTTTTATTTTGTTAGCTGCCAGGCGTGTACTTTATTTTATTTTATTTTATGTTATTTTATTTATTTATTTTTTAAAGATTTTATTTATTTATTTATGACAGAGAGGGAGACAGTGAGAGAGGGAGCACAAGCAGGGGGGAGTGGGAGAGGGAGAAGCAGGCTCCCCGCAGAGCAGGGAGCCCGATGCGGGGCTTGATCCCAGGACCCTGGGATCATGACCTGAGCCGAAGGCAGACGCTTAACGACTGAGCCACCCAAGCGCTCCTGCCAGGAATGTATTTTAAAGGACCAGTGTTTGGTTCCATTGAACCGTATACTATTTTCTATTTCATTCACTACTTCACTTTTCCATTTTCATTCATTTCTGTCTTCATGTTTACTACTTTCTATCTTTTCCCCTTCAGATTTATTTTCTAAATCTTTTTCTGACTTTATAATTTAGATGTATACCTTCATTAAGTTTGAGGCTTTCTTCTTTTTAAAACTAAGCTCTGAATCTCTCCTTAAGAACTATTTCCACTGCACTGTAAATTTTCTGTGTCATATTTCCACTCTCTCTCCATTCTGAATATTTCTAAGTGTCCATCTTAATTTCCTCTTTGACTCATGAGTGTCATAGATGTCCTTATTTATTTTTTTTAGTTTCCAAATCTATACCACAGTGGTGACTACATTTTCAGAGGTGTTCCATGTGAGAGTTAACACTACTGTGTCTTCCTTGTGTGTGGTTTTCTTCGTGTCATCACTAGATCAGGCTTGCTGATCACTGTGCCAGTTATAAACTATCACCTTTTCGTTCCAAATCTACCCTCCAGAGCCCTGCTTGTGGTCTACGACATTCTTCTCTTACCAGATTGCATGGTGTCACGCTGCAATGTGAGAGATACAGAGGGACACTGAAGGAGGGAGAGCTCCTCCCAGCAAGCACCTGGGACATATGGTGGCCATGCATGTTCTGCACCTTCTTCTGGGGCAGCTTCCCTAGCACATATCTCCTCAGACCTTCACAACAAGGTCTATGGATAGCACCTCCTTGAAATGGACATTTCTCGGCAACCCAGATGAAAACTTCCCAGTGAGTTCTGTCAGCATCGCACCCTTGGCCACTCTGTGAACTGTGGCTGGGCCCATCCAGCAAGCTCTGGTTCTCAGGCTTGGAGGTGGGGATGGCAGAAGACTCAGAATTTTTCCTTCTTTTAGGTACTATCTCATCTCAGTAGAATGTGCTCCTATGTCTGCCGTTCTTATCTTCTTTAGAGTTATCTTTACCCATAATAACCCTTTAGGTATAGTTAATAATTGTTCAAAGTGCCATGTGACTTCTGTCTCTTGATTGGACCCTGACTAGTACAATTGTGCTGTTTTAATTCATACTATTTTTTTTATTGGCCTACTTCTTTTTTTTTTTTTTTAAAGATTTTATTTGTTTATTTGTCACAGAGAGAGAGAGAGAGAGAGAAAGCACAAGCAGGGGGAGTGGCAGGCAGAGGGAGAAGCAGGCTCCCCGCTGAGCAAGGAGCCCGATGCGGGACTCAATCCCAGGACATTGGGATCATGACCTGAGCCCAAGGCAGACGCTTAACCCACTGAGCCACCCAGGCATGCTAATATCTTAGAGAGGTAAACTATAATTTTCTATCCTGATGGCAGATTTATGCCTTATGTGCAATTCTTTCAATTCTGGCTAAATATATTTTGAAGCAATAATGCTAGGAATGTGTACATTTAAATAATTTCTATTTTCTGATTAATGGATTTTTAACCATCCTGTAGACCCACCTTATCTTTACTATAATTTTACTCCAAAGTCTAATTCATCTGATATTAGTACTGCTGCATCAGCTGACTGGTGCTTAACATATATCTGATAGAATTTTTTATTCTTTCTCTTCAAACATTTTCATGCTTTGATACTTTCTAGAGGATTTTGTTTATTCAGTCAAGTCTAATTATCATTATCTTTTTTTTCCTCCGTTAGTTTGGAATGTTTATTAATAGTCTCTGCTTTAGCGGTTCCCCTACATATTATGGTGCGTATACATAATTTAACGTAATATAAAGTGAATTAATAACTCTACCTTGTTTTTTTAAGATTTTATTTATTTGAGAGAGAGACAGAGATAGCGACAGAGATAGCAAGAGAGAGCATGAGTGGGGAGGAGAGAGAGAAGCAGGATCCCTGCTGAGCAGGGAGCTCAACTTGGGGCTCAGTCCCAGGACCCTGAGATCATGACCTGAGCTGAAGGCAGACGCTTAACTGGCCTGAGCCACCCAGGCGCCTCAACTCTACCCTGTTTTAAAATAATAAGAGGATCTTTGTTCTAATTTTAATTATTTTTCTCAGATCATAAGCAATTGTTGAATATTTTTTGTTTTGTACTATTTTTGTGTTATCCACACAAAATAGAAAAGTGTTTTGTTATATACAATCACTTTTTATTTATATTACTTATGTGTTTATAAATATCATCCACATAAATTCTTCTGGTTATTTGTCCTTAAATTTGTCCTTAATCTTACAGTCACTGGGGATCCATTGCAGGGGTTTAAAAATAATTGACATAATCAGATATTGTTCTTGAAGTTGTACAGCTCTGAGGCCACTCTGGGCATAAAAAGGGAGACCAAAGTTTCAGTTACAAAATAAATATGTCCTGGGAATATAACATCCAGAACATGACTATAGTTAATGATACTGTATTGTGTATTTGAAAGTTGCTAAGAAAGTAGATCTGAAATGTTGTCATCACCAGAATTTAAAAAAATGTAACTCTGTGTGGTGATATCTAAGTTAACTAAAGTTATTGTAATGATTATTTCACAATATACACACACATCAAACAATGTGCTGTACACCGTAATCTAACACAATGTTATATGCCAATTACATCTCAATGGAAAAAAAAAGAGACCGGAGAACAGAAAGACCAATTTTCAGGATTGCCGGACTGGGGTAAAGAAATAGTAAGACTCTAAACTAACGATGTGATAATAGGTTTAGATAGGCAGGGATGAAAGTGAGACATATATGGGAGTTAAAATGGTCCCCCAAAGTGTGTCTTTGTGTGAGGGGTTACATTAGGTAGTCAGGGAAAAGAAAAGAATTGAGGATGATTTCCCAGTTATTGATTTATTTACCTGTACAGGAATTGGCATCGAGATTTGACTTGAACCGTATAAACACTAGTTTCCTTCTGTGCTTCTGTTAGAGGTGCCTCTGACACAGTGAGCTGGAGATGTGCGCTAGGGAGCTGGGAACGCACGTTGGAGAGCCATGTGGACTGACATGGCAGATTGGGAATCTTTCCTACAGAAATGGACAAGACCACACCAGTGCAGTATGAAGCCTGGAGGGATGGACTCATTGTGTCTTCTTCCTTCTGAAGGAGTGTAAGGACCTCAGAGAAGCTTGTTGTCAGGTGGGCACTTCTCTCCTGCTCTTCAGGATGGTGTTGCTGTAGTCATTCTGCTTTAAAGTTTTGAAATTTAAAGAAATGTCGCTTTGGGGACATGCATTCCTGTTAAAGTCTGCTTTTTCTTATGCTCTCTTTTTTTGGTTTTGACCCTCAATATATTAAGGTTTTGACCCTCAATATATAATAAGTTCTAAAAATGCAAGACTTTCTGTATATTTTATAGCATTTATAAAGAAATAGTCCCCTACATCAGTGAGCAAAATGTTTCTAAAGAAGATTTTTTTGAAAAATAAATATAAAATGATAGTGATTTTAGACTCATTTAAGTTTCCAAGTGCTGTAAAGAAAACTGTAAAATTCAAAATGAAGAAATCAGATATTCAGATCTTCTGACTGTAGTAATTTCTCACCTTTCACTTACTCAAAAAGCTTCCTGTAATTTTAAGTTTTTGCCAAGTACATGTCTTTCAACTACAAACTTTCACACCTACAATATAATCCAGATGGAGAATTTATGCTTCTCGAATACTGAAGCAGATCTATACCACGTTACACAGTAAAGGCATTCAAGACAGCATTTAGTCTGATATGAAGCTGAAAAGTTTAACAGAATCACTCCCCTACCCCCACCCATACTTGGTTCTGAAACAAAACTGTCCAGGATTTGAGCTGGTTTATTTGTTCTTTGGGGGAATTTATAGTGTCCTATTTTTCTACTGTTTGGAAAGAATACTTTCTCTAAGATGTCACCTTTCATTAATAAAAACACCTAAAGTGGGGAGCCTGGGTGGCTCAGTAGTTAAGCATCTGCCTTCAGCTCAGGTCATGGTCCCAGGGTCTTGGGATTGAGCCCCGCATTGGGATCCTTGCTCTGCGGAGAGCCTGCTTCTCCCTCTCCCACTCCCCCTGCTTGTGTTCCCTCTCTCGCTGTGTCTCTCTCTGTCAAATAAATAAATAAAATCTTAAAATAAATAAATAAATAAAATAAAAACACCTAAAGTATACCAGTTACAAGAGTAAAACGATTTATAAATTAGGCAGAATCTAGAGTATGAACATGAATTGTTGCTTTCACAACTGATACCATCTTTCTATAATTAAGAACAAAACTTGAATGTGCCTTTTTTTATTCTGTTGCTCTGAGAGCTTCACATCTAGATAGATTTTTTTACATTATAATTTGTAAATTGAAACCAAGGTTGCAAGTTACATTGTTTTCTACAAAACTGATTTTGTATTAGGAAAGATACATTTTTATTTGCCTTTCATATTTTTTTGTTTGTAGACACGTTTTTGTTGAAAGAATATTGTTTAGTTTTCTAAATATATTTGGAAATGGATTGGAAAGACAAAATGAGGTTTAATCAGGTGGTGTTAAAAGAATCATAGTCAGGGACATGGATATGAGTCAGTCTGAAAAATGAGTTGGTAATGGTGGAATTAAAATGGTAATTTATGAAGACTACAGTTGTGTGTAGGATAGATGAGTTGGATCGTATAATTTCAGGCTATTGCTTCCAAAGGATTACTTCCCACCTTGGCAAGGAGTTCTTACTTCATATGGAAGTTCTGGGCCCAGAAGGAACCCATAGGCCTGGCTCTGGGAAAAACTGTGCTCAAATCCCTGAAGACAAAGATGCTTGTTGAAACAGAACTAATTACAGCTAGGTAATGTGAAAAAGAATTTGAATTCTTAGAGGAGTAACCCAATGATTTATTTCAGAAAAAGCAAAAAGAAAAAGAGGTGGAAATGATGATAGAAAAAAAATTAAGAGCTATTGTGGATAGCTTCAGAATAGTTAATGGCACTATCACAGAAATTCCAGAATTAGAAAAATAAGTATATAACAGAAAACCCATAATTAGATAAATAAAATTTTACTGAGCTTAGTAAAGACTGGTATAAAAGAGTTCAAAAGGACAATTCAATAATATAGTTGTAAAGAGATAGATAAATAAATGGACAGGTATTGAGTATCATTGTTTTTTCTTTGAAAATTAAAAACACCCTAAGTACAGCTGTGAGTTTACTGTAGCATGCCAGAGCCCCTGGGCACACTGCTTGAGAACTGTGGCCTTATATGATTGCAGGCCAAGTCACCTAGATTTAATATCCAGGTTGTGAGTGTATTTAAAAAAACAACAACACACAACCAGTGCCATTTTACCACTTGTGGACAAATTATGTAATAATGCATAGGTGGGGAGCCTGGGTGGCTCAGCTGGTTAAGCGGCCAACTCTTGATTTCGGCTCATGATATCAGGGTCCTGGGATCCAGCCCCTCATCGGGCCCGGCACTCAGCAGGGAGTCTGCTTGAGGATTCTCTCTCTCCCTCTGCTCTTCCCCACCACACTCTCTCAATCTCTCAAATAAATAAATAAATCTTTAAAAAAATAATGTAGATATCACTCAATGCAGACACATTGCAACTATGCAATGACCCCTATCTCCGTTCACACACTTTATGATATCCTTAACGTCTGTGTGTAGTAAGTACACCAGGATGACCAGAGCTTCTGCAATAATGCGTTTCTTCTTATGAATGTATCTGAGGCAAAACTCAAATTAATTAATTAATTAATTGTTTAAGAATAAAGATCAGAATAGAATCAATCCGCAAAGCCTAACAAGTTAAGCATAAAAATCACCCTCTTAATAAGTCACTTGAATGAGATAACTCTCAAACATCATTTTGTTCCATGATAACTACATCAAACTCAAAATGTAAACCTGGGGAAGGGTTTGGGATATTTGGAAGTTAGTAGACACGTGGGATCCCAGATTTGCTTCCTTACAGAGGTAGGTAAGGATGTGAGAGGAAAGCTCACACGAAAGCAGAGGTGGATGAACTATGGTTATGGTTCCCTATGGGTGAACTATGAACTGGGAGTTAAATCCAACCCTCTGTCCATTTTGTTAATAAAGTTTTATTGGAACCCAGCCCTGCCCATCCATTTCATATTTTCTATGGCTCTTTTTGGGCTGTAACAGCAGACTTGAGTAGTTGCAACAGAACTAAATGGCTTGCAAAGCCCACATCATTGCTGTATGGATCTTCACAGAAAAAATTTCCCGACTCTGTTCTAAACTGTGAGTCCTTCAAAGCATCTGCATTCATGATGGTGCCAGGGGGTGACACTAACATGATTTTGTCTCATATTCAGATATAGGTACATCCAATTCTCTATAAATTCAGTTCAAACAAGATATGAAAGCCCCATGGTGAATATATTAGGGAGAGATAATTACACTTAAAGTTTTGCAGTACATTCCTATTTCCACTAACCATCTCTGAGCTAAGTCTCTTCCTGTGAAGCTGGGAATAGACATGATTGCATTTCAGCTTCAGTCACAGCATAAACAGAGCAAACTCCTGGTTCCAGTCCCTCACTGCCACTGTACAGACTATAAATGTAGATATATAAAGGCAAGATTGTACCCCAGGAACGGTGAAGCTAGTTTGAGAGGATATAAGTAGGTGGATAGAAACTGTAATTTTGGAGACTTGGTGTGATTGATATGAGTGCTTTTAATATTACAGTTCCCAACACCTAAAAGCTGTCCCTTAGGTGTCCCTTAGGTGTCAAAGTAGTCAAGTTGTGACCTGGCTTTAGAAAAATATTCCCATTGTAGCTGATGCAGGATGAATAACTCCTTTCCTGGCCCAAGATTCTTGTTATGATTTCCAGCAGCAATTTCCATACAGTGAGCGAGTTCTGCCTCAGACTTTGGGAGAACATCTTATCGGAAGAAATTCATATTTAGAATTCATATGGAGGGGATGTGAGTCTCAATACTCTGTCAGGTCAACAAGAAATATCACTTAATTTTTTTTCCTAACTCAAATTAATTTTCAATTCATAGACCTATCTCTGACTTCTCTGGTAGAGTACCTTATACAGGCTTTCTGCAGCTGGGGCAGGGGGAGGGGGTTGCTGCCCCTTTTCGAAGAATCCTTTATTCCTCAGGGTTTTACAATGGTTTCTGTATCTTACGTAAGCCAGTCACTTGTGGAAGAAACCTTATGGTTTCTGGTGATCTTCCTAATATTGCACACATAAAATGTCCTTTGTTACAAATAAAATGTCCTCTACTCTTTTTGTCTGTTCACATCCAGTAGTTATCTCCTGCTTAAAGGCACTATTCTAAGAACCAATAGAAATTCAGCACTTAAAAACATGCCTTTCAGTTAGCGTTTAATCGCTATAGAATTTCAGCTGGGGAAGAAGTCTGTGCAATGGTTGCACAAGAGTGTGAATGTAGGTAATATGATGAAGCTGTATGCTTAAAAATGGTTAAAATGGTAAATCTTATGTTACGTACATTATGCTACATTTAAAGAATGTCCTTTGTTACAAATAAAATGTCCTCTACTCTTTTTGTCTAAGTGGGTAAGACACAACCTTGCTCTCAAGAGAAATAGGTATGAAAAAATGACAAGAAAATAGATTTCAGAGATCAGAAAACTGAAGCTCATAGAGAGAAGGTCAATTTCCCAAGGTCAGAATCAGGCAGGAGGGGAAATTCTTGAGCCCAGAATACCTGAACATAGAACACGTATTCTGTATCATTGCATTACACCAAACTCTGTATGAGGAATACGCCCCCATGCAAAGCATTTCTTCACATTCTGCTTTAGATGTTAGATTATTGTTTTATGGTTGCAAGCTTGCCATATCAATTAAAAAAATTCATTTTCTTAATAACCGATATCCTGAAGTAGCAGAAGCAACACTGACCTATTTAGTAGAATATCAACATATACCTACTAGGATGGATGAATATTCCCTAATATTGGTTATTTGTAATTTCATTTATTACTTAAAGAAGCTAAAACATAATCTATCCTGTATATTTTAAGATAATTTGTCACTGGGAGAGAGTATCTAAGTTCTAGAAACTTTTTTTTTTTCAACTTTGAGAGATTAAAATCTTAGGCCTTTAATCTTTTATTTGGAAGTCTGTCATTTTTGACAAGATGAAGAGCCTTACACCTCGATGAAGAGATACTTCTTCTTTTGTGACAGGACTATGAAGGATACATGACATTTATTATCAGCTGGTGAAAGAAAAGGTCTGAGAAACAGCAGACAAAGTTCAGTGATAAATCTAAATATCTTTTCACCACGTTTTGGGACTGTTTTTCTTTAGTCATTTTTGTTAGCCCTGCAGCTAGCAAAGCAAAATTATTTCTAACGCCATTAAAATGTTCTTCACACTTCAAGTGCAAATGCTTATTTGTTCTTAGTGTTTCTCCGAACAGAACAATTGTCTGAAAATAATGTCTGGCATGTCTTTTCAGAGAAAGGTTAACAGAGAATAGACTCAAAGCACAGACACACAAAATTCTACTCACTGCATTCTTCACTTTGGAAAACAGTTTTCAGTAGTTGAATTACTTATGAAGAGTGCATAGCAAAGAGAGCCTCCTTTTAAAGCATCTTGCTTCTTGAAGTTTGTTTAATCAGTTGCGGCACTACAGAGTTATGGACTTCTCTTCCTTAAAGCACCAAAGAGAAGTGCAATTTTCCAGAACAAACTACTGAACTTTTTATTCTTCAGTAACTGTCATACTCCTTGGCGAAGGCCATAGATGTGTTTTTTGTTTTTTGTTTCCTTTTTAACACTTAAAAATTGCATTCACATTGACCTACACTTCTTGAAACTTTTAGGACGTCTAGGTTAATTACATTAGAGAATTATTGCATAATAAAGAGACTTTTTTTCCATTCTATTTAATGCCTAAAGATGTACTTAGAAGCATTCAATATTTATCATTTCGTTACCAATAGTCAGGCTCTGGGTGGACAAGATTAAGAAGATGGAGAAGCTGTAGCTTATAAATATTATTTTAAATTAATTTAAAATGATACAATGTGGCATATACTTCGCAGAACATGGCAACTAATCGCTAAAAGTTTAGAGTATGCTAAAAAGGTCTTAGTTTTTAATGCTTTTTGACCCCTCTCTTAAATTTTATACAGTAATTAACATAAGCAGTTTAAAAAGACCTATGTTTCTTATCTTCTCAATTGAAAGTGTACCCACAGTGTGAAATAAAGATTATGTCTTTGGATATTCTGATACCTTCAAAGCAAAATCCTTTAGATGTCTTGAAGATGCCATCAAAACTAGTCATTTGAACTTTTAAAATATATGAGTATTATATATAAATATATGATATATAATATATAATAATATTAGAGTATGATAAATATATTAAAATACATATATGTAGCATAGACTATGGAAACATATTTCTATAATTTCTATATTCATTCTAAATTTACATATTTATTAAACAGAAAATTTTAAAAATATATAAATAGAAAATATATTAGTATATAACATATAAAAGTAGATATATATCATAATACAATAAATACATAAGTATATAATATGTAATACTATATAACATAAATATATAAATAATATATGCTGTTAAATATTTATATATGAAAAATTTCATTTTTTTAAAACATTTCTCTTTATTTTTGTTTCACAACAAAAACATCCCAGAGACATGGTCTTGTCTCAAATGCACGACCCTTAAAACTCATCTCAACAAATTAAGCCATAAGTCTTCAGAATCAACGGCTTTTCATGTCAGGAGTAAACTGAATTTTGAATTATTATAATGGACTAAAACCTTCACTGGATAACAATATATTTTATTTATTTGATTCTAAGGATTTTTAATAAATACATTAAAATCATGAGCATAAGTAGCATACAGAGCTCATAAATGTCAAAGTGTTACTTTTTAGGGTCATCCTTCATGCTAGACTCTGCTTTTATTTAATAAAATCAACTTTGCATAATAAAACAAAAACTTCATATTGATCAGGAATGAGTTCAAGGCCAAGTAACAATAACAGCCAGGGCAGCAGAAAAAAGAAAAAGAAACAAAATGAAAAAAATCAGAACACCTAACTTACTATGGCTTAAATAATTGAGATTTATTTTTCTAACATAAATCATTTTTCAGGCTTTTCCTGGTATTGGTGCAGTGGGTTAACACTCTTAGGGCCAATGATCCTGTCTTGTTGGCAACTATCTCATGGGCACAATGTGGCTGCTGAAGTTCCAGGCATCACATCCTCAGCAAAGTGTGTATGTTTCCTGTACTAACATTTATCTATGTCTATCCCATCTTTGCTTGCTTTCCCAGAAGCACCTCTAGAGACTGCCTTTTCATCTGTGTTTTGGAATCAGTCATGTCCTAAGTAGAAAGGAAGTCTAAGAATATAAACATCTTTAAAATCCTAATTTGGTAGGAGGGTGCACCATAGGAAGAGTTTGTAAATGATGCTTGGGTTGCCAGTTCTGTGTTTACCACTATTGTGCTTCTCTTTTGAAATTGTCTTCAGGGATAATATATCAACCTTATGAAGATTTCAGTCTCACTTCCTCATAATTTGTGCAGAAAATTCTTTCTAAATCCGAATATTTTCATTTTCTCTATTCCTCATTCTTTTACTTCATGTCAATGGGAGCTAATTGGGAGTAGAGGAAACATGAAAAATAAATCAGGTAATATGGTACAGAGAGAAAATGTGGTTTGAGACTCACAGTTAAGATATCCTTATAAAAGAGTTAAATAATATACACGAATTTCTGTGCCCTTTGCTATAATTGGATCACATATATTTCTCTAATTTTAAAAACCCCAGGACAGTGGTCTCTTCTTATCCATGCGGGGTATGTTCCACGACCCCTGTGGATGCCTGAAACCTGGTTCTGAACCCTATATATACTATGTTTTTTCCTATACTACATAGTTATGATAAAGTTTAATTTATAACTTAAGCACATTAAGAGGTTAACAACAGTAACTAATAATAAAATAGAGCAACTATAACAATATAGTGTATTAAAAGTTATATGAATGTGGTCTCTCTGCCTGTCTCTCAAAATACTGTATTTTGCTATACTCACCCTTCTTCCTCTGATGATGTCAGATGATACAAGGTCTACATGATAAGATGAAGCGAGGGGAATGGCGTACGCATTATGACGTAGCGTTAGGCTACTACTGACCTTCTGATCCTACCCGAGCAGGAGGATCACCTGCTTTCAGACCACTGAAACCAGGGAAGGCAAAACCACAGGTAAGGCGGGATTGCTATAAACAGAATTGAATCATGTAAGGATTGACTACTTTAAATAGCATATAAAATAGCTACCCACGTATTACCTAAGGTAATCAAAAGTTTTCAGCCTGGCTTTCAAAATTACTCATCTTTACCTACCCAGATTTATAGCTTTATCAACGATTTCTCTTCCCATTCAGCAAACCATGCCAGACTGTATTAAATATGTTTACTGAGATTTGGCCCTTGCACTAGCTGTAATCACTCTGTTCCCTTCTTCCTTAACACCCATTCAATTAAATCTAAGTATAATTTTATTATGTATTATATATAATTTTATACATAGTATATATAATTATATATGTACATTATAACCAATATTCTACCATTCTACTAATTACTTGGGCAGTATTCTGTTACTCTATTTCTAAATGTTTTGGCAACAGGTTTGATAACTAGCTCTTGTACCACATTTAACATTTTAAAATTCCCTGAATAAAAACACTGAGGACCATTTTGATCCTGAATTTTGTGTCTTTGCAAACAAAGGATTCATGGTGCCGGTTTTTACATCAAGTTACTTGAGTCGAATTGCTATCATGTTAATGATTTTATAAATATATTTGTTTTTGAACGTTGGTATGCTATGGAAGTCATTACAAAATTATATAGGGATTCTCGAGCAAAATAGAACAATGGAAAATAACCTAAGTTAGGAATTGTTCTCGGCATCCACCGTACCATATCTAGCTATACAATGCCAGGCTCAGAATGTCACTGACCGGATGGAATGGATGGGGGATAAATCATTCCAGAACTCAAATTTACCCATGGGAAAAGCAACTGTTCATGGAGTTTGAGGAGCAACTGGTATACTTCGCTACATGAAGAAGAGAACAAGGACACTTTTCTTTTCTCTCATGCCTGACACATATCCAGGAACAGAATGGAAGTGGGAGTTGGAAACATGGGTGCTTCATGCCCCCCTGGGATGTTTGTTTTGTTGATATCCTTGAATTGTGTGACCACATATATTGCAGCTTTCTACTGTCTCCTGGGAGCACAGCTTAGATTTGGGGCACCTGGGGATGTCCCTGTCCCTTGATTTGACTGTGGTGATTTTTTTTTCAGAATATATATTTTGAGATTGTTTACCAGAGACAGATTATTTTTGTTTTTTTTTGCTTGAAATCTGAGACTTTCATGTATTACGCTACTAAGGCTACTAGGCAATGAACTAATACCTGCCATTCACCTCTTCCTTCCTATAGTCCATCTTCCTTGAAAAGTCAAGTATGCTTTGATCTTAAAAACCAGCACACTTGTTTTGTTACCTGAAGCAGATCTAGAGCTACTTAGAGCTTAAGGAGCAGTCACAAATGAGTAAAATTGCATATTTCCAAGATCAACTGAGTGTATACATGGACAAGTGTTTCTGTGTGGGTTTTGCATAACTTGATTCATACTTCTTATCTTTCATGTTTTCCCATCAATGAACATTTTATTAGGAGCATTACCTGGTTATTTTATTTTTGTGCATTCGCTAAGAATAATTAAGCCTTTATTTTATCTTGAATTGCAAAATATGGCAGATACCAAGTTTTAATATCTGATACAAACAAACGACTCCATGTGCAGCCAGAGAGACATGAGGACTTTGCAAGATTCTGTTTGGTTGAAATGCTTCATGGTCAATTGTTTGGGTAATTAGAGGATGAAGTACTTTCAACTATGGGTTATGATGACCATCACTGAAGGGAAGTAACACTGCACACATTTTATATGTTATATGGAAAGGTCATTTGTTTCAGTCATGTACTTGACAAAGTCTAATGCAACAGATTCTTTCAAAAAATGCCTAGAAAGATGTTTTCTGATAATTTTTTAAAAAAAACCCTGAACATAAGTGCATCAGTATACGAATTACACTTGTACGACTCACAGCAATGGATCATTCTAGACCTTGACACAATCTAGACACAATCCATGGATTGTGAGGGCGATCACTGAGATTTACTAATGTCCCAGCACAAGTTCAAATTCAATAAGAGAAAATAAAGTAAAATACACATTACTTGATTTTGCTTTGCCTCCAAACCGATGGCCTTTCAAAGCCCCAAATACGGTTTTCTGCTGGTAACTGACTCACTATGAACCGACATACTTTTACAATTAAAGTATGATTGTCACATACATAATTTTGTTCAAATTATTTATTAATTCAGACCAGCCTTTCTTACTCTCCTTTTTAAAAAAAGCTGTTATTCATAGGGTGAAGCATTTAACACCTAAACAAAATAATAAACCAAAAATGAACACTTTACATGCTTCTGTAGCAGTTTTTTCGTGTGTGAATGTGTATGTATAGGTAAGGTGCTGGGATAAACGGATGAAGAAGGGTAGAATTTAGGAATAACGTTATTCTTATCACAATAGCTAAACAGAAGGTGATGTATAAATGGAAGAAAAGTGTCAAGCAGCTGACCTTTGGAAAGGAATGCGGTTCACAAGGAATGCCATTTGAGCATACCTACCTCAATCAGAGCAGGCAAGCACAGGTATAATTGAGCTATTGCTTTGTGTCTCCTCATCTTCTAGACACTATGAGCAGCATAAAATGAAGTGGGAGACGGAGTTCTCTTCTGCAAGAAGCATTCAATGGGATAATTTATTTACATTAACATACCCAAGAAACAAGAGGGTGAGTGTATATACAATAAGGCGCTAAAACTTGTGGAATAAATGATTAGTGTGTTAAGAGTTGAGGAATGGGGGGATCCATATGCTAGATGTTTTCAAATTTCAGAAAGCTGGCATCATATTTCCACAATATTTACCGATTTTATGAAGTTATGAGTGTATCAATGTACAATCTCTTCATTTACTTTTCAGTAATCCGTGTCATTTAAAACATGAACCTGCAAGGAAATGCATGCTGTGTGGTTCGACAGAGTTATTACACTTGGGTGTGGCAGTGGAAAAATAAAAGTATGCTGGTTTTTAGGATCAAAGTATACTTGACTGTTTATCCACTGACTTTTTTCTTGTCCACCAGCATCAACTGGGCTCTCATCTTTCTGTTATATTTTAAAAGGAACTCTACTTTCAACAAGTACAAAATCAATAAAATTATACCAAGACAACATTCCAAGCCCTTCCGCCATATGCATTGGTTGCGTAATATGTGGCATAGCTCCTCCTGAGAATTAGCCTGTGAATATGAGGTAAAGTGTACACACTGTGTGGTGTGAAGGAAATTTCTGCACTTCACACTTAAAAACAAATTTCACGAAAATGAAATGGAATCTTTCCAAGGTGACAAACTGTGAGATCCTTTTTTTAGCAAGTAGGAGCCATTTTCTTTTCCTTCTGAGATTTTTCTGAAGTGCTTACACATCATTTTGCGTTTTGGGACAAATAACGTGCCAAATGTTTGAGAAATTCTGCTGTCACACATCCTGTATAGCTATTAATTCCTCTTTTCAAAGTTGGAGGTCTTGGGAACAGTCATATCTTTACAAATTCTTATCCCTGCTCCTCTGGGTCAGTTTGAGCTTTGACCACCACTATTTCTTCAGTATTTCTGCTGGGATTTCAGACATCATTAAAATAAATGTTTGTATATGTGGATATGCATATATGCCACAGACCTTCATAGAATGTATAATCCTATAAAGTCTACAGAATTCAAGTTCCATCTTAAATGCAAGCTAGTTTAGTTTCCTAGTAATACAGTTAGGCTTTCTGCTGGTTTGTTTTATAATTTGGAGACTCACAGTTCATGAGCAAAATACAAATATGTAGGGATGTTTTAATCCTCTAAGAAAAAACCTTACTATTTCATTATGTCAGATGTCTAGAATCTTCTAATGTGAATGTTTTCATATTTACAGGTATTTTAGGATCATTGTTTTAACACTGCTCTGGTTTATAGCAGCATGCTGGTAGGACAGTTGTATATGTCCACGTACATATTTAGATTTCCACATTACAGTTCTGGAAAAGTGTTTGCCTTTCAAACTTCTGTAAACATTTGTATTACCATACTTTCTTTTCTTTTTTCTTTTAAAGATTTATTATTTATTTATTTATTTATTTATTTATTTATTTATTTATTTGACAGAGAGAGAGCACAAGGAGGGGCAGAGGGACAAGGAGAAGCAGACTCCCCGCTGAGCAGGGAGCCTGATGCAGGGCTTGATCCCAGAAACCTGAGATCATGACCTGAACCAAAGGCAGATGCTTAACCTAATGAGCCACCCAGGCGCCCGACCATACTTTATTTTCTTAAGGAAAAAAAAAAAAACAGCTACCAATAAGGCTTACATTTGCCATTGATATTAACTAAAAGTAAAAGTTTTTGAAAACTAAGAAGTCTTAAATCAGTATCTCTTATTTCCTAAATCTAAACATTTTAAAGCCTCTATTTAAAACATATCTAATTTTGTTCAAAATCTATTGTTTCTCAAGATAGTAACACATTTTCCATTTTCTGCTTATAATTTCACTCCCCAAAGTACTGATTTTTAGGATGAGTTAAACATCTCACTAAATCCTAAATTTCTTATAGATCTGATTAGAGGCAGTGGAGGTAAAGCCAATGATCCATGTCTGAAACCAGGGGGCTCTGATCTTCGATCCCTGAAGAAATCTATGCCATGTTATTCCATGTATTTCTGCCTATTTTATGTGAATCCAATCCTCAGGTGCTCTTTTGAGGTAAAAATGGAATTAATTTATTTTAATGTAACATTTCTATCATGTTTTGTGCTGGTAATTAAAGATAATTTTAGTGTCTTGTTTTTTAATTGTCAAGAAAAATTTTAATCGTGGAACTAGCATGGCTACTTATAATTTTCGAAATCAAAGCAGTAAAACATTGTGTTAATATTGAAATCGAATGTCACAGTTCTATGAAGATACAAAGTCAAGGGGCAAGTGTGATGTAAATTTGCAAGATAAGAATCAGAATTTTGGGCTGTTCTTTGAGCAAATAAGGGTCATTAGCAGGTTGATAGGAGAAGGGATGAAATAGATGTTAGGTACGAAGTTGAAAATGCACTAGCTGCGTGGAGAGCAAATCACAGCCGGAGTCCCTGTCCCCGTCGGCAGTGAGCATCTGATGCTCCATCTCATTTCCAGCCTGACCCACTGAGACAGATGAGCTAGCAAAGGGCAAGCAATTTAAACAGTGGGAGTTCTAAGAACTTATGGATGGGAAGTATCACCATAAACTTGTCAGATTAAAGGTGCCTGGGTGGCTCAGAATGTTGAGCCTCAGACTCTTGACTTCAGCTCAGGTAAAGATTTCAGGGTCACAAGATCGAGCCCCGTGTTGGGCTCTGTGCTGGGCGTGGAGTTCGCTTAAGATTCTCTTTTCCCTCTGCCCCTCCCACCTCTCTGAACCCCCTGCTCACATGCTCTCTCTCTCAAAAAAAAATTAATCAAACTTGTCAGATTAATTACATGTGTATCTGGTGATATGAAGTTTCCTGCTAATTAGCCCTGGAACTACATTTAGACAATACTTGTTTGTGTTCACACACAGGTTCCTTCGTAGAGCAAGGGGTGACACATCACCAGGACACTCCTGGGGCCATTAGTAACAATAACCCTTTTAAAGGAGCTCACAAAGTATCTATGACGGTCCCATTATTTGGAGTTCTTGAGAAAATCTTGCTGGAGAAGTTTTTGAAGAACACAGGTGCTGTAAGTGACCTTATTCATGAGGTCACTCTAATTAGGCAACTCTGAGGGAAAACGATGTTTGAATGTTTACAAGTGTCCACAAAACAACAACAACAACAAAAAACAGCTCAGGGGAATATTAAAGTGTCTCTTCAGCTTATGTTTCAAAAAAGCAGATGTGAGAACAGAATACATAACATAAACAAGTGTTTGTGAGCATGATGCCATAAATAAATATGATTGTTAAAGACAAAAAAGAAGAAAACAAAACATGTTTTGCTATAGAAGACAGGGGACTCTAGTTATCACCATGATATTGTCTACTTTGAGTTATTCTTATAGTCCTACACTACTTAAGAGCAATTGTTTGAAAAGATTTGAGTTTAAACGTAAGTGTTGACCTTAAAATTCATTACCAAAATGATCTAATTTTACATGTGAAAATTCTCAGAAGAGCTTGAAATAAATCACAAATACTGAATCATTCAGAGAGAAAAATGAAGGATACTGTGTTTTTCTAGCCAGAACTATGAAAAAGAGATTCACAACCCCCGTAGTGAGCCTAGGTGATTTGCCATATCCTCTCAACAATTTCTGAAGTTAGAAAGGGAAAGCATTTTGTTTGGGGGTGTGCTTGGTAAAACCTGAATAAAGTTCAAAACCTTTGGATGAAATCAACAGCCATTGTCATTTAGTTAATAAGCATTCATTGTCCACTTCTTACATGAAATATTTTGCAAGATACAAAAGATACAAAAATAAGTGAGATATGGCCCCTAAAAGAATACACAATTTAGTGGAAAAACACCTGAAAACAGGAATTAGATTTAATAGTGGTTTGGGGGCCACAGCATTGATACTTATTATACTAGCTGGTAGCTCTACGTCACACCATTCTCTAGCTGTCCTCTAAGTACTCCATTTCAACCCTCTTAACTGACATGGAGCATATGCAGGGAACTTTATAACACTTGAATTAGGTTCAGGGGCAAGAAATATCTGCTCCTTCCCTCGATTTAAATACAACCAAGGCGGGGCGCCTGAATGTCTCAATTGGTTAAGCATCTGCCTTCAGCTCAGGTCATGGTCCCAGGGTCCTGGGATCGAGCCCCACATCAGGCTCCTTCCTCCGCGGGAAGCCTGCTTCTCCCTCTCCCTCTGCAGCTCCCCCTGCTTGTGCTCTCTCTCTGATAAATAAATGGAATCTTCTAAAAAAAACAAATAAATACAGCCAAGGAGCCCAACAGTAGAAAATTAAAACTCAAGCCAGAATTGAAATGGGGAGATAGACTTATTGAATATTTTTTTCCCCTGGATAGCTAACTGGAGAAAAAGCCATAGGATTAATGAGGTACAGGGAGGGTCATCACATGGGATTATGTCTGGTTTTAGAGCCCCAAGATAGGTCTGAATATAAGGAGAAGCAATGTTTCTGGCAAGATCCTGTCCTGCTCTGTCCCCAGCACATGTGCTCATGAGCACCCCACCCAATCGACATTTCTCCAAGCCTTGGGAAGAAGCAGGATGTGCTAATAGGAAAGAATGGGGTTGTCACAGAACCACCGCTTGCACAGAGGAGTCATCTGGGAAAAAAACTTCATCAAAAGAAGTACAGTATGATTCTCAGGTGGACGTGGAGGAGAACACCACTGGAGTATGGTCCAGATGCTGTTGCCCCAGCCAGGACATCTTTATGCACAGTAACAGGGAAGTACAATTCTTGTTCACTACTGTACCTCCGGGTCTCACTCAGTGAACTCCTTAACTCATAGTCAGCAGATGCTTAATACATGGCTGTAGAATTAGTGGATGGATGCCCAGAGGTTGCTATGTTGTACATGCCTTAAGAAAGAATATTCGTTTCCCTCCTGAGAATTGGTTTTGATTTCTTTCTTTTTTCCTCACTTTAAAAAAATTTTTAATTCAAGTATAATTAACATACAGTATTATATTAGTTTCAAGTGTACAATATAATAGTTCAACAATTCTATACGTTTCTCAGTGCTATCACGACAAATGTACTCAACTTCCCCCCTCCCCCACTCTGGCAACCACGAGTTTGTTCTCTGTATTTCAGAGTCTGTTTTTTTGTCTCTTTTTTCTGTTTATTCATCTGTTTTGTTTCTTAAATTTGATTTCTTTAAGATTTTTGTTATAATTACAACTCAATATTGAGTACTGCTTGCCCTTTATTAAACAGTAATCGTTGTTTTAAGTCTATTAGCCTGGAGATTTAAAAAAAAATATTTTGTTAAATTATGAAAATACGGATGTGGTATTTCTTTCTACTAAAAACAATGAACAGAGAAAGTATGCAATTATAACATATACGATGTACATGATATACTTTTGTATATTTCAATTTTTATTGATTTCTACTATGATCTATTTTATTTTCTTTCTTTTGCTAACTTTGGGCTTAACTTAATCCTTTTTTTTTCACTTTTTAAGGAAGAAGCTGGGGTCATTTGAGACATTTCATTTTTTAATTTTGTTCTATAGTGTTGATTGATCTATTGTCGCTATTGGTTGACCTACAGGAGGGTGATTTTCCTGGTTTATCTGGGGAAGCTTACTCTAACCACACAAGCTATTAAAAGAAGAAGGAAGAGGCAGAAGAATAGGCCATTGCCAAGAAACTTGAGATGCACTTGACACACCGTTTCTGGGTTTGAAGATGGTCAGAGGGGCCAGAAGCCAAGAAGTGGGAACAACTTCTAGAAGCCAGAAAAGGCAAGGAAAACAGCTTCCAATCAAAAACCTCTGGAAGGAAAGCAGTCCGTCCAACACCTGGATTTTAACCCAGTGGGGAGTGTGTTGGACCTCTGACATACAGAGCTGTGAGATAACAAACCAGTGTGTTCAGAAGACACTAAGTTTGTGGTGATTTGTTCGACACCAATAGGAAGCTAACCAAAGCTGGTCATCAAGTTTACTGACCTTTTCCTTTGCCATGCTTAATCTGCCATCAGTCTCATCCACAGAGTGTTTGCTCCCAGACATTGTCATTTCCAGCTCAGAAATTCAATTTGGGCCTCTTTTATCTCCATGAGAGTATTAAAATGCTTATTCTTTTCTCTACCTTCTTGACCATATGAGATACAGCCGTAAAAGCTGTTTAATGTTCTTGTCTCCTAATTCTGTTATCTCTATTGTTCCTGGATCTGTTTTAATGGAATGACTTTATTCCTCATTATAGGTTATCCTTTTACCTTTTGTATACTCTGTAATTTTTGACTGGATGCTGAACAAGGGGAACATAGTGCAGTTCTGCCAGTATTTTTATGTTCCTCCTACTCTAGGGCTTGGTGCTAGATAGGGTTATGTCACCTGGGAACAGCTTGGTTTTTTTATATCTTCCTTTAAGGCTTTGTTACATAGAACCAGATCTTCATTTTCTATGGAATTAACCCTCCCCTCTCCTGGAGCAAGACCCTTCTCAGAACTCTCACTGATGCTCTCTAATGTTTGTTACTCTGGCTGCCGGGTACTAGCACAATCCCTTGCTCTGTCTGAGCTCCAGAAATTATTCTCTTTAATTCTTTCAGGTGTTTCTTGTTCTGGTCTCAGGTAGTGTCCTCACGGGCACACACTGATCAACAGTATTCAACCGGATTCTTGAGGAAAAAAACAGAGTTTCTTCCCTGTGCAGTTTTTTTGTCTGTCATGCTGTCCTGAGAACTCTGTCTGCCTTGGTTTCACTGGACTCCTGGTATTGGCCCCTTGAGTCCTGGCTCTGACCATGTCTCCCTTCCCCACACTGTGGGCTGGAAACTTCCTCCAAGTAACAAGTGGGACTAGTCTCCCGGCTCACTTTGTCTACTTCCCCATTTCTTAGTTCTTAGAAATCACTGTCCTTCCTTGCCTAGCATCTAATGTCTTGAGGGCTGTTGTTTCATGTATTCTGTTTTAATATTTAGTTGTCATCGCAAGCGGGAGGAGAAATCTGTTCTGTTGCTATATCTTGATTGGAAGTAGAGGTCTCACTTGATATTCTGGTGTGCATCTCCTCAAACCTTTTTCTCCATATTTATACTTAAACATACACATCTTTGTTTTTCAGATTGCTCTTGACACATAAAACATAATGAGCACATTTTCTTCTCTTTAAAAGTTCTTTATGTATTCTACCCAAGAGTAGAATCTTCTTGTACATCTCTCATTATTCCCTTAGGATAAATTGTGTCTGAGTTAATATTTTTAATGCATTGATACAAGTGGTTAAATTAGCCCCACCAACAAATATATGTCTCTCCTTTTCTATGCCATTGTGCAAATCAGTTTTTTTAAAAATATCTTCTGAGACCAAAAAAACTTCAATTTTTTAAATCAATCTTTGTTTTAATCTAAGAAATTAAAAACACTGAGTTCAATGTTATTGAGATATAATAGCAATGATCACAACATATCTGTCCACTCAGACTTCAAGGAATTCCAAAGTTGTTTTATTAGATGTGGAAAAGAAAAGAAAGATATAAATCAAATGCTACTAAAAATAAAGAGGAGTAAGAACACACCAGGATGAACACTGAGTAATGTATGGAATTGTTGAATCATTATAATGTACACTTGAAACTAATAAAAACACTGTATGTTCATTATACTTTAATAAAAAATAAAAATTTAAAAAAATAAAAGAAAAAATCTTTCTAATTATGTTGGTAGTATATTTTATTTGATCATATTTTTACCCATTATTCTAATTTCCAACATTTTAAGTTAACTTCAATTTTAATTTGAATTTTTTAAAATGTTATTGAAATGAAACTTGAGAACATTTTCATGTGTGGTTCTTTGTGAATTGTCTATTTGTGTTCTCACTTGTTTCTGTTAGCTGTCTCATCCTTTTCTTAATGGTTTATCAAATCTCTTTTTATTTTAAGCCTAATACCCAATATAATATTTGTTAAAATGATGTACCAAATTTGGTTTTAGTTTTTGCATTTTAAGCAACTATTTCTTTTGAAAAATATTGTTAGCTCTATCAATTTTTTCTTTATGTTAAAGCCTTTGCTCAGAATGTCATTCAATATTTTCCATGAGATAAATAGATATGTACTTATTATTTATTTGTATTTTTATGTGTATCTAACTGTAATTTTACACTTACTGCTATAATTCAGTGAAACTTGTTTCTTGACACATAGTGTAGGATGAAGATCTAATTTTATTTTTTTCTGTGGGATTAATCAACTGTTCTCCTATGTTTTAATATAATATATAATATTTAATATAATTTTAATATAATCAATTGTATTCTATTTATGTGTGTTTGAGTAACTAGGCATGCCTAGTTATAATTTACCAGAATTGCATATAGTGTCAATACCAAAGAATACATTTTAATTAGGCAAAATAATTGTAGTATCTAGCACATGTAGAGAAAAGCATATAGACTTTTCCTCAATTCATATGGATGAATTGCTATATTTATGTGTTACACTGACACATCATATAAGATCTATGCCCTGCATTCAAGGACTTTGTATTGCTGTTTATAACTGGAAACAGTATGCTCCTATTTTCTTTACAATCTCCTGGGATTAGTGCTTTCGCTCTGTCTTGGACCAATGCAATCTCTGTAACTATATTCAGGTGCCTGCAGGCAACAGAGATAAGTTTAGTGTGCAGAGTGAAAGCCTAAGATTCAATTGGCTAAAGCCAGGCCTGCAGATCAGTGGGCTGAGATGCTCGCTAGCAGCTGCTTCAGATACTGTCATTCCTCATTATTTTAAGGAAAACTCCTTGGATAGATTTAGTGATGCACATAAGCAAAATACCTCATTTGTACACTTAAACCAATTACATTGCAATACTGTTCTTAACCCCAAATTAGGTCTACTTCTGATACAAGGCAGAAATTATTTAAATAAGAACAACCTTGTTCTTTGAGTCAAAGATTCCGTTTTATTAATAATGAAGATGATGTTCCCATGTATATTGTTTTATACATTAAAAAATAATCTTCTGGGGGGGGCGGAGCAAGATGGCGGAGGAGTAGGAGACCTGGATTCCGTCTCCTCTCAGGAATTCAGCTGGATAGGGATCAAACCATTCTGAACACCTACAAACTCAACAGGAGATCGAAGAAAAGAAGAGCAACAACTCTCTCATCAGAAAAGCGACCACTTTCTGGAAGGTAGGACGTGCGGAGAAGTGAATCCGCGGCGATATTCGGGAGGATAGACGGCGGGGGAGGGGCCTCCATCAGCAGCTACTGGCAAGTGATAGAGTTGCGGAGCACAAAATCGGAACTTTTAAAAGTCTGCTCCGCCGAGGGACGTCACTCTGGTGGCTAAGTGGGGGTGGAACCCTCCGGGACAGTGTGGTCTCAGGACCCTCGGGGTCACAGAAAGACCGGGTGTGCCTGAGTGCGGCCGAGCTCCCAGGTAACGGAGCCGGGAAGCCGGCTGCAGAGGCGGAGCCCAGGCGCGGGCTCTCAGCTCGGGGTGGCCATTGACCGTGATCCGCGGCCCAGTCGGGCCCCTGCTCCTCCAGCAGGGACCCAACAAGCGGCAGATCCGGGGAGACTCCCCTTCCTCCCCCGGGAGGAGCCGCGCGGGAGGGCACCGCAGGGATCTGCTGGGTTTGGAGACTCCACCCGGGGTCGGGTGCCAGAGATAGAAACGCGCGATCACAGGCCGGGCGAGCACGGAGTGCGGCCGGAGACCGGGGAGAGGGGAGCGACTGCCGGCTTTTCTCTGGGGGCTCACTGAGGAGCGGGGCCCCGAGTTCTCGGCTCCTCCGGGGCGGAGATTGGGAGGCCGCCATTTTCACTCTCCGCCTCCAAAGCTGTACAGAAAGCTCGCAGGGAACAAAAGCCCCGGAGAGCAAACCCGAGCAGATTACTTAGCCAGGAGGGGGCAAGGGCGGGGCACTTCCGCCTCCGGCAGAGACATTTGGAAACCACGGCAACAGGCCCCTCCCCAGAAGATCAGCGAGAACAGCCAGCCAAGACCAAGTTTACCGATCAATGAGAACGGCAGAACTCCAGCGCTAGGGGACTACTGCACGTAGAATTCACGGCTTTTTTACCATGAATCTTTAGTCTTTCAAAGTTAATTTTTTTTAACTGTCTTTTTTTCTTTTTTCTTTTTTTTTTGAATTTTTCTTTTTCCCTTTTTCAACCAACATCTTATCAATACCTTTTTTTAAAAAAAAATTTTTTTATTTTTCATTTTTAGAGTCATATTTTACCCCTTCATAGTAGTTACCCGTATTTTTGGCTTATATATATAAGTTGTTCTCTCTTTAAAATTTTGAGATAGTTTCTTCTAACAGATTAAAATATACCCTAAATCTCTAGTATATGATGTTTACTATTCCCCTGCCTGATCACATTCTCTCCCTTTTTTTCCCTCTTTTTTCTTTTTTTAAATCCTCTTCTTTCTTTTTTCAAACAACTTCTTATCAATTCCTTTTATAAAATTTTTTATAATTTCCATCTTTACAGTCATATTCCATCCCTTCATCACATCAACCCTTATTTTTGTACATATATAAGTTTTTCTTTCTTTAAAATTTTGGGAGGCACTTTCTTCTAAAAGACCAAAATACACCCCAAATCTAGTGTGTGGCACTGATCTATATACCAGCCTGATCATATTAGATCACATTCTGGTTTTTTTGTTGTTGTTGTTTTGTTTTGTTTGTTTTTGTTTTTATCTTTATCTTTATCTTTTTCTTTTATTTCTCTTTCCGTTTCTTGTTCCACTGCTTCAGGTCTTTTCTGATTTGTTTAGAATATATTTTCTGGGGACGTTGTTACTCTGCTAGCATTTTGTTCTCTCATTAATCTATTCTCCTCTACACAAAATGACAAGATGGAAAAAATCACCTCAACAAAAAGAACAAGAGGTAGTACCGACTGCCAGGGACCTACTGAATACGGACATTAGTATGATGTCAGATCTAGAGTTCAGAATCATCACTTTAAAGATACTAGCTGGACTTGAAAAAAATATGGAAGTTATTAGAGAAACCCTTTCTGGAGAAGTAAAAGAACTAAAATCCAACCAAGTAGAAATCAAAAAGGCTATTAATGAGGTGCAATCAAAAATGGGGGCACTAACTGCTAGAATAAATGAGGCAGAAGAGAGAATCAGTAATATAGAAGATGAAATGATGGAAAATAAAGAAGCTGAGAAAAAGAGAGATAAACAACTACTGATCACGAGGGCAGAATTCGAGAGATAAGTGATACCATAAGGCGAAACAACATTAGAATAATTGGGATCCCAGAAGAAGAAGAAAGAGAGAGAGGGGCAGAAGGTATAATGGAGCAAATTATAGCAGAGAA